>NC_139976.1:9927467-10138823 GCF_963993115.1 Abramis brama | reverse complement strand
GTACGAAAAGCAAACCACAAAATTATTTTTGTTAGTTAGGGGGTACAATTTTTCATTAGAAGTTACATTGTAACCATGGTTAAATTATAACAAGGAGTGAAATATATACTATGTTCTTTTTATTTCTAGGTTTAAATGAAAAATAATGTATGGACATGACTAACCCATTCCAGCTTTTCCATCAGGATAGGTGTAGACCTGGCCGTTGTTTTTGATGATAGGCAGGCTGGCGGGGATGCTGGGGACTTCATCCTCACTGTCCTCTGAGCTGGAGCTGCTACTGCTGTCTTCACTGCAACTGTCATATCCGTCAAACATCCCGAACGAATCTCTTCTCTTTCGCTCTGAGCGGGGAGTGTGCTCAGCCTACATGCGACAAGGTGAGAAGAGGGGGAAAATGTGGAGAAAATAGAGAAGAAGGGCAAAGAAAGACAAGGATTAAAGCTCAATTATACAGCCATAATAGTTAAATAAATAATTACCTTTGACATAATACAGCGCGATTAATATTACAGTCAGTGATAACCATAATCTTTATACTAGTTCATCAACGCTTTAATGAGCAGGGAATTAGGAAGCAGAGCAAATCACATTAATAAAATTGAAGGTTCTCAGGGGTCACAAAAAAGCAAATACCACGTACAAAGGGGCAATATCATCAGCATCCAATATCCCCACAGGGCATTTCAAAGAAAGGAGATAGCTAGAGCAAAAGACTCATTTAATATTTTCAATGATATTTACTGTATTTTCATACGTTTTTTTTTTCTTTTCAATATTGAACTGCTAGGCTGGTGCATCAGACAAGGATTTGTCCAAACCACTGTGACCTGAATTCAAAAAGCATAATTTCAGACCACTTCTTCATCTAAAAGCATGCCATTTCCATTTCCATTTGCTAAAAAACAATTTCACCAAAATCTATACATTTAATATCCACATAACCCACCTTTAAGTAAAATGTATGTCATTTCACAAGCCAACACAACACAAACATCCACATATGCTGTGCCTCAAAACCTACATAAACAGAACGTTTCATGGAAACGACCTAAACGCGTTTATGACCCCCATAAATACTGTCTACTAACTATGTTTTGATTCACGACCACAAACATAGACACAATCATGGGCCTGCGGGTATATTTCAGCTGCACAAAACACACACATAATCAGTTGTTTTTGCACCATTTAGTGAGACAGTTGGTTTGAATGAACGGTTACATAGCATAGAAAGTATTACGAGTGATTTGAATGAGGTAAATGCTGTAGTTTGTGTGACTAGCAGGATCTGTTTCTGACAACCAAAACAAAGAGGACGGCTAACACTGCTAGCCGCTAACTGCGCTAAATCAAGGAAGCGGGCTCAAACAAACTCTTTCTTACCATATCCCTTGGGTTTTCCATTAGCCCTTCATACACGTCGGTATCTTATGTTCGGTGTGGTATGGTCCGAGAGCCCCCCGCGGGGGAAGGGCCTGGCTTGAAATTATTTACTCTAAAGCAAAAAATAACTCCAGTTGATTATCAACAATTGTCATGGTTCGAGTGCGCATGCGCGTGGATCTACAATGATTGGCATGGACATTAGCCAATAACGGTTAACCTGTACGCCACTTTTACACCATATAAGGTAATAGGAAATGTTTTAGTGAGGGTGAATAATCTCAGATCAAATAAATACGGACTTTGTGCTGCCATAGCAGATTTATTGACTATAACTATTAAATATATTATGTCTAGGGCCATAACTTCATGGTAATAGAATATGACACGATGAAATGATGGATGGGGTGATAAATGTGTAGATGTGTGGCCAGCTCAGTAGATGGGGATAGTCTATGTCTTATGCGAGTAACGTAATGTAGTTCAATGAGGTGTGCACATCGTATCCGAGTCTCACAAATTCAATAAATTATACACATATACAATTTTGTTTGACCTTTTGAGGTTGAAAATCAGCATTTTCTGAGGTTAGGTATTTTTTTAAAAAAAAATCAAATTTGTTATTGTATAATATATAGGATTACTGTAAAATAGTTGTAAATCTATTGTTTGTTACTCATCTATTGTATGTGCCTGTGTATATACACATTATATAATAAAATATCTATTTTACAGTAATCCTCTATTGATGCAACAAATTTTACTGGTATTTTTAATTAAACCAAACTGCACCTCATTTTTTGTATTATACATAAAAGCTACATAAACATTTTGAATGATATACGAGATGTCAGTACTTAGCCTACAGCTCCTCCAAAGAACTTCAATCAGTAATCTTGTACATGAAGTTGATTGCCATATTGTTTATTTATGGTTTAGATGTTAAATATTTTATTGAATTATTTGCAGTTTCTTACAATTGTATTGCTTAGTCTATGCTGTCTTTAAATATAATGGAAGATAATAATGGAAGATATATTATCTATCTCCATTACCATGTGTTCAGCCACTATCATTAGCTCCTGTTTCTGAATAACTTTTGCATATTTTATAACACCATTTGTATTATTCTGCAATTACTTGATAAACAGTGTGCATCCATTCATTGCATGAGATCCAATTCCCCTCAAGCATTTTATTGCAGTACAATAATCCAAAAATAATAGAAGAACCATGTTCACTCAACTTGCACAGAAAAGCTATTCAAATTAATATGGGGTATAATAATAGACTTTATTTGATTATATACACATATATACCATAGCATTTAATTTAATAAAACTCAATTCACAACATAAATAATTTTGACACAGAAAATGAAAAATGGCCCATCAACAAAAAGCTGAACCGTCTTATCACTGAGAAACAAACCAAAGGAACCTTGGTGCTACACTGCAACAATACTGAGGTTTCAAACTGACTCAATCATGAGTTCCCTGAGATCTGCTCTTCCACTGTCTATTATCTGCTCTTCGAAGTTCAGACCAAAAAAATTTGTAACATTTTAATACGTAAATGAGATGAACACAATGAGAACACAAGTGTAAACAGTTAAAAAAAACAAAAAAACATACGAACTATGAAAATCATTCCTTATATGAGAACTTGTACAGTAAATACAGGCAGTCTGAGCAGGTGGCGTAGTCAAGTAAGGCTCTTTCTCAGAGACGGGAAGCATGTGCTGAATGCTAAATGAGGATAGCAACTGGTCTCTGGGGAGGAGAGGAGGATACAGGCAGCATTAACACAATCAGCTGGTCTTAAATGAAATATTATACACAGGAGCATCCAAACTTAATATGAGATTTTTGCTTACCAATATCAAGGCATACATTTCTTTGGTTATTTTTGTCAGTTGAATTCTTCATCAATAGTGTCATCCACACTTCCAGAAATTGAGGCAACTTCTGAAAGATGAAAAGGACAACATGAAACAGGACAAAAGTTAAATCAGAGAAAGGCCACAAAACAGAAATATAAAACTTCAAAATTTAAAGGTGCTGGAAGCATTTTTTTTAAAGGCAGTTTGACCTGTAATGGGCAAAAAATTAGCCTTTACATTGTAACTGCCATTGAGATGAATAGGAATTCATGGAAAGCTGCTGATAATAATGTTGTAATTGTTAACTAAAACTGCTTTCTTTGTTGAAAGAATTTACATTTACAAATGTTGCTTTAACTAGGGGAAAAGGTAAGTTGAGCAAGTACTACTGAGCCCAGTAGTTTTTTTTAAAATGTGAGGTGCTTGCCTATTTTCAAATGTTAAAAGTTTCCAGAATCTTCAGGCAAAATTGCAGATGTCCTTGGCTTACAGCACCTTTAATACTTTGAGGTGTAGGTTCTGAAAACGCTTCACCTTCACAAGCACCAATGAATAAAAAAGTATGTGCCTCTCCCATTGAAGCCCAAACCCATGTGTAGTGTAAATCAAGCCTCACAGTTGTGCGGTCTCACATGTGGGCATAAACAGTGTAGTACGGTGTATTAAAGCCCTTAATTGAAAACCAGTCACATCCCATAGAGATCCAACGTGCTCCAGTGTCGCCAAGTCAAGTATAAAATCTATACCTCTTGAAGTGTCTTCACCACTGTTGCCCTGTTCACTTTTGAAACACATGTTCTTTGGTTTCTGAAGGTCTTGTTTACTTCCTCTTTCTCCAGTTACACTTCCAGCTTCATTATGTAGGGTTTCATCATTCAAGCTTGGCGTCTGGCGTTTCACATCGCTTTTTAACAGGTTTCGTTCATCTAAATTTCCCTCCGTAAATGACTCTCGTTTAGGCTCTTCAGAAGTGTTAATTAAAACACTTCCATGGCTGCTACTGTCACTCAGAGTGATAACCTCTGGAGTCTGGTGTGGATGAGTCAGATTAGCTGGACTGAGTCCCACTTCAGTGTCTTCAACACTCCTGGATGAATCTGAACTCAGTTCAATCACAGCCACAGAGGAAGCAGTTGTCTCGTCACAAGATTCTGTCAAATACGAGGATGATCCAGTGGACGACTGAGGCATGGTGGTGCTGAGAGACACTTCGGACGAGTCCCTAGAGGAAGAAAGATAATACCACACTCCTCTGATGCTGTCACTGCTCTCTGTATTTTCACTGTAACTGTCCACTGTACAAAATGAGCCCATCTCTTCTGACGCAGATGTCATCTTCTCCTTCTTGCCGTAAAAATGCGTGCCAAGGAAAACGTCATCACTAAGAGTGAAGGAATCCAGCGCTGATGTCACAGCCTCCACACAGGAGGGAGATGTGGATGAGATTTCCTGAACTGACAGCACATGTAATGGTGACACTGGGGTTAAGTTGTTGGACTGGATTGGAGGGTCTAGCGTGGACGAAGACGACTCAAGTATCTGGCTGACTAGCTCACTCAGGTTCTGAGATGGAGTGGAGTGGATCAGGGAAGAGGAAGACATGAATCCAAAACACGGGCTCTGGTCCACGTCAGCTCGCTCCATCTCCAAAGAGCTTGTGAGACGTGGAGACCATTCCAGCACCTTGCTTGCCCATGGATATGCTGAACCTTCACACACGCCAGCCCAATGACTGGTTAAACACTGCTGAACTGAAATGCACTACTGTTCAATAGTTTGGGGTCAGTAAGAATTTGTAACATTTTGAAAGAAGTCTCTCATGCTCACGAAGGCTGTATTTATCTGATCAAAAATACAGTAAAAAAAATATTGTGAAATATTATTACAATTTAAAAGAATTAAATTGAATCTAATTTAATATATTTAGAAATGGAATGTATTCCTGTGATGGCAAAGCTGAATTTTCAGCATCCTTACTTTGATTATCAATATTTTTGTGGAATCCGGGATACATTTTTTCAGGATTCACCAGTGAACAGAAAGTTAAAAAGAACAGCATTTATTTGAAATCGAAAACTTTTGTAAAATTCTAAATGTCTTACTTTCAGTCAATACTTAAAAAATAAAAATAAAAATGATCATCATACTGACCCCAAACTTTTGAGCGGTTGTCTAAGTGGAGAAATATAAGCATGTACTGACGCATCCAGAATTTAAAGACAACTTTAAAAGGTTATAAATTGCATGAAAAAGGAAGATGCACATGAAAGTTGAACATTCCATTTCTCCAACAAAGCTGAAAGAAAACATACCTGACAAACTGATGCAGGACATACTGAATTCAGAGGTCGCTCCAGTCATGTCATCCTGTGAAAATCCAAACAGAGATTCTCTTATTGCGGCTTCCACCTGCAATACACTATATAACACAATCCATATATTTTACCAGCATCTTCTGCAGTGATCTGGACTCATCCCAGTCTCCCCTCAGCCCAGTCCCTTCATCCTCGCAGCTTACAGCATGACCGAGACTAATCAACTCCTTACCGAGATCCACAGCCTGAGACAGAAGAGATAAACCGCACAATCACAATTTCAATTACAATTTCACAATATTATTTTGTGAATACTATTACAATTTCAGAAGATAATCTGAGTGATGCCTGTCCATGTAAAACTTGCCACCGCAATGTCAGTATTTGTTAGGGTGATTTGGATGAGTGCTAGACTGTAGGAGTGGATGCTACGGCATTGCTAGGTGGTAGTAATTCTACTAAAGTGCAAATGAATGTGTGGATTAAGTTTAAGATTAAGCAGGTTTAAGGACAGTGTTGTTATCGTTAATTAAAACTAATAAAAACATTTTATGGAAAATAAAAAAAAAACTAATCAAAATGACAAAAACATAAAATGACTAAAATGTATTTAAAAAGAAAACTGAAAATATAAAAGCCAATTCAATTCAAAATATTAATAAAAACTAATAATGTATATAAATGTAATATATAATGTAACAAAAATACTAATATATATATATATATATATATATATATATATATATATATATATATATATATATATATAAAAAATTATTATGTACTATATGTAACGTACTAAAAAAATACTGCTTCAGAAGAGGCAACCCATGAGTTCCACATTAAATTCCTATAGCATGGCGCTATGCTTGCAACGCCAAGGTCATTGGTTGATACCGAGAATGCACGAACTAATAACATCTATACCTTTAACTAGCTTTGGATAAAAACGTCAGCCAATAATTTAAATTTAATATGCTATTATATAAAATATTCCAGTTTGAGGAGCCAGAATATATAATACGATGACAAAATTCTGTCAAAAGGGCAGGCTTTATTGTTTGACATGCAAAAGTGAGTTGTGATTAGGGGTGTAAATCGGACAGTTCATCACGGAATGATATCGATTCTCTCGGCCGGCGATACGATATTTGCCGATACCTCAAAAAGTTCTGCGATACGATTACGATTCGATTCAGGGCAATATCAAATTACTTATCGATATTTAGATATTATGTGCCAAGTTTACACAACCAGTTCCATTTTTAATAACTCACAAATGCAACCAAAATATATAACATGAATGTTTACTCTTTGAAAATTACACACCCTCTCCCATTTTGGGACATTTACAATAGAAGAATTAATTTACAAAAACAGATAACTCTGTTCTTGTTAATTTTCACAAATAATGTTTTTGTTTTTTATTGAGCATTCCAAGATGCTTTAGCAAGGTTCCGTGAAAAAGTTTCAGCTTTTATTTTCCTTTTACGCCCCGAAGAAGATATCACAGGTTCATCATGTTCGTTGAAATTTTCCATCCTCGAGCACTTTTAGTCAGCTTTGACAAAACCCCTCTCAGCTAGCGCGTCTTTTCAAAGTGACTAGCAGCCTTGTCACCTGACCTGAATACTGCATGCTGATTCGCTAAAACGGACTTATCGGGTTGTGTTCACCAACAACAAGGGTGCCTGACGGTTTCTGCTGTAAAACATGAAATTGCGATGCCTTGACAGTGGACAATACCGGCTTTTGTGACAAAACGTGTTTAGGGTTCAGTCAATCTTGTCAGGCATCTACAGTATTTCAGCTGAGGAGACTAACGTTACAAAGACACCCCGGCAGACAGCATAGCGAGTAAACGAAAATTACGACATTACGTGAGGACAGACATTACGTGAGGACAGACATTACGTGAGGACAGACATTACGTGAGGACAGACATTACGTGAGGATGTGGAGAATGTCAAAATAAAGGTACCGTATATCGATATTTTACATGTGGCATCGATGCATCGTATCATTAGACGTTTGATCGATGTATTGTTACACCCCTAGTTGTTATGTTGACCTCTAACCTTTCCCTGGCTGTTGTCATAGAGTTTCACACTGGGCCAGGACGAGATCTCAGAATGAGAATAGCTGTATAGTTTGGCCAGTAAAGGTTTCCATTCAGCACAGTATGTCATGCGTTCAAAGTCATCCAGGGCCGCCTCAGTCCAAACCTCTCCTGAAACAAAATAAAGATAGATAACATTTTAACTTTTGATGAAACTTCTATTTCACTGATAAACACCTGAATATCACTTTTTACCTGCAGGACGAACCCCTGCAAGGCTGCACTCAATGGCTTGGAAGGGCAGGCTCAGGAAGTCACTTCTAAAAACACCACAAAATAATATATCATCAGCATGAGTATACATATCACTCTGTGCTTATGCAGAAATGGGAAAATAACAAAAATTAAGAGCCAAAAAAGCATATATATATATATATAAAGCATAACAGCTGATTCTGCACTCTCCATCTCTCGCTTACCTCATGCTTCGTAAATGTTCCCGTGGAAGCTCCCCATTGTCCCCAAAGTCCACATAATACAAATCCACCTCACCAGAGCCCAGAATTCCTAACACTCGAGCACGATTCCACGTGCCATGGTCCCTGTATGAAGCAGCCACTATGTCTCCAACAATAATGGTCTCCACTCTGTGCTCCTGTGGTAAGAGAAGTAGTAATTATTCACTAATATTATAAAATAAATGATAATAATGGAGAAGTCATTTACTAATTTATCATGGTCATGGAACCCAAGTCAAGTGAGGTCAAGCAAACTCACTTGTGAGGTATCACTGTTGTAGAAATGGCTCATTTCGGCAGTCAGTTTATCCAGCTGTAGAGATCGGACCCCCAGGATCTGGATCCAAAAGTGTTGTGGATTCTCAGAGGCAGACACATACACCTCCAGATGCTCATCGGGCTGGAAGCTCAGATCTGGACTAGGAACTGGTAAGAAAAGATGAATTAAGAAAAGATGAATTAGTGATTTTACCTTCTACAGGAGTCTAAGGGGCCATTCACAAGATACAGATTTCAACTAAAAACGGAAAACTTTTTATGCGTTTTGGCCGTTCATTTACACAACATCAGCGTTTTGGCGGCCTGATAATGTAAGCTTTTTAAATTTGGGTTTCAAAGTGAAAGTTTTTGAAAATTATACCGTTATCGTTTCCATGTAAAAACCAAAAACGTCAATTTGTGAAAACATGCGTGTATGTGTATATTTGTAAAATTATGAATTAACTTCAAATATTTACTTAAACATTAACCTTTTGTTTGATTCTTTTAACTTGATTCTCAATTTATTTTGATTAATCATTCAGCCCTTCCTGGGCAAATTTCTAAATATGTTCCTAAAGTTGGAAGTATGGTTCACCCAAAATGAAAATTCGGTCATTTATTCACCTTCAAGTGAATAATGACTTACTTTCTTCTGTGGAACACTAATGGAGCTGTTGGTTCGTACAGGTTTGGAACGACATGAGGTAAGTAAATGATGACAGAATTATAATTTTTGTGTGATTCCTATCATTCACTGGCCTTGTGAAAGTGGGTTTGGTTAATCTTACTTTCAAATTTGGAGATCTCCAAAGGCGATACTGGAGAGAGAATCTCCTCCTCTGATTTAAGGGAGTTTTCAGCAGTATCACTGCTGTCTGCAAAGCCGTTGACCGTAGCAGGCCCCTCTTGTTTAAGCTCAATCACTGGGGAAGGTAAATCTTTTCCATTAAGCTTTAATAATTCATTCTCCGGTCCTTGGGCCTTGTTAAATTGTTCAGTTTCCGGCGGTTTCCTCTTCTGACGCAGTGCAGAAGCTTGACTTATCCGCTTTCGTACGGTTTCATTCTCTATGACCTTCTCCATGATCATCTCCTGTGAGAAAAAAACATAACCAAAATCTACATCTCACTCACTACATGTGTGTAAAATCAGCGTATGAACGCAGAAAGCTATTTTTCTAAACCACGCGTATGCTAAAATCTCACCTTTGCACTTTGAATTTCCTTGCGTGTGCCGTTAATCGTGATCTTGCCCTTCTCCTCTAAGCCGTGTCCACGATCTTTGGAGCAGTTCACCCTGGCCCCTGAGACTCTGTTTATGAACTTTAAGGTCTCACCACCACGACCTGGAGCAAATATTTCAAACATATTACGCAGGAGATTAAATGTTGACAGAGCATTTGTGCTTGGCATCATTCTAACACAACAACAGAGATACTTTTACTTAAAGTGCACACCAACCTATAATTCTTCCAAATGCCGTCTGAGGCACGTCTATAACCTCAGTGATGACCTCACAGTCGGTGGCCAGTTTCTCCAGCGCACACTGTGCCACCAGAATCTGCTCGGGTGAGCCCTGGATCAGAAAATTCACCATGCTCTGCTCTTCAGTGTTTGGCAGCACATTTATCTGGGCACCAGACTTCTGATTCACCTACACAAATGTGAGATAATCACATAAGACAAATCATATACATTTTAACCAAATTAATTTTCATTGTTTTTCACTGAGAAAAACTACTCAAGTGATTTCAATCCTAATTAGGATTTTGTTCATTTACAGGCTTGGAAATCACAATTATTATAAAACTTAATGTTGCATTTATATTCATTTAAGTACACTTTTATCCAAGGCAATTTAACAAGGAAAAAAGTAATTACTTTTTTCCTCGTTAAATTGCCTTGGATAAAAGTTTTTATTTGTTGTATAACTTTACATCACAGCGCCAAATATTAATAATATACAATATACACATATTACACTTGTTCAAAAGTATGGGGTCAATAAAAAATTTAAAAAGAAATGAATACTTATTTAGCAAGGACGCATTAAATTGACTAAAAGTGACAATCAAATATATTTATAATGATATATCATTATTTGTAATGCTCTGTTTTGAACTTTATATTCATCAAAGAATCCTAAAAACATATGTTTTTTCACACAAAAATTAAGCAGCACAAGTGTTTTCAACATTGATGACGATAATAAGAAATGTTTCTTGAGCAGCAAATCGGCATATTAGAATGATTTCTGAAGGATCATGTGACACTGAACACTGGAGTAATGATGCTGGAAATTCAGCTTTGTCTCAATTTACAGTGCATATTATATTACACTATAATAAAATCACCAAACTACTGTATTTTTTAAATAAATGCAGCCTTGGTGAGCATAAGAGACAAAAACACTAAAAAGTCTTAAACGCCCCAAACTTTTGAACAGTATATTGTTTATCATGTACAGTTCCAGATCAGATAAAATCCAAGTGACATAAAAAAAGAAAGAACACACACTCACTATGTCTAGAAAGGCGCTCTGATATCTTGCAATAGATCGGTACACGTTAAGGGGAACAGATATTCTGGACTCCTCTTTGCTTTGGCATTGCACTACGGAATCAAACGATGGAATGAACATTATTAACACTATACTATCATTGTTAAAATTCCAAACAATATCATTTTGATCATCAATGAGTGAAAACTGATATCAGCACATAGTAAATGTTAAGAGCATGAAAAGAGCTTGCTTAGAGTTCACAACTTACCACCGCTGCTTCGAATGTGACGGTAAACAAGGTAGCCAACCGTGGCCCCCACAGAGAGGCCGGCAGCCAAAGCGACTTTCTTCCCCGAGCTCAGGCTCTTCCACGGTCCATCTTGCACCGCGGCCATCACTTGGGTCGGACCGACCGGTGAACTCCACCTAGAGATACAGAACAAGCTGTAAGGTCCACGAAAAGACTTGAACTCTGGGCCGCACCATGTACGACTCTACATGGGCCTTCTCAGTAGCGCCATGCAAAACGAATGAATTGTTGATGACAACTGCAAGGATGGGTCTTCTGATTGCCTTTCAAACTAACAAAAAAATGTGCAGAACAAAGGTTACTATTTGAGCACTCATTTATGAGATTAGTTAGCCTAATTTTTGTTACCTAATTGGCTCAATAAGGAGAACAAAGATCACACTTCACAAACACTGAGACTTTAATGCCCCTATAATTGGGTTTTGGACATTAAAGCATGTGGAAACCTTTTCTGGACTATGTCAGATCTTTCAAACAAAGCATAGTCCATTTAACAACACAGTCTTTGTTTTATTAAATTAGATTTTAAAGTTCAAGCACACAGCAGAAGCAGTGCATTGGACAAGGCTGCAATAACACGCTTTGCCATCTTGTAGTAATGGCAAAAATTCAAATCTCCCAAACCAAATTAAACCTCTAATTAAATTTCATTTTCATGAGGTATTTCTGCAACAACTGCACCAGATGAAGGATAAAGCCGAGCTTCGGCGCATTACTGAAGCATAAAGCAGTGGGCGACACACATCATGTCGCAGACACACACAAGGAGCAACACCATGCAGAATGATTCTCACTGTGAAAACAGGGCAGAGGGGCTGTAGCTCAGAAACACACGAGGTTTAGGGACGTCCATGTCCATCTTGTTTGCCTCTGCCTCAGGAGGAACAGGCAAAAGAGTGAAATATGATTAAACACCAGCTGAATGATTCGTCCTGACTCCTTACAGCATGACAGGAGCTCCTTACTTGGGGTGCCTAATAAATGACCCTATTTGACCCTTTTCAGACTGTGATGACGTGTTGGCATTAAATTACAGAAAACCGCTTAACAATGCTGTTGTTTGTAATAAAACTACTGAGGGAGTGACTGTAAATTTGACGTTAATCTCTCTTCAACCAACAAAATAAATCTCTCTATATTTTCTCCCCTCTTTTGGAAAGTCATAGAAACTTTATTTGTTGTATAACTTTACAATATATAATAATTGTATTTATATAATAATGATAATAATAATGTATAATTTTATAATATATAGTTTCCGTTCGTTCACCTCTATAAATTTACCCAACTATGATGACTTCCGCTTCTGAGAACCTGGGAAATGTGAAAAGGGTCCATTAGCACACGGACCTAGAAGACCACGTTTTTATTTTATACTTGTTCAGAATGACAGCAAATGCACATTGCTAATCATTCATTTACAATTCATTGAATGTTTAGTGAATGTTTGTTCTAATGAAATGATATTCAGTTCCAATCTTGCCGTTTGAGAAGCCCTCAAAATAAGCATCATTCCAGAATCCAGTGATTAATGTGATTTTTGATTTTTACAATTAAAAGATTAAATGATTATATGCATCCCGTGTGGTTATTGTTAACTAAAACTTAAACTGTTAAAAAAAATGGAAATGAATGAATGAAATATTAAAAGAAAAACTTGAAAATTAGAAATGTTACCATAGCATTGGCAACTAACTTTAAAACAAGTATTAAAATGGCAAACGAAAACAGTAAAGCTATAGGCCAATATATAGCTATAAAAAAAATAAAAAGGCAAATACTCAGAATTTCAACAACTTAAACTAAAATTATTAATATAAAATTATTGAAAATATAAAAAAATAGTATGTAACACTGTATGCAATCTAATGTGATGCAATTTATTGGTATTTAAAAGCAACATTGTGCATTTGAAAAAAATATATCACATCTGAATGATTATTTATCACAAAGCTAGATGAGGTAGAACAAACAAAATTAATAAAAAGTTTAGACAGCCATATTAAAGAAAGACATTTTAGACTGTAATTATAATCCATAAATATAACTTTTTGTCAAGTGGTCCCAAAAAGAACAATTTTAAACCAATTTAATATCTATAGGCATCTATAAATATTTTAGAAGTTATAGATTAATCAGATTATCTATAAGCAAATATGTAAAACTCAGATTTGGGTGGGGCTCAAAGTGTAGATGCAGGTCAAACTAGACTTTATTTGCATGTAGGTTTGATTCACCTCACTAGGGGTTTAGCATGTGCAAAAATAAACAAGGAATTCTCGTGCATCAGTTACATCGGCCTTTACCGTTTTCTTTTGCTCAGTGAAGCTGGAATTTGTATCACTGCATTGTTATCAAATATTTGCATATAAAAGCATTAAACAGGACCTGTTGTGCATCATGCACGTGAATATGCGCGTGGAATAGTTAATGCAGCGCCTGTTAGCACGTGATGGATGTCATGTCACACGGGGTGCGGTGTATTTCTCGCCTCTTACAACAATATATCCGTTGTATAGCCGTAAAGGTATTTTAAAAAAAATATTAATATGTCTGACAAAGGTTTGTTTGGCTGGATCATGCCTTTGCAACATATAAAGCAGGTCGTGTGGATTTTCAACAGGACATCTTCACAAGACGGCTAATGCATTAAACACCAGAACCAGAAAAAGCACTAAATTGTTAATATTTACCTCTAAAAACGGTATAAACTGTGAGGAAATCCTTGTAGCGAGTCCTTCAAATGATCTTATGACACCAGTCAGCGTGCTGCTGATCCACCGGCGCTGCCGTGCTTCATTCTGTAGTACGCAGTACGCACAGTTAACCTTTCAGCGATGATTGGCCACCATCCCGTCTGTCAACCACTTCATCCAATCAACACCTTTGATGTTGCGGCACCTCTATAGTGGGGGCAACGCCCTCTATTGGACGATTATAGTAACACACACAGTGGCCGCAATAATTTCCCAACAACCTTGATGGTTGAATGAAGTTTAATAAAGTCGTAGTTTATTCAGTCCAGTAAATTAATATAATTTTTTCTTGTTTATTAAATGTAATAATAAATAAAAATAAAAATTTAATGGTAAAATTCTGAATACTGAAAGTGTTTTTGTACGGTTTATAGACCAATATTAAATTAATGTCCAACTTTTTCAGTCAATATTTCATTACAAACGACTTTCCCAGTTGTTATAGTAACAGAATAAGGACTTAAAAAAAAAAATTGATATTCTGCTCTCTCAAAAAGTAATGTCTTGCTATTGCTAAAATAATTCAAAGCTAAGCATAAACATTGCTTCTATGATACTCTTCAGTTTATAGGAGACATTCTGAAATGTAATAAAGCACATTAATTTAACCACCATCTCTTAACATTCTGCATTATGTAAAAACGGATATGTTTGCAGAAGTGGGGAGTGGATGATCGGGACAGTCAAATATTAAAATTTTTTATGAAATGAAAAAAAAAAAAAAAAAAATGAAACAGCACACATTTGTTTTAAAAAGAACAAATTTATTAACATAACATTGGTTCACAAATAATCTGCAGGGAAGGGGAGAAATCAATGTTAAAGACATCTTAAAAAAATACAAACTGTACAACATTTATAAATCTTATGAACATTCATAAATAGCAAATATATCTGTATGTTGAGTCAATCAGTGTAGTTTGTAGCCCAGGCATGTATTTTGAAGAGAGGTTCTGATTCACACTCCTGTCTTAAAGATTACAGCCTTTCTGACTGATGGAAAAAGCATCAGCAACATTTTTAATACATGCATGACTGAGTCAACATATTCAATATCCAGCAGATGAGTAGAGAAATCATGGTCTTTATCATGCATACATCAGGAAATAAGTGAAAAGAGAACATTTCAAAAACAATTACAAAAAAGCTAACTGTACAAAAACGCTGCTCACAAACTCACATCCCAAAACTTTTTTTCCCGTTACCACAACAGTTTGTACATAACAGATCAGTGCTTCCTGAAACTAATTTCTCTCTATGGTGAAATGTTTTTAAAAAATCTTAATTGTACATATTGTTATACCACTAAATCAGCACCAATTCAGAGCCTCTGGACATCTTTTTTAAGTTCCTAAGTTACACAGTCGTGGTGCTGAGCGGCCTTTTGGTGTAAACATCAAACCACAGCAAGAATTATGCAACCTCTAAACACATCATAAGACCTGGTGAATGAGCAAGAAAGCATGTAACAAGCATTGCAAAAATGCACTATGTACTCTTATGAATATTCAGTGTCTATGACAATCTCTAGATGTGTTATGGAAAAGGCGGTTAGGTTGCAATCATTTGCTGTTAAGATGTACAGACATATGTAATCATTTGAAAATAAACATAACATTAGATTAGAGGTTACAGTATGTATCTGTGATTTAACAGCAACACAGGAACAAAAAGGATATTAAGTTAAGACATCTTTCGGTTCATTACGTAGAAAAGGGGATAGAGACTGTGGCTCACAGGAAAGGCAACTTCTACAGAAAATACTAACTGAGTTTTGACTTTAGGTTCTAAATGTCCCATGATACCTGTACACATCAGTAATTTTAAATATGCCACTTACACTGGATTAGCAGCACGGGGGACAGTTCACCGAACAATTAAAATTCAAGTCAATTATAAAAATAAATGAAAATCAATTATTCACCCTCATGATTTTCTTTCTTCTGTGGAACATAAAAGGTGATTTAGTATATTAAAAATGTCTTTTTTCCATCCTTACAACAAAGGTCAAAGCGGTTAAAAGCAAGTTTTGAATGACATGAAGGTGCATAAATGTTTTCATTTTTGGGTGAACTACCCATTTAAATTCTCCATTTGATGAGTCTATGGTTAATCAGAGGTTTCAGGTTATATTTTGGAGAATTGCACTAGTATTGGAAAAAAAATGAATGCTGGTAATTTGGAGATTAGCTGGTCACTGTCAGAAAATATACTTGCATGTATTGTTTAAAAATGTACATTTGGTGACACTGTAAGTGAGCCCCTTATGCTCCATAGCTGCAGCCCAACTGGATCAATTAGAATAATAAAACTTCATGAAGTTGCCTAGAATTATTTATAGTGAGGCAATCAGCTAGAGGTAGAACACAATAAAAAAAATTAATATCCCTCTTTACCAGTAAACACAGAATTCTCTGGACAAAATCATAACAAAAACTTTAAATTAAAATGAGCCTGACACTATCCAGAGTTAGGTATATTCTTTACAGAACATCAGAAATAATTATCTTGAAAAAGAGATTTTGTCGTCTGGCATGCAAATGTATCCCAAAAAATTCAGTGCATTCTGGCTTACAATCACATAAGTAAAAACAATGTCTCTGTAGACAGAATGAGAGTTGGAACACTCTTCCTTCAGCTGGAAAGCTTTTGCTTTGCCTGATTAAAAGCCTTTGTGTTTTGATTGAACTTAAGAACTTAAAGTAAAAACAGTTTAATAGAAGACTAAAAAAAAGATTTCATGCATTTCATCTGATTTTGAATTGTAAAAGAAATTTCAAGCCTGACTGATTTTAGGTAAGCAAGAAAAATAGTTTGCACACAGTTTCACATTGACTGGCTACATTTGATTTTGGAAGCAAAGCTTCTCAGCTAAGTTGCTCTGGCAGATATATTCATGTAAATAAACTCATTTGTGTATCACAAAGAATGAAATATTTCCCCTCTGAATATGAGGCAAGTTGTTGATGACATTCACATTATAACCTGTTAATACAGACTTTAACAAGCTCTTATGACATAGTAAATGAACTGCACGAGTGACGGCTAAAATACGAACACAGAGAACCTACAGCTAAAGCTCATCGCATGAGCGGTCAATCGTCTCGTGTTTGAAACAGAAAAGAAAGAAATAAAATCCCCATTTCACAGCTAATAAAAACACTAATAAAATAGAGGAAAAAAAAATCATGCTAATTTAGCCCTCCATTGTACGTTTTGGTATTCATTTGCTATATCATGCATTAGTTTGAGGTTTCGAGGGGGGGTAAAGGAATGGCCTCATTGAAAAATAATCCCTCTAATAAATGACCCTGTCCAAACCAAAGCAGCATGCAGGCGAACATCCCTCAAACAACATTGATGTAGGCTGTGCTCAAAATAAAGATTAGATAGTCCAGGATCTCACAGATTAAAAACGCAGCCCTCAGTGGCGTTCATGGCAGAAATAACGTTCCGCCCATTGGAGGTGTCGCAGGAAGAGCTCTGCTGAAGGGAATCCGAAGGAACCATGATCTTCTCCACCACAAAAACGAACATGACACTGCAGAATACGACCATGCCGTCCTGTACAGACGCAGGTCAGAAGGGAGAGTTCATTCCCAGCTTAGTCTCAAACTGAAGCTTCTGTCTCTTCTGGTAACGCACTCGTACCCTGAAATTAAAGTTTAAATGAAATAGACATTTCTGTCATCGACAAAAACATGTTCATAAATTAATATGAAGTCATATTTATTGAATAATACTGGATGAAGTCACAAGCTATAAGTCAGCGACTGTCAGAAAACAGGAAGTTAAGCAAATTATTACGTTTAATAAAAGAGCTACAGTGGCTTCCTCAGTGGTTACGACGTTCTATTTTGTGCTAATTTCAATGGAAGTGCCGATTTTATTTTCATGGGATGGGGAACGCTACTTTATTCACGTATTGTATTTGCCATATGCTGATTTTTGACAAATTAAATTTGCAACTTGTGAACTGAACATGACATGGTAAGTTTGAATATGAACAAAATGAGATTTCAGAGCTATGGTGAAGGAGAATAACACTTTCAGAGTCACATGATCCTTCAGACATCATTCTAATTCTGTTGTGTGAACAGTTGTGGTGCTTAAATATATTTGTGGAAACCATGATACATTTTTTCCAGGATTCTTTGATGAATAGAAAAAGTTCATAAGCATTTATCGGAAATATAATTATTTGATAATATTATAAATGCATTTACTGTCACTTTTGATCAATTTAATGTGTCCTTACTAAAAAAAATTTTTTTTAAATGACAGTGTACATTTAAGTCTACTGCTGGCGTAAAGCTGTCATATAGCTTCAGATGACTAGGAATTTATTAAATGAGTTGTTTGGACAATTGTTGTTGTTGTTTTTTACAAATTTGATGGCCTTTGGTGACAATATGCATTCATTGTATGAAAAAGCACAGTCTAGAAGAGAGAGATACAGGTTTGGAACGACAAAGGTGAGTAAATGCAGACTGAATTATCCTCTACATTTATCCTCTTACCTGATTTCATGCAGTTTTACTGCTTCATTGATTAGCACCACAAGTACGATGGACAGAGAGACTAACAGCCAGACGAACAGGGGAATGTGATGTACAGTGAAGTCCACTTCTGTACTCCTGTCCTGCCACAAATGATAGTCTATCACAGCCTGCACCACCTGTCCCAACAACCTGCGAGGGGAAGAGAAGAAAATCCAGTATGAGTATTTGTTAACATGTGACTCTGCTAATGAAAACAACATTCTTTACATGAAACACTCACACCACAGGCACTGTGAGACACCACCATGTGTTACTGAACGGGTTCATCCTCCAGAGGGGTTGTGAACGGTGCACATAACTCAGAGAGATGACCACTGCAAGAGAGCGAGAGAAATAATAAATAGCATGACTATAAATAGATCATGTTTAAAAAAAAAATCCAAATCCATCTAAATAAGCCCTCTAGTTATTCATATGAGGCAGTGTATTTTATTAAAGTGACCTGTGTGCAAAGCTAGAAACCCTGCCATGATCTTCTGAATCAGAAGCAGCCCATTGGACAATTCACCAAACCACTGTGGGGCACCCTGGGATCTGTATATATTAATCATTGGTTAGAAATCATCATAACTAATTCATATAATCTAAACATAAATGAAAATGACATTTTAGTGTGTGCATGTACCTGGATGTCAGTATGTGGGAGCAGGTGATGGTGCTGTTATCAGTTTTTGTGAGGTTAGCAGCTCTAGAACACACTTCCTGTAGAGAAAACCCAAAGCCGACTAAGTAGGCCAACATCGTCAGACCAAACTTCAACAGGAACCAGCCCAGGAAGTAGTGCTGGGTCTGTGGGAGAGAGTCAAACATAACATGAATGCACATGTGTGTCAAAATTGTTTAAATAGTTTGCAGTTTAAATCGGGTGCACTGTGTGGTCTCATGACTGACCTTGCGTGGTATGGAGTCCAGATTCTTTCCAGTAGCGACTGTCATCACCGAACTGTCAGGAGGTTTTCCCAGGAATGACACGCTGTGAATGCCCAACATTTATTTTTTGATATATAAAGGTCACAGATATGACACAGTGTACAAGTTTTACTATGCAACGTGTAGGCATCTTTTTTGTCACTTCTTCTCTATTACCTTAGCAGAGGGTAACAGAAGCAGGAAAGCCACAGTATGTCTGTGATGTTCATGGGAGGAGGCAGCTGAATAAGGCAGGCCAGGAACTACAAAACCAAAACATCAAGGGTACACATATGAATAAGGAATGTACATAACACGCAGATCTGTTTTGGACACAGTGTGTCTTTTCTCACCTGAATGATGACCAGTGTTAGTTGACACTGCAGTAGGAAGAGGAAGCACTTGCGAATGCCGTAGGTAGTGTGTCTCGCCTGAAGATGCATCAGAGACAGCACTCACATTCAATCATTTTCTTTTTTTAAGACAGTTTTATTAGGCATAGTCTAATTATGATGGGGGAATGGGACTGGGACTAGTCCTAATCATATTCTAAATCATATTATTTTTCAGTACATTGACTTTTTTTCTGCTTGAGCTGTGATGCAGTGGTTATCATGTGGAAGATGCAGGTTTGAGTCTGGCGTGCAACCACTCTGCTTCTAATAATAAATGAATATACTAGTAATTCACATACTGTTCTTAAGTTTGGGGTCAGAAAGTTTTTTTTTTTAAAGAAATGAATACTTTTATTCAGCAAGGATACATTAAATTGATCAAGAGTGACAGTAAAGACATTTATGTTATAAAAGATTTCCATTTCAAATAAAAGCTGTTCTTTTGAACTTTCTAGTCAAAGAATCCTGACAAAAAAAACAAAAAAAAATTCACAAAAATATTAAGCAGCACAACTGTTTTCAACATTGAAAATAATAAGAAATGCTTCTTGAGCACCAAATCAGCATTAGAATGATTTCTGAAGGATCATGTGACACTGAAGACTGGAGTAATGGCTGCTAAAATTCAACTTTGCCATCACAGGAATAAATTACATTTTAAAATATATTCAAATCTAAAATGGTTATTTTAAATTGTAATAATATTTCACAATATTACTATTTTTACCATATATTGATCAAATAAATGCAGTTTTGGTGTGAGACTAAGAGTTTTTTTTTCTTCTTTTTTTTACATAAAAAAAAATATCATTCTGACCCCAAACCTTTAAACAGCAGTATAGACCAGGGGTGCCAAATCCTGTTCCTGGAGATCTTCCTACCTGCAGAGTTCAGATCTAACCCTGATTTAACAGACCTGTCTATATTTATCCAGTGCTCCTGAAGGGTTGGAGCTGAACATTGCAGGAAGGTAGATCTCCAGGAAAAGGATTAGGCTCCCCTGGTCTAGATAAATGCACTGAATGAGCTTGTATCTTCTTGCTCCCATGTGATCAACAGCATTCCAGAAAGAGTGTTTATGTGAGATCTCCTCAAACCTGCTCTATGAGTTTGACCATGCTGACACTCTCGCCCTGATGGAAGGACACAGAGCAGGCAAGGCTGTTGAGTTGAGCACTGAGCCCCAGTGGAGACAGCTCATCACAGTCTTTATTCAGCCCGCAGCCTGCAGCATATCCAAACGTCTCCCACGAGCACCGGGATGGGTACAGGGGATCCAGGGAGATGCTATAACACACAGAGTGAGGATTTTCAAATCCTTATGATCACTTTAAACTCAGAAGATTTTAATTAGACTTAGAAGATTTAAAATATAATTTTTTATAATAATAATTTTTCATAGTAATCTAAAGTATGAAATAATGGGAATTATGCAGACAAAAAAACTCAAAGCTATCTTTTAGCTTCTTGAAAATTGCCATTATTTAGACAGTAGCTTTGCATAAGATTATAGGTCATATATTTAATTATGGTGTACAGCGATGTGTGTGCTACCCACCTGATGTCGCTCTGCAGGAAAAGGCAGCTGTTACGGAAGTTTGCGGAGCTCCCCAAACAGCACGTCACCTCTCTGTTTTCCTGCATGATCTTCATCATTTCACACATTGCTGTGAGACACAAACATTTGAGGGCTCAATTCAAGTACACTAGGATACAACACACATGGACTAAAAACCACAAAACCTTAATTTTCAATTCAAGGTGTCTTTAAAGTCACCAAGAAATCAAATTTTGTTATGGAATATAGCAGTGTTTATTATAAATGATTTATCTGTGCACATCATTATTTTTCTTAAATTCATGTGCCTAATCTTCAATCAAAAAAATGTTCCCACCCCCACACAACAACATCTCTTCTCTGATGGGGCAATAATCCCTCTCCTCCAGCAACCTGTCACTCACATGAGATCACAGTAATGAACAAACGACAGTGATCCAATCGATTCCCCATGGACAAAATCAACTCCTGTCCTACATTTGTTTTCGTCCGAGAAGCTGTTTCACTCGCATATACAGTATGTCACAATGACGGGACAAAAATGATTGCAACTTCTGTTTCATGTCGACTTTAAAGCTGGTCTTGAGGCTGACTCACTTTCAGGGGTGCAGTCTGTGAACAGGGGCACCAGTAGAGGCACATTGTCTATGTTCTTCAAATGAGGACGAACCTGATGGATGCCACGAGGAAGTTTGGCCTACAGAACAACAGAAAGGAAAAAGCACCAATTATTATTATTTTTCGCAACTGCAAGGCTGCTCTGTGCCTGTTCAAAATTTAGATTAAAGATACAATGTAATAACATAAAAAGCCAGACTAAATCAAGCATCAAAGTATACAGTTGCAACTGAAGTATAAATGCCACCTCTGAGCAACATTAAACAGTCTGTGTAAAGACACCAAAATGCCACTTCAGAAGCGCTTCTGTGCCACCGTTGCACTGTAAATTTGGCACTAGACATGCTATTGGAGTAGACTGCTTACTCTGTTGCAGTCTTCTAAGAAACTGGGCACATCACTGTCAGTAGGCTGGAAGCTGGCAAGATCTGATTGATCCTCAGGCAGTAGTGGGCCCTCTGCATCATCACGAGAATCTAAGAACAGAGAGATGATTCATTTTAATAAATTCCACATTGGGTAAAAATGCAGTTTATGTAAACTTTGTGTGCAGGCAGGCAGGAAGACACAAATACCCTGCATAAGGTCGTCATGTAGGGATCCTGCTTGGCTAGGACTGGACGGAGCACCATCGCAGTGACCATCTCCATTTGGAGTCAGAGAGATGTGACAGTTCCAGCCCGTCTCCAATCCCATCTTCTCTGCGAACACCTACGGGCAGACAACATTAAGAGGTTATAAAATATAAATCCCAAATACATCAAGTTTTCACCGAGTTGGCTTTCCCATCAGTGTCATACTTTGCTGCGTAGCTCATCCTCCATGGAGAAGTACACAAAGCGGATACAGGCTCCCACCAGGTTCTCAATTAGCCGTACAGTGTCCAGACGGGCCTGGAACTGGGATGACACCATTCCCATGAAGATTTGGCCGCTCAGAGCTTGAACACAGTCCTCCTTCTCCAAACTTTCTCCAATACCCTCTGAAACACATACAGTACAGGCACATCGTATGTTAGAGTTGGTAAGCTTGATCTATGTAAGCTTTTTCTATCTTATGTATCTATCTATGTATCTATCTATGTATCTATCTATCTATGTATCTATCTATCTATTTATCTATCTATCTATTTATCTATCTATCTTATGCATCTATCTATCTATCTATCTATCTATCCATCCATGTAACTATTTATGCATCTAACTACGTATCAACATATCTATGTTCACATCACATCTACATCTGCCTATGCATCTATTTTTCTATCTACACATCCAACTCTCTACGTATCTATCTATCTATGATTTTTTCTATCCATCCATCCATCCATCTCTTTCATATCTATCTATCTATCTATCTATCTATCTATCTATCTATCTATCTATCTATCTACCTACCTACCATCAACAAACTATCATATCAAAGATATATATTTTTTCACTTTACTGTCCAGATCGTGAGCTGAACAGACCATGTCTCTCACCATCAGAGCTCCAGCTGTTCCTGCGGCTGCCGTGTTTGATGGGGGTGGTACTGGGAAGCTCCACCCCAGAAAAGAGTGCAGGGCCTGGAGCCAGCTCCACACACTTTCCATTGAGCTGCTCAGACAATGCCACCTGCATAGGCTTATAGGCAAATGCAGAACAATATCCTGACAGACAGGCACGTTGGTAGAAATCTAGAACCTTTTTCCTATGGGGCATAAGACCAGTACTTCAGTAAGGAAACAAAATTCTTCACTCTGCATTTTAAGAAAACTGAATGACTAGTTTCAGTCTTTTAATTAGTGTCTCTGACCTATCAGTGCCAGACAGCGGATAGATGTCCGCGCCGTCCCAGAAATCCGTGCAGGCTTCCAGGATGAGGTCGGCCGAGCCGTGGGAGAGCATCTGCACATTATCTGAAGAGAGTTCAAAAGGCAAAGGTCAGTGACTAAACAAACCACCAAGGATAAACAGGAAGTGGGACAGAAAACAAGGGCCTTACTGGTAGTGCTGTCCCTAACAAACAGACTGATGAGGTGACTGATGGGGGGCTGGCGTTTAGTGAAGTTATGGAGGCGTCGAGGGGCAGATTCTTTGGCCTTCTCTCCTGAAGGAAGCTGGTACAGAGCCAGATGATTCTCATGCTTAAACAGTTCTCTCGCTCCCGGAGTGAAACCTGACATACAACAGAACAGGAAACAACAATTCAGTAATCTTAAGAAGGGTCTAACTAAAGTATGTGAAGATACAACAATTAATCTAACATTACAATTGACTAGAAGCACTGCCAGAGTAGATGCTGAACAATAATTAGGTACAGATTTTGCCAATTGATTTTAAATCTCTATATTGATTGCAATTAAAAATGTTGTTTGTGTTCTTATATTCTTGGAATCTTGGGACGGGGTGGCCCATAGAAGCTACAGGAGTACAGAATGAATAAAGACCCAAGTGCAGATTATTGTGCAACCAAAAAATAAAAATCACAACAATATAATAACTAGAAAAAGATTGCTTTGTATGCTTTTTGCCAAAAACCAATAGTTACAAAAACAATAATTTGTATGAATAAATCCGCAAAAAATATAAATCATGACCATGTATGTTTATTAACATGCCTCTCACACTTACCTATAAGGCGAGATAGTTCGCAGAGGCCCCAGGGAACGTGAACGGGTAGAACCGCCCCGTGGCATTCCTGCAGCGCCAGGTTGGACAGGTGATCTGAGAATCGGCAGAGCTGCTGGGTGACGGTGACATTACACAGGTTCAACAGGATGTTCAGGCCAAGGGGCTTCAAAGAGGGCAGGTGATTGTGCCAACCGGAGTCATCAAAGAGGATGCTGACGGGATTCTGCTGATCCTGGGACAGGCTCAGCATCTCCAGATGATAGTCACACACAAAATCTTCTGCTTCACACAGATCATCACCCACACCGCATGGCTGGAAATAGAGACATACACAAAACACATGAACACAAGTGCATAGTCATGAGCTAAACTAGCTCTGCAAGAGTAGTCCTACCTGAGCAATGTCATCTCCACCCTCAGTGTCATCTCTGAAACTGACGTTGGAGCCTGATGGGTGTTTGGAACGGGTGGTTTGGGGTCCTCTTCGCTGGCGTTGAGTGTCCGAGGAACGGGCGGTGTCATGTGACGTCTCACTGGGTTCCTGCTCGGCCATGTGAAGGGAGGGTTCAAATGCTGGTAAACACAGCAGTGCTTCACCTTCCTGAGGCTAAACAGGAAGAAAAGAAAAAAAACACACACAGACTGAAGGGAGACACAACACAGACGCTAAAATAACAACTTATTCAAGTCCAGACAGACTTAACAGTATAATTATATATTTTCAAAACTTCATAATTAAAAGAAATTGTCTTCAGTCTAGCTATCAGTAGTACCTCATCTCGTTCCTCCTCGCCCTCTGTCCTGCAGAGGGAGTTGACTGACAGGTCGTCTCTGAGGTCATCCTGGCTGTCATGAGGAGGCTCTACTCGTCCGCTGAAGAACAGCACAGTCTCAGGACTGGGGTTGGGCCAGGACAGAATACCCTGCTTATCCACACAGCATAGCACCTATGAGTGGGTCAGGACATATGATAAAACAAGATACTCCATTATCAGTTAATAAAGCATGATTTATATGATTTAGCATAAATTAATATTAGGGGAATTCATTCTAAACTACATTTCCTATCAAGCATGAGAATGGTAAAACACTTAAAGTATATTTTAATAACTAATGAATGTCCTTCGCTAGTTATGTCACGCAATACCCCATACGCGTTTATATGGCATTCTTTTAAAATGATTTGTAAATGCATTCCATTTGCACTTACCTGCCATTTTATTAAGTACACCTATTCAACTGCTCGTTAACTCAAATATCTAATTAGCCAATCACATGCAATTAGCAAAGGTCAAGACGATCTGCTGAAGGTCAAAATGAGCATCAGAATGGGGAAGAAAGGTGATTTAAGTGACTTTGAGCGTGGCATGGTTGTTGGTGCCAGACAGGCTGGTCCGAGTTTTTCAGAAACTGCTGATCTACTAGGGATTTCACACACAACCATCTCTAGGGTTTACAGAAAATGGCAGTTCTGTGGCTGAAAATGCCTTGTTGATGCCAGAGGTCAGAGAATGGCCAGGACTGGTTCGAAATGATAGAAAGGCAACAGTAACTCAAATAAGCACTCGTCACAACCGAGGTATCTCTGAACGTAAACAACGTCAAACCTTAAAGCAGATGGGCTACAGCAGCAGAAGACCACACTGGGTGTCAGCTAAGAACAGGAAACTGAGGCTACAATTCGCACAGGCTCACCAAAATTGGACAATAGAAGATTGGAAATATGTTGCCTTGTCCATCCTGCCTTGTAACAACAGTTCAGGCTGGTGTGAGTCTACCACAGTCTATCTGAGTATTGTTGCTGTCCATGTCCATCTCTTTATGACCACAGTGTACCCATCTTCTGATGGCTACTTCAAGCATCATGTCACAAAGCTCAAATCATCTCAAACTGGTTTCTTGACCATGACAATGAGTTCACTATACTCAAATGGCCTCCACAGTCACCAGATCTCAGTCCAGTAGAGCAACTTTGAGATGTGTTGGAATGGGAGATTCGCATCATGGGTGTGCAGCCGACAAATCTGCAGCAACTGCGTGATGCTATCATGTCAATAAGAACCAAAATTTCTGAGGAATGTTTCCAGCACCTTGTTGAATCTATGCCACGAAGAATTAAAGAAGCAAGGTGTACCTAATAAAGTGGCTGAAGAGTGTATGTAGCATGTTTGCATGCATGCCCTCTTGCAATACAAGCATATTTATTTACTGTAAATACCTCTTGATATTTGTTTATACATACTGAGGGATGTGTCGTAATTATTGTTTGTGGTAATTAACAGCATGATACAGATCTCAAGGATGTGAAGAAACGTTAAATAACCGGAATGGGACAGATAATTTGATAATTAAATTGAAAATAGCACAGACTGGTCTTTTAATTAGTATTTATTTTTTTAAAGTTAATATTGATCTTTTTATTTTCATCAAATTGCAAGTAGGAAGTGTAATATGTTTATTTGACACAAGGGGGGGCACTCACAGTGACGGAACCCAACGAGTGCAGGAGACTGGAGGTATAACAGAGGGTCTGGGACTCTCCTTTCAGCACACTGACCAGGTGTCTCCACACACAGCGTAGCATCTCCTGCACAGAATCACGCACACACACACACACACAAACATGGTGTGAGTCGCATCCTCTCCCCTGACAGAAACTCATATCCATGAATCAGCACCTCTGGGTTTCGAACGGCTCTGCAAAAGTGTCAGAATTTAACCTGGATTTTAAACCTGGATGTTATCCACTGACAAAACACACACACACACACACACACACACACACACACACACACACACACACACACACACACACAGAGAAGATCTATAAGACAAGGCCTTGAAGAATTAGGCAGGGGGAAAAAAGCAGCAGTAGCATGTCCAGTTTGTCCTGGTGCATTCAGATATTTAGAGGTGTTTCATAAAGATAAATACACCTTGCAGCAGGAGAAGGGAGAGAGAAATTGAACTGACTGAATCACAGAAGATTTGAAACTGAAGCAAACAAATAAAAGCTTAAGGAAGCAGCTACAGGAGAGCAGCACCGTGAAGCAAGAACTGAAAACAATTAGTTGCAGGTGAATAAATCTGACACACATCAGATGTCCATGAATCCACCTTTAAAGTCAGCATGAAATCAAAACTGACCCCACTTACATTACCTAATGCATGTTCCTGGTCTCATTGTGAATGAGTCATCAGTGCACATAATTCTAAACATTTTTCTTAAAAAAAAAAAAAAGCAGTTGTCTTTCAACAAAACATAATGACTCACAATGCGTCTACACTGGACGCTACACGTCGCACCGCAACAACTTGAGGTTGTCTACACTAAACATGACAATGAGACAGTTGCAAATCCATTTGTTCTTTGTTCTTGAAGTACGTGATAATTAGAATATTAGAACAGGGCGTCAGTTTACTCTCGGGAATTTGTCGTGCCGCATCCAGTGTAGACAGCATCACTTATTATAATGGGTTCGATTTGCTTTTGTCGTGCCGAGCCACTCGCGTCTGGTGTAGACAAGGTGTTAGTCCGCCCATGGAACAACTTTTCTTTTCCAATGACATCAATTAGGCCGTGTGAGGTATTAAATAATGTCAACTAACAACCAAAGAGCTATTTAGGTCATTAGGCAAACTCACACATTTGGCTCCATTCAGACAATTTGTAAAATGGAGAACCTTTTATTGGACATTAACATATGTTACAAATATATTTATATTTTAAATAAATGCTTTTCCTTTGAACTTTCTATACATCAAACAATCATGAATTGTTTCTTGAGCAGCAAATCAGCATATTAGAATTATTTCTGAACTGGGTCTTGTGATGCTGAAGACTGAAGTAATGATGCTGAAAATTCAGCTTTGCCATCACAAGAATAAATTACACAATAAAATATATCAAAATATAAAACAGCTCTTTTAAACTGTAATAGTATTTCACAATATTACTGTTTTTACTGTATTTTTTATCAAATAAATGCAGGCTTGGTGGTGATCATAACAGAGTATCAAATACACCTCATCGACCCCAAACTTTTGAACACTAGTGCATTTATAAAAATATATATAAATATATTGGCTAAAAAGTTAACTATGTCAACTCTATGGAGTATAGTAGTATACAGATGACTCAACCGACATCTTCACGAAAAGCCACAAAATCACAGGGTCTTTAAAGAGTCAGATCATCAGACAAACACACACACACACACACACACACACACACACACACACACACACACACACACACACACACACAGCAGTTCAATAAACCAATTAGAATTTTATGAAGACCAAACTTCTTAAAATCTTTTGAAATAAGAAATTAAACGAAAAAACACACAGCAGAAATACTTTCAGCCTGTTCATATGTCTGATCTGTCCATGCAGACAAATACTTACCATACTTTGGAAATTTGAGAAAAAAAAAAAAAGAGTCTTGTTCATGCAGAAGTTCTCCAAATGTACATTAACTCAGATAAAACATTTTTAAAATGTAGTCCAGACAAGCACCACCACTATAGAGAGAGCATAATACTCTATCATGCAAACCTCAGGCAGGCATAAGGTGGGCAGGCAAAGGCCAAGGGGTCACAGGTCAGCGTGGGTGAGCTAAACTAATCGGCAGCACAAGAAGCGAAAAAGATGCAAATAAATAATAAATATTGCGGGAGTATTGGCTGATTTTGCAAACTTGATCGAACAAAGTGGGATGAAGTGGCCAGGTCTTTTAAAAGAAAAAAATGAGAACAAACAAAGAAATGGTGGTGAAGCAAATATATAAATCAAATAACAGGCTCTTTTTATAGTAATCCTTTGATATAGACAATTTGACAGAAATTTGATCAGAAAACAAAAAGGTGAAGAAAAAGATGACGGTTGTGGGAGGGTCCAGAGCAAGGGAGAAGGATCACAAGAAGCGTGTGGGGAACAGGTTGGAGAGGAGGAATACAGAGGATATACCTGGGAGGACACCACTTCCGTGTAGCTGCTTAGAGTGTCCTCAGAGAACTTAGCAAGCTGGGACAAGAAAAAAGTCTGATTAAACACCTGAGCAGATGATCAGGTCTCCGCTTCACCTCGGATCTGCAATCCCTCCCTAATCCTCCCTACTACTAGTGTGAGCTTGGCCAATGAGCTTTACTACCTCATGCAGTGTTATGGCTGCAAATCAAAGTTAATACACACAGTAATCATAGATAGAGCGAGTTATAATTTAGCAGCAATATACGTTGGAGTGGGATTAGGGAGTTATGAGAGTTGTGTATGTTTTGTGTCTGCTTGTGTGTGTGTGTGTGAGAGAGAGAGAGAGAGAGAGAGAGAGAGAGAGAGGGAGAGAGAGAGAGAGAGAAAACTGTTAATGAACAGCAAAAAGTGAGTGGAATGAATATGTGGTGTTCTGTCTGCCTTACCAGGCCAGTGGGAGAGTTACGGCTGGACTCGGCTAACACTCGGGCCTCTCCATACGCATTGACCAGAACCCACATGACAGGAAACAGAAGAGGTAAAATGGGCAATACACCCATCATCTATTTATTAGAGAGAGCAAGAGAGACAGAGAAAGAAAGAAAGAAAGAAAGATCGAAATTCACTATTAATACCAACATTGTTGTGCCAAATAAAAGTTTTGCATCAAATGTTGTGTCTTAAATTCTAGTTATTATGTCTCTCTGTGCAGTCTTTGAAAAAAACAAACCAAAAAAAAAACCATGCAAAATATTTAAATATGTACGGATTCGGAATATTTACCAATAATAGTCCTTAGATACATTAGAACAGCGATTCTCAACCTTTTTGACTCCAAGGCCCCCCACTGGGCACAAAATTATTCCAGGGCCTCATGGCACTGGATAAGGATTAAGAATAAGGATTTTTAAAGGGTTAGTTCACCCAAAAATGAAAATTCTGTCATCATTTACTCACCCTCATGTCGTTCCAACCCGTAAGATACTTTGGAACACAAATGATTTTTTATGAAATCTGAGAGTTGAACTACCACTACCGCAACTACCACTTTCAAGCCCCAGAAAGCTAGTTAAGGCATCTCAAAAATAATACATGTGACTCCAGTGGTTTAACCTCAATTTTATGATGTGACGTGAAATTATGTTGTTGTTTTTTTGTGTGCAAACAAAGCACTCGAGTCGCTTCATAAAATTGAGGTTAAACCACCGGAGTCATATGGATTACTTTTATGATGTCTTTCTGGCGCTTGAAAGAGGTAGTTGCGTAGGCTGTCAATTGAGAGACTAAAAACTCTCAGATTTCATAAAAAATATTTTGTTTTTGGGTGAACTAAACCTTTAACACCAGTTTTTACTCACAAATTCTACCTGATACAATTTTTTAGAGCTTGGCACAAAATGTAAATTAATAAAATCTTAGAAATCCATGTGTATTTTTATAATGAATATAACATGGCTTTTCCAGGTCTAGAAATCACATCTTTTAAAATAAGACTACCTCATATTGGAGAAGTGAAGACAGTGGGAACCCTGATTCTTCATTAAAAAAAGGGATGAATTAGCATAAAAAATATCTTGATTTTTGGTTGCTTTGGCTTGTTTTGATCTTAAGGCTCTTGGAAATTTGATGAGGCCCAGGCCCTGTGGTTGATAACCAGTGTTTGAATGATGTTTTTAAAAAACACAATCATAAATAAAATAACTCAGGTTTCATAACATATCACAAGGATGTGCTACCAGGATCTCATAACCATAACAACAAAACTGCTTTCTTAAATTGAACATTGTATTTAGATTTCACAAACAGCCTCGTGGAAAGCAAATTTGTTGCTTGATTTTGTTTGAAACGATCATACAAGTATTGTCCCTTTCCCACAATGCCCTTCAAGGGTGCAAAAATTTAATTTGCCCAATCACTATTTTGGCCTAGTATATATATATATATATATATATATATATATATATATATATATATATATATATATAATTCTAAAAATGTTTATATTAAATAAAGAAGAGAACAGCTATGTTGACCTTATCCTAACATTTACTATTTTCAGAGTGGGAAAGCAGTTCTGAATTAAAAAAAAAAAATCAAACTTAAAAAAACAAAAACAAATGCATTGTGATTTACTATTATCGACCTGCAACTGAAGGAAGTTGAATGGTCCAGGGGTGAGACCAGGAGTGTCACAGAAGTACCGGATCGTGTTAATAGAGAAAAAGGCCACCTATAAATGAAAAAGTTGACCAAAGATCATCATCAGCAAACAGACAATTTGTAAATGTTATGTACATTAGTCCCACTTTACACTTCTTGCATCTGGAGCATGTGAGTGTTGCAAAAAGCTTTTACACTGACAGATGATTCTATGCTCTTTCATACAAGATAATATGCAAAAGATTGGTTGATAGGCTTAGGATGAAATTTTCACTTTATTTTCTGCTGAGTTCAGCAGGCTCAACAGTTTAACTCATGCATACTACTTGTGAATAGAGAAAACTGTTAATATGGGTGTCAACATGGATGTAGACAGGCTGCAGAGTGCAGACACAACATGTGTGAAACTTTGTTAAACATTTTGAAATTTGATGGCTTAGGATGAAATTTTCACCTTATTTTCTGCTGAGTTCAGCAGGCTCAACAGTTTAACTCATACATACTACTTGTGAATACAGAAAACTGTTGGTGTCAAAATGGATGTAGACAGGCTGCAGACACAACATGTGTGAAACTTTGTTAAACATTTTGAAAATGTGTTCAGTTTTATCATACCAATACAGCAGGACAGGCGAAATTGGCAATACTGGACTGCACAGTGAACCGTTCGTTATCGAGGGCTGTGATTGGACGGGAGAGAGCCAGGTCAAGACTGTTCCTATTGGCCAGAAAAAGGTGATTAGTTACTAGAGTGAGAAAATAAAATTGTTCACATATCACAAGAGAAAAAGGCGGCATGAAAAAAAAAAAAAAGTCTACTTGTTTGACTCCACTGAGGTATTAACCTGACACTGTCGAGTATAGGTGTGCGCACCACCCTGAAGAGGCGGTACTGCTGAGGACTGTGGGGGCCCCTCCGCTCATTCACGCGTGGGGAGGGAGGAGGGGAGAATGGCGGAAAAAGGTCTCCTGGCTCCAGCACGATGTGTTCGTCGTCCTGGTAACAGAAGATTCAGTGATTCAGAAGAACAGAGTGAAAGAGCCAGAGAACCCGAGAGAAACACTCTTATTCTCCAAGGTTTTCTTTTGTACTGTTTCAGATTCCAGTACAAAATACCAGGATATAGTTCATACTGATATTGCTGCTTCAGTTAAATCATAATAGCTTAATGCAGTTCTCCTCTGGCCAACGAACGAACAGTGTATGATTATGATTCAGGCTGCATTCATTACAAGTCAGAAGTCAACCTACTGAAATCTAATTGGTCCAACATCCCATTCCACAAATAAAGTTGTATATTAAATATCAAATACTTCCTGATTGGCTGTGATTGTGTCACAGTAACAATCTCTGTAATAACTATGGTTACCATGCAGTCCTGTTATTGTTAATAAGCTAATATTAAAAGATTATGAAAATGACAAAAGCACTCAATTAAAATAAAAAAATACAAATCTTTTTTAAAAAAATTACAAAAGGCTATAATAGTATATAAATAATACTACAATAAAAATGTTTACCATGGTAATTATGTATATTATAAAATAAATCTAAAATTGTTATGCATATAGTCATCCATAAATCTACACAATACACAAACAAAAAAATCATGTAATTCAGATCTGACATTACCTTGATGCCTCTGAGAGATGCAAAGGCTTCCTGGCCTGGTCTAAGAGCGATGACATCACCTTCCACCAGTAGACTGATAGGTAGATTGACCAGTTGCTCGTCTCTGAATGTCCAATGCAGTGACCAGGAAGGGGAGGCGGGAGTGTAGAGGTCAGGGTACAGAGAGGGGGCCCATCTGATTGGATGTCCTGCACTTCTCTCCAAATAATCTGGCAACCCATGAGGAAAAAGTGAAAGAGTTAAGTGAACATTAACTTATTAAAACTTGGAACGACATGTCTAGAGAAATGGAAGAACATCAGAGTGAATAAATAATGACAGAAAGAACTATACTATAACTATACTTCCAGTTATATAAAAGCATATTTATCATTGCGTTGAAATGTAATGCAAATTAATGGATGAAGCCTAGCATAACCATCATTATTACTTCCTGAAGCAGGACTGATATACTCGCTGCTCCGCTCACCGTTCAGCTGTGAGATGATGGACTTGAGCCTCCGCACCATCTCGCTGGTCCGTAACCACTGCTGCCGTCTGATGAGGAAGAGGTTCAACAGCAGCAGGAGGAAGAGCGCACCTGCGTTCACCAGCTCTATGCCTTGACTGAGATAAAAAGGAAAGCAGCTTACATAAAACAAAATAATAATGCTAATCCCAATTATTTGATAACATCCATTCAAAATGCCATTCAAAAGTTTTGCACCATCACTCATCCCTGCCCACCTGCCCTCCGGCTGGCTGCCATGACAACACAACAGCCCAACCACCACAACCAGAGTGAGAACAGCTCCTGGCCAATGGAAGCACGAATGCCGGTCGTTATGGTGAAGGAAGCTCTTAGCCCACAGCTCCTGCAAAACGAAAAGTAAAACCAAAATCAGGATTTCCCTGACAAAACTAATTTAACTGTGATGATAACAGAATAATCCAGAACAGACCTGTATCGTGCATCTTCGCCGGCTGAATTTCTGGTGTTGCCCCAGTAAGTTGGACAGCTGGTCACGTAGGGTGCACAGAGCCTGAGCCGTGGACAGTCCCAGTGGAGTCGCCTCCTCCTCCTACAGCACAACCAAACCAATCAATCCATGAAAGTCACTTTGTTTTAAAAATTCTGGGGACAGGTGTGATAAGATGGCTTGGCTCATGAATATTAATTAGGTTGTAAAAATATTTAAAGGGGGACCTATTATGCCCCTTTTCACAAGATGTAATATAAGTCTCTGGTTTCCCCAGAATGTGCCTGAACAGATAATTTCCCCACAGATAATTTATTATAGCTTGTAAAATTTGCACCTATTTGGGTGTGAGCAAAAACACAGTTTTTGTGTGTTCCTTTAAATGCAAATGAGCTACAGCTCCCCGCCCCCCATCCAGAATAGGGCGGAACCTTTACAGCTTGTGCTTCAGATACTCCGGCAACAAAACAAAAAACTGGAGAATGTCAAGCAGCAAAAATGTCAGAAATTGTCAGTAGCGGTGTCCAGCCTAACATGTTTAGAACCGAAGTCGGACACTGATGGAGAGACTATGGAAGAAGTTACATCTTTTAGAAAGCAAATTGAGTTTCAACTTTCAACATCATTCTTGCTGACAAAAGATGCGGTCACATTACCAAAATATCAGCAAAATTTCACAGGCAAAAAAAGGTCCATTGTCTATTGTCAATAGTGTAGTAATGTACTGTATGAAGCACAGCTCACATAGAGGTCACTTTCAAACCAAGCAGATTTTTGTTGGTCAACGGGGCAAATCTGCGTGAACAACATTGAACCCGTTGAGGAAATCTTTCACCGTTACACAAAATTCCAGTGTGAGTTAAAGTGCTCAAATGAACTTTTTATTAAAATCTGCTAATGTTGGTCCTTGGATATTGAAGTTCATTTGATAAATAAAAAATATATGAAGTATAACTTACTGGTACAACTGCAATGTTTCTGAGCACGAGGGGTCCTGGTTATAATTCACTGTAGTTTATCTCTTCATTTTAATAAACCAAAATTGCAGTTTCATGTCTTTTGAGGCATCTTGCGCAATGCATGGCATTCTTAAAAAAGCGACATTCAAGTTAAAAGAAGTTCAACTATTAAAGAAGCATCTCAAGAGTTTGCATTTTTCGCGTTTCAACCGCAACAACGCATTCTGTGAATGGCCCCTAAGAATGCTGTCAGACAATAATTCCTTGTCCCTTATAAAAACAAACACAAATCATGTTTAGTAATGCACTTGTAAGAGAATTTAAAAGCAGAAATGTGAAGCTCCTATTGTTATAGATTCTTCTACAATGTTTAAGAGGTGGATATACTTTATAAATAATAACTAGTGCTACATTTTGGCCCTGTTTACACCTGCTATTAAAATGCTTTTTGGTCGATCGGATCCCAAGTAGACGAGAGTGACACATACCAATTTACACCTGGTCTGATTGTCCAAATCTGAGAAGCAATCTAAAATAATTTTTGTAGAAATTGACATTTTCAAAAAGTTGAATAGTTGAATAAAGTCGTTATTTTTGTGTTTCTTTCCGCACAAAAAGTATTCTCGTCGCTTGATAAACTTAAGGTTGAGCCACTGTAGTCACTTGGACTATTTTAATAATGTCTTTACTAACTTTTCTGGGATGGCAGATATCGATTACATAGAAGCATATGAAGGAGTGAGCCAGCTCTCAGATTTCATCAAAAATATCTTGATTTGTGTTCCGAAGATGAACGAAAGTCTTACGGGGTTGGAACAACATGAGGGTGAGTAATTACTAACAGAATTTTCATTTATGGGTGAACTAACCCTTTAAGGGAATGCCGACACAGTAAGTCAAACCTATTTATTTAGGCAGAAACTTTTATTGCTCAACATGCCTATTATGGTCACAAAAGAAAAGGCTCTCTCCCCTCTGACGCATTTTGGCTATCCTACCAGTATTACCAGTGGATTTTGTGGGACAGCTAGGGTCTTGTAGTAGCAAACGAGGGCCCACCACTATAAATAAACACACCACTTTCCCACAGCCAGAGAGTGCCTGAACTAAATCCTTTCATGAGCATCACTCACACATCAACGAGCAGAGATTTACCATCAGCTCGCACACAGACACATGCGGTCACACACGGTGGCCCATAATGGGTAAACCACTCAAGACCTTGAAAAATGCACCACACAATCACACCCAGAGCTGAAAAAAGTGCACATACACCTGGCATGACACTTCCACCTGTTCACGGTACTCAAGATTAATCACACGTAAACAACAGACTTAAGCCTTCGCACATGAGACCTAAATGTTGATCCCGGACAGTCGGATTCAGACAGATCACAAACAACCGAGTTTGTTAGAGGAAGTGTGCACAGATCCACTCACTTTATTCTTCCAGAACCAGGTCCCATTTTTCAGGATCATGGCTGCGACTACTCCCTCTGCTGCCGACAGACTAATGTATGACTGGTGCGCGTGTGGGCTGGACAGGAGTGTGCCGGGTGCTACGGGATAATGTATGCTGCTGTTTCAGCACCAGTCACACGGTCTGGACAGACAGTCTCTGCCTCTGCGCATTCAGAGGCTCTGTTTTGGGCACGTCCCAGCCACCCTTGTGTAGTCTGCCAGTTAAAAAAAGCATTGCACATTAAAATCAGTGCAATTGACCAGAGAGAATGAACACAACTGTTCTTTTCAGACCGGTAACAGTGTGTGGGTCTGCTAAAAACAGTTAAGCTGAAGGAGAATGAACAGAAAAGAAAGGAGGTTTTGTCAGTTCTAGCATGAATTAGTCTGAGAGCTCTGCAGAGGCAGCTGCAACACTTCGCCTGAAGAGAAACAGGCAAAAAATGGTGTAAAATGACAATGAAAAGCTGTAAAGGATGAGCAAGTATCAGGGTTGGAGAGCTTTTGAGAGAAATAATTAGAGAATAAAGTGAGGGAAAGGGGCTTGACAGACAAGCAAAAGCATGGTGTGCCCTCGCCGCCCTGTCCAGGCATTCATCCATTCCAGCTAACACAGCAATTTACGGTCCTAGCAGTGATGTGGTGCGGCAGGACAAAGAGCAATCTCATTGAACCCTACAACCTTACTAAAGTAGGGATGTCCATTTTTAAACAGTGACAGATTGATATATATATTTAAAAAAAAAAGATAAAGTGGAAAAAATTGCCATTATTTAGAAATTTTAAAAAATTAAATATGACATAAAAATGTCAATATATATAGGTCCAGCTGTTCCTGTCCGATGGCAACAACTATCCCAGCACACTCTCACCTCAGCAAAATCAATACAGGTAAGACAAGAACCAAAAAGGGGATCTCAGCAACATCATTACTGCCAAATTACACAGTCATACAGTCTTACAAAGTCATACTGCAAATGACTTTGATGATGCTGTCAAAATGCAGCTAAATTTAGATGTTTAAGGTACTTGAGTTTAATTGATTAAAAAAGGATAAATTCATTCTCTCAATCAATTCAATCACAGAAATATACATATATGAGCTGGTGAAATAAATTATGTGACTGCTGACAAATGTACAATATTTTAACATGCTAATACATGAAACAAAGCTACTGCTTCCACGAGGTATAGGTAAGGTCACTGAATTTCTGGCCCAATTCACTCCTTTTCAGGCACATTTTAAACTACAACACACAAATTCATATCAAGCTTTTCTTCATGTCCAAAGTCAAAAAGACGATATGCCTTACACAACCTCTACAACTTCCATCTCCATTAAAAATAATCTGGCGTGGCTCAAGATGAACTGTTAATTATTATAAGACACTTCAGAGCAAAATTACCCATGACTGGAGAATATGAACAAAACTCCCACTGTAAACAAACATGTAGTAACAAATATCCATTTTTTCAGTTTGTGTCCCTGAGCTTGATTGTGAAAAAATCGTATATTATATTTTCATTCCCACCAGCTTTTCAGCGCTTCCTGTATGGAGTATAACAGAGGTCTAAAATATAAAGAAGAATGAAAAAAATTAAAAATTCAGTGAAGGTCTACTAGTGTATCAAGCCCAGGGTCAATGAATTTGAGTTCAAGTTGTTTTTAGCAACACAAATGCTCAAGTTTTGTCATGTTACATGAGAGTGAGTAATCAAGCCAGTTATTTATATATTTTGCTGTAGTGTGTCAGTAGGAAATCAGTTTACATTTCCAAACATTCCTTTTGCCATTAATTGTAATAATCCAGTGAGATTTTTGTATGTACAAGGAGTCTGACAACAGCCGGTATGATCTGATCTCACCATCATCGAGTCCTTCTCTGATTACATGAAGAAACAGAAAAAACAAAGACAGACTAAATCCAGAAGAACTGCGGCAACGTCTCCAAGACGCTTGAAGAAACCTGCCAGAAAAGCTATGTGCAAATGCCTCTAGGACAAAAGATGTATTAAACGCAAAGGGTGGTTACACCAAATATTGATTTGATTTAAATAGAAGAAAAATGATAAATAAAATCTATTTAAGATATTATTTTTTGAAAGCATCCTCATTTTACAGCATTTTTACACAAGCGCCTAAAACTTTTCACAGTACTGCAGCTTTGCAGGCAGGTTTCTTCAAGCGTATTGGAGACGTTGCCACAGTTCTTCTGGAATTAGTCTGTCTCAGTTTTTCTGTTTCTTCATGTAATCACAGACGGACTCGATGATGGAGAGATCAGATCTCCGTGTGGAGCACCGGCTGTTGTCAGACTCCTTGTGCGTACAAATGAAATACATTAATTAGGTCAATGTCAATGAGGCAAGTTAGGTTAATGAGGCAAGTCATTGGATAACAGTGGTTTGTTCTGTAGCCAATCAAACCAATTGTTTTAAATAATTATTTTATTCCTGGCACATTATAAGGCTTTCTCCAGAGAAAAAATATAATAAGAAATACTGTGTTAAACATCTCTTGGGAAATATTTGAAAAAGAATTGAGATTTCATAGGGGGGCTAATCATATTGTCTTCAACTGTATGTATAAAGTCATACCCAAAAATATCCCAAAACTCTTGTTGCATTACTTTATATGTGATTTTTGTTTATATTTCCAAACTGAGGGGTGGGTCAAAATTATTTTCAGTGGTAATCAATAGTCTGAGCACTTCAGCAAACTTACTCTCATCTATAGCAGGAAAACTCCTCAAGAACTTACCTGTTTCTTATCCTGTAGCTCCATGGCAACCGCTGTATCTCACCATGCTCTGTCGAGCTGCCCAGAGCTGGTAGTTACAGTCCACACTTGTCCCGATACCAGCCCGGCCCCCAGCTTCAAGATGCTTCACCTGCGGGCACTGCCAGTCTGAGGGACGGTTCTCAGGGCTGTAGTCGATGCCCAGGGAACTGTAATCTATGAGAGGGTGTGGCTTCTCTCTTCTTACATTCAAAGGGATCTGATATGGGTAGAAAGAGTTACAATGGGAATTATTAAAAAGAGTCAATGACACCATTAATAATATCATTATCCAAGTCAAGTTTACATGCTGCAGTTACTGGAAAAATTCTGTATTCATGGCAATAAGCATATTCCCAAATAAAGACATGCACATTTTTCCCAGGTCCCACTATTTTCACAGGAAGTAAAAAAAAAAAGTCGGTAACACTGCTCGCTTATGAGTGCAATACAGAGCAATAACATGTCTGTAAATAAGGGTATTTGACAAACAACATGTCTGGGCAATATTAAACAAACATCAAGATTTTAAGTTTAAAATTCAGGCAAGTCTATAAAGGCAAAGAGTAAATATTTGACTTTATTTTATATGGTATATTATATATTTATATGGTTTTATACTTTATATAAAATTTAGATTTTATAATCTAAAATTAAAATTAAACATCAAACATAAATTATATAAGGGTGCCAGTAATGTATAAAAACTGCTTTTGGCTACAGTCTGCAACCTCAAACAATGTGGCATTTACTCATTTAATATTTAGCTTTCTAGGTAAGAAAAGCAAATTTACTCTTACTGACTTTGAATATCTAAACTGGTCCACAAAGCTGTAATCAATCATCATAGCCGAAAACAACCCCAAATAAATCACTTACAATCTCATAAATCCAACATATTCAGAGAAAGTACTAGTGTTTACCTGCTTTATAAGACAGTATTAGACAAATACGTTACAGAGACTTTAATCTTTGACTACAGGTAGTGTAATGATGATGCAGGATTCATCTGAACAACTAACGTTACAATCTCTAAGCAAATGACAGTTCTATAGAGACATTTGTTTAGTAATGTGTATATTACTACAGAGATACACTAAATAAACAGTGGTATTGCATAAAGTTATTAAAGGCAGAAGTAATATCTTGCATTTACTTACATATCATAATGAGGAACTATATTTCAGAGTATTTACGATTATTAAACCTGAGTTAACGTGAAAGACAGCTTCCATGTTGAACGTTTGATCGCTGCTTGCGACTAGGCTTGTGAAAAAAACCCTGCTTTTTATCTCTGTTGGATTTAGCTGTCAAAGTTAGAATAATTTATATAAGTTACATCCTTAGACCATTTAGAAATAATCCAAACAACTGGTTTATTAGAGGTGGCCTAGGGGTTAAATGATACTAGCTACATGCTCAAATCACAATAAATCAATGTAAACTTACGTTATAGAGCTGTAACATCAACGACCCGCAAGTAGTATCGTCAATCATCAAGAGTGTTTTAGCAGAATCAAATAATATTCGTCTCAAAATCCTTGGACTCACTCCCTGTTGACGGCCATGTTAGTGACTCGAAGGGCGTGGTATGTTTGTGCAGGGACGATGTAGTGGAATCTGATTGGTCAGTGTTACCTGAGAGGCGGGATTTGTTTTGTTTTGTCCTTTGTGATTGGTCAGTACTACGGGGAAGTCAAGTGGTGCTCACTGCAGTGGCATATGACGTCCAGCTCCCCCTCTCTGGACATAATGGGTGGATCTTGACCTGGGACAGTACAGCTCCACCTCTGTGGACCTAATGGGGTGGAGTTATGTTTAGCGATAGGGTTATGTGTAGGGTTAGGGTGTGGTTGAACCATCTTGCTTCAACCATTAAGTCCAGCGAGGGGGAACTGGACGTCAAGCTCCACCTATTGGCTCTGCAGTGGCTTGCCGCGGTCTGACTCAAAGAGCGGAGCCTCTGTTTGACGTAGTTACCCTGAATAGCAAATCTTCAGTGTCATGTGTGGTTTATAATAAATGCATATTGATAAATAGTGCTCTTTAAATGTTTATCTGTACACAAATGGAATGATAATGTTTCTCGGTTTTCTGAAGAGGACAGATATCAGTGATTTTTATTGAAAAATAATGAAAAATACACTTCAAAAGATATTTTACACTTTGATACTTTAAATAGATTAATTTCTATACTCACTAATACATTTTATTTTATTTGGACGCACATAATTAAACATGATTTTAACACAAATACAAAACAGGTCAGACTTATAATAAATATAATCACAAATCATTTGGTGGTATCAATTCTTAATGATACTAAATTTAAAAAAAAAGTTTAAAAAAAAACATTACTACATTAAATAATGCTTATCAAATTATTAATGTTCATTACAATTTTCATTCCAAAAATGTATTTATGCCGTATACATCGCTGCAAACCCCTAGTATTTTTACAGATCCCTTGTAGAGAACCCTGGATATAATGATTTAAACACTTGGTAAGAATTAGCCTTGATCATATGTAAACTTTTCTACATGTTTATGAAATATAATGTCTATAATGATTTATGGCAGGAGACACATTTGAACTCAGGGTAAGTCATGGGATATTAGGTGATGTTTGCATTTGTCGGTTGTTTAAAATGGGGTTATGGTCCGACTGGACACGCTGCTGCGGGAGGGTTTCACCATCTCTTCCATAATCACAGCAATGGTATGGCATAGTTCTTTTGCCTGGGAGAAATGAGAGATCAAAAACAAGAGCAATCTCATTAATTAAAAACTTCCAGCTCTTTGAAAATGACAACATGTATATATCCATGACATTTTATCTACATGCGTACCTGCTTTAGACTGATGCTGAGAGTCCTGGGTTGAGTTTGGCCACTAAAGCTGATCTCAACTGACTGCAGCTTGTCTTTTTTGGGACTGATTGAGCGCAAGGACTGCACTTCCTCTAAAGACACTGTCAAACATGCGTTCTGTGAAGTTTGTGATAGTTTAGTCGTTGTCGAGCATGGTTAAAACACACAATGATGATCAAAGCATCATAGGAATACAGAGTGTCAGATACCTGTGTTTTGGGATCAAGGATCGTGATAACTTCATGGTTGACGGCGACCAGCGAGGGAGAGGGGCAGCTGCGATGACTTACTTTCTGAGCAGTGAATATATCAAATCCAAAGAAAGGCAGCGAACTGACACTTTCTGGAAAGTTAAAAGAGTTTGTTTGGAAACTATGAAATACAGATGTAAAATCACATTTAGACAGGTTTGCTCACTTACTGATAAAGCGGGCTTTGGCATCAAGAGGGCTGAGGGGGCCTAAGGTAGAAAACTGTGCCCGTATAGTAGCAAGAAGCCTTTCGTCATTGGAGTTGAGCCCATCCTTCCGGGGAAAGTACTGCTTTACCTCAGAGCTAATGTATGAAATATGTGTCAAGAGTGTCAGATTTAAAACAATGATTTGAGTCAGTTGAAATGACTAAGTTTCATTAATAATTTTTAGGTATAATACATCACATTGCTTGAGATATATAAAATTACTTGGATGGTAGATCAGTCAGTCCAAGCGCAAGGTGTTGGAGAGCGGTCAACTCTGCCACCTGCTGGTAGATCACAGAGCTGTTCATGGGCAGCAACAGCCTCCCTTGCCGATAATTAGTCACAAACTGAAAAACATACATATGACCGGCATCCATCAAATACAGTACAGTAAAAACAGAAATATTGTGAACTTTTAAAATGTAATTGATTCATGTGTTGGCAAAGAATTTTCAGAAGCCATTACTCCAGTCTTTAGTCACATGATCCTTGATAATATGCTGATTTGGTGCTCAAGAAACATTTATTATTATTATTATAAGATCAACGTTGAAAACAGTTGTGCTGCTTAAAATATTTGTGGAAATGATGATACTTTTTTCAGGATTCTTTGATGAATAGAAAGTTCAATGAACAGCGTTTATTTGCATTTATTAAATTTAGTAAAGCATTTATAAATAGAAATCTTCTGGAACATTATAAATGTCTTCACTGTCACTTTTGATTAATTTAATGCATCCAGTGGACAGAAAACATACAAAATATACTTTTAACTGTATCTTTTAGAGCACTTTATCTATTTTCATCTGTAGATTTCAATTACAGTATATATCTTTAAAGGCCGTTTTCTCAAAATTAGGTTTTTACATTGAGCCAGAAATCTCCACGTCAGTAAAACTTACATTCACCAAACTTTATTCTCATCTATATTCTGAAGGTTTTTACAGAGGGCTTTGTTCATATATAATTTTCCTGATTTTATACAACATTTAATTCCTAACAAAATGGCGAAAATGTATTTATTTTTGGCTGTTGACAGTATATTCTGATTTGTGAAGTGATAAATAGAGATATCCAAAATCCTCTCTGTAAAACCTTTGACTCTAATATAATTAAACAAGAATTTTGAACCTGACTTGATCCAATGTTCGGATTTTTGTTCTAGAAATGTATGCAAATGAGTGCATATTTAATTAGATAGCGCCTCATTTGCATATTTAAACATTTCTGAAAACTTGTAATACAAAAATTGTTTGCAATTATTAATGTTAAGTATGGTGATATTTATTATTATTATTTATTTTTTTACCCTATTCACCTGGGGTGTCTCGCCTTAATAAAAGTATTAATTTCTCTCTTTTTTAATCTTACCACAAATGTTTGAATGGTATCGTTGTTTCCACAAAAATGTTTAGCAGCAAAAACTGTTTTCAACATTGATAATAATAACAATAAAAGTTTCTTGAGCAGCAAATCAGCATATTAAAAATGATTTCTGAAGGATCATGTGAAGACTGGAGTAATGATCCTGAAAATTCAGCTTTGCCATTACAGGAATAAATTACGTTTTTCAAAATGTATAAAAATAGAAAACTAATATTAAAATATTTCATATTCATATGGATGTTTTTACTGTATATTTGATTAAATAAATGCAGCCTGGGTGAGCATATGAGACTTCTTTCAAAAACATAAAAAAAAAAAAATGTTTCCAAACTTGACAGGTACATTCCGTATTTATTATCTTTTGGAATCTTGAATATTCATTAATGTAAAACAGGAAAACCGTAATGTTTCACGTAAAAATGAATTCAAAAGAGACTTTGTACCATCTGGTAGTGGAACCCCAGGTAAAGATCATTGCTGAACTGGAGTGGCTGTTTCCAGATTATTCGATGAAAGGAGAGGGAGATCGAGCCATCATCCAGCAGGAAGTCAAATAGATACTCATCGGAGTGAATTGGGCGAGTCACATCACCTAAAGAGAGTGATTAATAGTGAGAACAGTATGAAAGCATAAACTGATTCATGTGTGCATAAGAGTGACATCTTACCCTCTTTTTTAGTAGCATAGATGGAAAATTCCTTCACTTCTGCTGTATTTATGACACCCATCTCAGCGCAAAAGTCTTGTACCACCTCAAATGCAACCTATAGAAAAGCATAATAGCGCTACATGTAGACAACACATAATCTTAAAATAATAAAAATGGAAAGAGGGGCCCTCTCTTACACTAAAGCTGTGAATCTTGCAGGGAAATTCGGTTCCATCAGGCAGCATGATGGGCAGCCGACGAGAGTTCCTCCCAGCCTGCATGTGATTCAGATATTATGGTAAAGAAACAATTTCACATGCCTTGACATTCTCTGCTCAACATTTCACCGTCTTCACTTACCAAAATGGCCTCCATCTCTGAATGTGAAGGGATGTGCCTGCGTCCTCCAAAACTGAGTGATCGTCTGAGATTCATTGCACACACATTTGCCAGTTCTATATACAAATATTATATGCACACAATCACAATCACAATCTTTGCTATTTTTTTTGTACATACAAACAGGTTTAAATGACTTCCTAATCAGATTGTATAGCAAAATCCACATGATGTAAACTTGGCTCATATCGGTGGGGTCATTGAAGCAAGTTTGCACTATAAATACAGAATAAGATGTTAGAAGCGGATACCGTGAAAAGGGTGGTTGGCATCCTGAATGATGGTCTCCAGGTGGCGGGTGCAATACAGAAGGAGAGTGTTGGAACAGGGGAAGAATCCAGTCACCAGACTGAACAAACGCCAGCCACGGGTGCAGTTCTCCCTACAAAATCAGAAAAAAAAAATATACTACTATTCAAAAGTTTGGGGTCGGTAATTTTTTTTAACAAAGTCTCTTTATGCCTACAAAGTACCAACATTGTGAAATATTATTACAATTGTGTTTTCTATTTTAATATATTTAAAAATGTACTTTATTCCTGTGATGGTAAAGCAGAATTTTCAGCATCATTACTCCAGTCTTCAGTATCACGTTCCTTCAGAAATCATTCTAATATGCTGATGTGGTGCTCAAGAAACATAACTTAATTTTATTATAAATATTGAAAACATTTGCTAAATAGTTTGTGAAAACTGTGATAAAGTTTTCAGGATTCATTAATAAATAGAAAGCATTTATTTGAAATAGAAACACTATACATGTCTTTACTGTCACTTCTGTTTAATTTAAAATGTCCTTGCAAGTATTTAAAAAAAAATTACAACTTACTACCCACAAACATTTGAACGATAGTGTACACACAATATCACTCACTTGACTGGGTGTTTGGTGGTCTGCTTGATGACCTGACAGTAGATCTCATCCCTGAGGAACTCCTTCTCTTTTCCCAGCTAAACCAAAACAAGTTGTCATGTTACAGATGTACAAATTCACAATACCTCTCAAACGAATATGCTCTACATTTGGAGGGAAAGCTCACCTGCAAAATGGAGTTAACACAGTCACTCTCTGTCTGATTTTTCTTCATAGGCTGATCCAACATAAACTGCATCAAAACTACAAAGAGATCGTTGGGTCAAATACTTGCTCTCTTTATTACTTTAATTGCTTTATACTCTTTATTATACTTTACTCTGATTGGTCAATCTGTGATAAAATATTTTGGTATAACGACAACAAAATATAATGACCGCTTTTGCAGGCAAACAATTATTATTATTTTTTTATCTTTTAACCTATATACATTTATTTTATTTTTAATTTATACATACATATGTGTATATATATATATATATATATATATATATATAACTAATTTAAATAGCCATGTAAAAAGTGGGATAATGCACAGTCAGTCAGCCACTATCGCAAAAAATAAACCCCTACAGGGTGATACAAGACCCCTTTGCGCTTTGGGGTACTGATTTTATTTTAGGAGACCCACTGACTTTTACAAAACGTATGCTGTTATAATGGGTGAGTTTACATTATGTCTGTGATAACATTTGTTCACTTACACATGAAGTTTTGAGAACCCAGACGATTGAGATCATTGTCTGAGAAAAGGATCAGTGATTCCTGAATGGGATTCTAATAAAAGAAAACACAGTAAGCAAAAAGAATCAAACAAACTCATAAAATACCAGCATATACAGAGTGAGAGACTAAGAGATGCATACGTACTGGAGTGTATTCCACCATCTCATTTAGATTTTTGTCTTTCATGTTTGGTCTGAGAAAAGAGAGAAACAGATCAGTGTTCAGTGGAGTTTGATGCAAAACAATGTTATGGATAATTTCATCTCCATGAAACCTGTTTGAAGTTTGATTTCCAGAGGTCTTTACCTGGTGATAGAATCTGTGAAGAAGTTCCTAGCAAACTCAGTCATGATATAATGCTGACGTTGTGATTCAGATCTGCGGATGGATGCCACCTCCACACTGTATTCACTGCTGGCAGCCACGGAGCGGGCAACAGGGATGTTGGAGACGGAGCCATTGGTCACAGTGCCATAGACAGGATTGTTGGTGACGGGGCCATTGGCAGGTCCGTTGTGGGAAGAGCCGGTGAGTCTCATACTCTTTTTTCGTTCAAGCTGCCGCTCCATGTTGTTGCTGTGGTAGTCTGGTGGGGCACAAGGCTGAGTGACGTCCAACGGGAACAGTCCAGAGCGGCCCCCACTGGAACCAAACATCCATCCTGCAAAAAACAAAAAACATCTTTTATGCTTTATGCTGTACAACATAATCATATACACAAGTGATATTCAATATCCCAGCTAACAAAAATGTGTTCTAAGAACATTTTGCTAACATTCTCATTACATTTTTATAACTTTTAATAAGTCCAGTTTTTTAAAATGTTTTAAAAAAAAATCTTGGTTATGTGAACGTCAGAGAAAATATAGAGGTAATGTTTTCTCTGTTTGATAATTTTGCAAGTATTATGGGAACGTTAATTTTTAATGTTCTCTGAACCATTTGAACCATTTTAAGTAGTAACGTTTAAAAACATTTAGACTAAAGTCCAACTAAAATGATTCATAAAAACATTCCATGAATGATGTTTAAATAAAAATGTTGTACTAATGTTTTGATAGCGTTATTAAAGATCAGATAACTTTGAACGAATGTTCTATTAACATTACTGGAAGAACATTTATTCATAGAGAACCAAGCCAGAACGTTAGCCAAAGTTCTAAGAGCTTTCCCTGTTAGCTGAGATATATACATTGGTAACACTTTACAATAAGGTCTCATTTGTTAATTTTAGTTAATGTATTAACTAATGTGAACTAACCATGAGCAATACATTTGTTACAGTATTTGTTAATCTATGTTAACTTTAGTTAAAAATACAGCTGTTCATTGCTTTTTCATGTTAGTTCACAGTGCATTAACTAATGTTAACAAATACAACTTGAATCTGATTGTATCCTTAGTGTGTTAACAAATTAGAAAAAGTTTTGGCTCAACCAATGTTATGAGTTTGGGCTGGGAATTTATGTTTTACTAAACAATGTAAGACAGGGAAATCTGTTTTAAAACTATTTTGTTTTGAACATGTTTTTGCTAATCTGTTTGGTGTCACTAACGGAGTAGAAATGACACAAAGTAGTTTTAAGGAAAGGCTTCGATCCCAAATGGTCCCAAATGGTTTTCTCAGGTTCTCTTCTCACCATCACTGAGTCCGTCCATGCTTAACAGTTTGATGACATCGCCTCTGTGAAAGCTCAGCAAGCTCTTGTCATCTGTTACATAGCTCTTCACAGCGATCACATAGTCTGAGTTCTGCAAATGGAGAATCAGATAACTTTATTCAAGATAGCAGGGAAAATTAAGGTGCGGTCACTTTCAGTAAATTTCACAGGCGACGTTAATAGGAATCCACATGATCTAAAATTCATTGTGAGGATGAAAGATTTCCCCACTCAGGTCTCACAACAGGTTCAAGAAAGCTGCTTGGTTGTGCTTTATATATGGCTACACTATTGACAATAGATGATGGACCTTTTATGCTTGTGAAAATTCCATTTTGATTTAATGTTGACTTCAAGAGAAAAACTAAAGCTACATCGGTGTTGAGGCTAGTATGACTAACTGAGCACCTTAATCAGCTCCATGAGGAAGAGACGAATCACAGCAGCGATCTGTGGAGCCTGTTGGGAGTGAAGTTCCAATTCTTCATTACTCAAAGTGATCACAACTTTTCCAGCCTCTTTCTGCTGTACCGACAACATCTGTGAGTAACTGAACAGTAACAACATATGATTACATAAACTGCAACACTTGACTTTGGGGTCAGTAAGAAATTAATACTTTTATTCACCAAGAACACATTAAATTGATCAAAAGTGACAGTAAAGACATTTATACTCATAATAAATTATGCTTATTCTGTTAAAGCTGTTCTTTTCTTATTATTTATCAAAGACGTATCACAGTGTATCATGGTTTCCAAAAAAATTAAACCACACAACTATTTTCATCATTGATAATAAACTAAATGTTTCTTGAGCACCAAATCAGCATATTAGAATGATTTCTGAATGATCATGTAACACTGAAGACTGGAGTAATGATGATGACATTTTTTCCATCACAGGAATAAATTACATTTTAAAATATAGTAAAATACTAGAAAACAGTTATTTTAAATTGTAATAATATTTCACAATATTACAGTTTTTACTGTATTTTTGATCAAATAAACGCAGCCTTAGTGAGCACAAGAGACTTCTTTCACATTCAAAAATCGTACAGACCCCAAACATTTGAACAATAGCGTAAATAAATCATCTGAGGAATGATTTGAGGACATTTCCATTTCCTCATATGTTCTGTACCTGTAGCTGTGGAGCAGTTTGAGGTGTTTGGGATTTATGCCTGAAGCTCTGGCCACCTTCAGCAGTCTGATTCCTCGATGAGACACTCCCAGAACCTGTGCATCTCCATTCCCCAGCTGTTAAAGCACACATGCAAAAATATTTCAGACTGCTTAACAAATTTCTGTTTGCATATTTATGTAAGAAAAGCCAAGTATTTTTATTTCACCTTCACATTAAAGAGACGTGAAAAGTAATTAGACCAGTTGTCTCTTGCTGCCATGATAATTCTTTTCTTCATGGCATCGTCATCTAGAGAACTGATATTGGTTCCGATACGGAAGCTCGCTGGTGATAAAGACAGAAAGAAACACAAATAAACCATGTTCAGTTATTCATAATACTTTATTTGAATTATTATTAGACTGGTATGGCTTTAATATTATGCATCTAACATACCCAACAGGTCTTTCATTTTACGTCGCTCCTCACGTGAAATCCTCAGACAAGAATCCGAGTAAGTGTCTCGCATGATCTGCAGTTTACAAAAACAGTGGATACTGTGTGGCCCAGAATTTAATGTAAACTAAATAGTATAAAATATCTTACATTTTGAAACGTTGAATTCTATACACAACATTGGTATTGCAAATGTTTGCTACTGACCTGCTCGCAGAGTAAATTAAGGATGTATGGGTGGTTGAATTTTTCTCTGGGATAAAATAGCTGCGTACAAGACAGCACAAATAAAATGAATACACATAAGTAGGGCTGAAACAGCTGTGATAACTGTGTAGGAGGCCATCAGTCATGCAGTCACATAAAACAGTCTTGACTTAAATACCTCCTTGCGCAGGAAGAGTTTGGCAGGCATACTGGGGTAGGAGAAGTAGACGCTGGCAGAGAATCTGTGCAATTGGGAGCGAACGCTCTCCTCCTCTGCCATCTGGCTGAACTGATCTTTAGAAACACATAGAGGGTTAGAAATTAGTACATAAGATTATTGTAACAAGGTTAGTTGTTCAGGGAAGAAGGAACAAACTTTAATCCAAAGATAAACAAACACAAAAAGAAAGTAAAGCGTCAGCCCCTCAGGGACAGCTGCCGCATAGAAACATATTAAAACCACAACATAAATGTTCCAGGCCCGGTCATCTCTCCTCCTTCACTGTAGTCGTTCCTCCTTTTTTCCTCCTGGAGGTCCTTCGTGAGAACTTGAAGATGGTGCGGCGTGTGGGTGATGCTAATTAACACTCGCGCCACCGGCCTCGCACCGTTCCCACAGCTCTCGGCCTCGTCCTGCTTGCCACAATTATATTGGCAAATGCATTCGGATTACCTTAAATTTGCATGTAGTTCATTCCTGATGCGCAGTGCCTTCTGAACTCTTGAAGTTTTCAAATTTGAATATACTTGTTGCAAATTAAAGTATTTCTATAAAAGTGTACACCAGTGTATTTTACAAAAGACTAACAGGATGCAAAGATAAATTGAGCATTCTGGAAAGAAAACACTTTTAGTTTGAAAGGTTTCGATTGAAGAAAGACCTGGAATATGTTTATTACATTTTCTTAAATACTTAATAAATTACTAATTTATCAACACATGGAATATTTTGACTGCAAAATAGAAAAAAAGGAAAAATATCTAGATTATTTTTTAATAACACTTTTTGCATTTCTTAATAAATATACAGTTTTCCCAGCACATGTAATGATTCAATTATTAGACAAAGTAAAAGAAACACCAGGAGTATTTATTAATCTATGTTTAAAATGTCTTTAACAAATTACAAGTTCTCAACACCTGGAATATTTCAAATACAGAAAGGAAATGATGAAGAAAAAACATAAATATTCTTAAATTCTTAATAAATTGTTAGTTTTTCTACACCTAGAATATTTAGATTTTCATAAATAAATATAACAAGAAACATCTGGATTATTTCTTAATCTTTTTGTAACTATTTATTTCTTTTTAAATTGCAAGTTTTATCTACACCTGGAATACTGGGGACAAACCATGTCAAGCCAAGTTAATTGTGATTAAATAAAACTAAATAATATTATTTAAATCTTTTAAAAGTGTAAATTTAATATTTTATTCAATATATCAAAATATATTTGATTCATATATTAGGAATGATCCATAAATAATATGTGACATCACTTACTAAGTCCAGGTGCAGGCATCGGTGGCGGGTCAGGGATGCTGGGAGGTGGAGGAAGGATGGGGTCACGAACTCGAGGCAGAGCCTGCGAGCGCTGCGAGCCGAAGAGATCAGCTAGTGAACGCTGCTTCTGTTTCATTTCATTGGAGATAGGGCGAGGGCCATGGGACTCAGGGGCCGGAGGAGGCATCTCTTTCCACTGTTTCTATAGCATGAATGCATAAATGATTCATGGTGAACTTCTGCATCCTTGACACTGAACTCAAGCTCAAAAAGGTCAGAAATTAAAGACAAATCACTGCATTATGGCTTGCCACTTGTCAGTATCATCTACCTTCTGGTTAGTGACAGGTCCCTGAGCTTTGAGAATGGCCAGTGCCTCTTCTTTGGGGTCATTTTTCTTTATAAAGTGCTTGGCTGGAACCCTGTGAAGATTAAAGTTCACATTATTCCACCTCTTCCAGTCTCTTACACCTCTTAAAGTGATCAAAGCAACACAATATTATGCAAGTTTTCAGTAACAGTTAAGTCAATGTGAATCACAGTTTGCAGCCCATTTTGCTTCTGTAATGCAACGTATTTCAGAGAGAAACGGGACACATGAGAAAAAATTAGGGCAGGACTTTTATCCATTGGGAATTGATTAGATTGTGAAGAGTGATCTCTAGGTGGAGCAAGTTATTGCTTCTCAATAATGTGACAAGGAACATGATTAAGGAATGTAATTAGAGTCAATTCTTGGCCCACCTGACAGGCTCGTAGGCTTTAGGTTCTGGAGCGGGCCGATTCTGGTACAGCTTAATGATCTCTCTAATGTTGCTGGTAGGTTCTGGTTTAGGAGATGTTGGTTCTGGAGATTCTGGTTCAGGTTCTTGATTTTTAGGAGGTTCTGGGAATCGTTTCACTGTGTGAAGAAGAGTTTATGAGCTTCCAGATACATAATTTTAGATGATGGCTATAAAAAATTATCACGAAAGCATTTTTCATATCAGTCGATATCCATAATTATCACGATAAATGTCAAAACTATATTTCAAGTTGCAGAAACCATACAGTTCATTGTGGTTTCATCATCAGAGCAAGACACTTTTCAAACAGGCGAACATTTCACAAAATAACATTTTCATGTTTTGTCTCTTAGAAATGCACATTTGACAGTAGCTTGAGTTCGGGTGCAGATTTTTTTTTTTTATTAACAAAAAAAGTAACATCTGTAAAAATTGTAACAACCTCATTTTTATAAGGTTAAATATTGTTCTTCCATAGTATTTGGATCATGTTAACCACAGGTAAAACCACGCATTGCACCTCACTAACATTATAAAAAAGTAATTTTGTTTCTATCATACAAATGAACAAAAACTGCTATAGCTTAATGACAAAAATACTGTAATTATATTCCATTACTGCTTTAATACATGTTTGCATAAATAATTTAATAAAAATTCTATATGAATATCCCACATTTCTGCCACAATCCCATGGTTTAGGCTAGTGTTACTACAGTAAATCATGATAAATGTTGGCGACTTGTGGATTGAAATGCCTTCTCGCTGTAATGTTTTGGCTAAATGTTTCTCCTGTTTTCCACATCAGTGCTATTGAGAATGTCAGCGTTGTTTCATCTGGCTTTAAACTAGTTTAAATCATGAGGCATTTGATTTGTGGTTTGTATGGGAGAACTCTGCACTGAACTGGAAAAGTTTTCACTGGATCTCACAGCACTGTGTAGTGGTCGCGTGATTGAGATGGTCAGAAATTAAGAGCATTTGCTCTAGGCTCGCGCTCAGTTAGCCAAATTGGTACTGAAGACGGTCTGCAGCACGCTTGTGCTGCATTATTTGCATAGTACATAAACATTATATCAAACACATATCAAACTTTTGTTATCATTTTATCGAGGAAAATTATATTGCGATAATTATTGTTATCATTTTATCACCTAGCCCTAATACATACTAAAGAATACATTATAATTACATAAATGTGAATTTAAATAAAGAATGAACCACTTGTTCTAGGTATTGTGAATGGAAAAGAAAAGAAAAAAGCAGAAAACAAATATAGACCTTCAGTCTTTACTGGAGGAGGTGATTTGGGTTGGGACATCGGTGGAGTGGCGTATATCAGTGGCTTAGCAACCTTTGGTGCAGATTTTGGGCGTGCCTCTGATGTACCTGAGATGCATAAAGATAGTGAAAATCTTATCTCTTATACAATTTTGCTACTTATTTTAGCCATTTTAACAATTTTGAATTTGACAGTGTCCACTCACCAATCTTTTGAAAAAAATTCCTCTTCTCTTGAAAGGACCCTTGATCTTCCGGGGCCTTAAGATCCACATCTGTTTTAGGCTGTGCCTTAAAGAAAACATTAAGCAAGAAACTGAAGCATTTAATTACTATACTAATAGTAAACACAGGCACTGGTCAAAACCGTTCCTTTACCTCAGGGCTGTGGGGCTTTGGAGGGGGCTCTGGGGCTTTTTTCGCAGTCTGAGGGACGGTTCTCTCTGCCTGGGGGCGGCTTCGGGGTTTGGGTGACGGTGAGCGTGAGCGTGAAGGTGAACGTGCACGTGGAGGAGAGCGCCGTCGCTGGCGTGGTGACTTTCTCTGTGATTCCTTCTCACGTTTTCGCATCTCTTCCTGCTGTTGCTTCTGGGACAGTGTCATTGCCTGCATGGTCATCTGCTGAGCCTGTAGGGAAAAAAATACTTTTTTAGGTCCAAAGCAGTGATGTGATATGGGAAATCATTATATACATAAATTAATTTTTTGAGGTGAACTCACTAGAAGCTGAGCCTGTTGATTGATAAAGGCCTGCTGTTGAGCAGCCATTTGCTGTGTATTGATAGCCGGTGCGGCGGCAGGCATGGCTTGTGGCATGGCAGTTTGCATCATCATAGCTAAGTCCAGAACAAGCAGTAGGAAGAGGGTAAACATTTAACGGATCATGCTATTAGAGAAGCACAACATGAGCAGCAGGGATGCTTACGTTGCATGGGCTGCATCATAGGCATGGTAGCATTCATCATGTTTGGCATCATTGGAGCGCCATAGCCAGCCATGGCAGGATTCATTGGCATTCCTAAATGATGGGTAACAGGAGGGTTAAACTTTACAGCTACAAAATAAATACTAGTGTCAAGATAAATAATTTTGTCATTGGATAGTTGATAGAGCACATTTTCAGAATTTTATTTTGGTTTATTTTTAGTTTGGAAGGAACCAGGGAGGTGGTTCCGGAGGTGGACGAAGGACTGGTGAAAGACGGAGCCCTGGTGGAAGGAACCAGGGTGGCAATGATGGTGGGAGGAGCCAGGGAGGTGAGGATAGGAGGACTGGCCAGGTGGTGGTCCAAAGCACATCCAGGACGATAGCCCACGGTGGAATCAATGGGGGGAGGAGCCATGGTGGAGCTTTGGCTGATGATACCCGGGGGATGATTAATGGAGATGAAGCCATAGGAAGTGGAGCCCAGGGCGCAGACGGAGAGCAAATGGGGACGGCCGACACTGAATTTCCAGGAGGCCGATGCGGAACCGCAGCAATGAGTGTCCGAAGCGGAGCCAGAGTGCTTGGGCAGGACCAGTGGCGAAGATAAAGGTCCAAAAAGTGCAGGGCAGGGCAGGGTGGGAAGTATTACCTCCATTTCCCAGTCTATCAAGCACTCATCAGTGTCCAGCTCCATTAATGTCCCCTCTGTCACGGATGTTGCCTGCTCACACACCTGGCCAGACGTGGCTGCAGGCTCAGGCTCCGGGGCAGATGTGGCTGCAGGCTCATGCTCCTTAGCGGGCATTGGCTCTGGCTCAGGGATAACTGGCAGGCGTAAGCTCCCCGTCTGCGTTGGGCTCTGGCTTGTAATCCGTGTGCTGCGTGGGGGGTGGTTTGCTGGGCTCTGGGCTTGGCTTTGTGGTGAGTCTGCACCAGACACCAGAAAACTGATTCTCTCCATGTTAGTTAGTTTAATTGGTTTAACAGTTTTATCCAGAAAAGAGACTTTAAAGTCTCATCATCAAAATCTGTTTGTTTGGCGATCTGGCAAAAGCGAAGTGAAAATTCAAACAATGGAAGCCCAGCATGGGCAAGGGCAATAAACTGTTTGACTTGAGCCATAATCCTTTTTTGGTCTGGTATTCTGTAACGGTTTGAGTCCAATGATGAAGAAGAATGTACAAATAACAACAGTCTTTATTAAACACAAGCCAACAACTTGAGACAGTGTGCCATGCATGAACAGTACCGGACAAAGAATGAGTGAAGGTGAGGAACTTAAATACACATTGTGATGAACTAAATAATGAACAGCTGTGATGATTCAATTAATATCCATGGTTACTGATTATGGTGGGAAAAGTAGAACAAAGGAACACAGGCAAACCAAAACTAAGCGTGACTATGATAATAATTATATTATATTTATATATAATAATATGTAAATAAATTGTGTAATATTGTAAATTCAGCCATCTTCTTAACTTTAAATTGTTTTACCTTTATCAGCATTAATAATACTGCTCTCTAAATATCAGCATGACTATCAGTCGACTACTACATACAAATCAAATACATATACAAACTGTACCTGCTCCGGTGTACATGCTGGGCATCATACCTCCTCCTCCTCTCATTCTGCGATTCAGCATGGCCATCCGTTCAAAGTCCTATCAATAAAAAAACAATAAAAATCCAGATAATAAGTCCTCAGGCCAGCCCTCAAAGATATAAGGCAATACAAGAAGATCTCAGAGTTAATAAGTGCCAAAGTTATGCAATCTTCACTGGCTTAATGAATAATATATTTATGTAGCCTAGTGGTAAGCACGCTATTGGTAAGTGGTAAGTGGTAACTTACACTAGTGGTAAGATTTATTTATAGATTTAAAATAGGATAAATGGGAGGTACACCATTTATCCTATTTTAAATCTATAAATAAATCTCTGAAAATAATGTAAAACGAATATGTAAAAAAAATCCATTAAAAATCTATTAAACCATTTATAAATATCTAAAAAATCTTCATTGGCATTTATTTTAAAGAAAGACAGCACAAGCACACATTTCATTTATAATTCACTAAAAGAAGTTTAATAGGTTTTAAATTATAAATCAATAGAAATCCTGTTCAGTTACTATTAAATAATAATTATTATTTTTAATGGTGAATTCAAAGTAGCTGTCAGTATGACTAAAAAATGCACAATAATATTTATGTTTTTGAACTGGACGATACTGACCGGAGGACCTTGATCAAACACAGGATCAAAGAGATCATCAACATAAGCATCCATTTGCCGACCACGAGATCCTAAAAGAAAGATTTTTGCAGGAGTGTCCTTTGTAATGTCAGAGTGAAACAGTCATTTTATTTACTCTACAGGGTGAGCCAGTTTCCAACCCTCATTCTGTAGCTTTCATTCACTTTGATTTCTTTGATCATCCCTCTGCAAAGCTATGTTACAGAGCAATGACTCAGAATTTACTCCCAGTTTCCTTGTAATGGTTGGACACTCACCCTGGGATGTGGAAGAGGGTTCATAGGTGTCCCATGGAGATGCTTCAAAGGAGGGGAGACCAGGGGCCTGCATAGGGGGAGCAGGTGGTATAAAGTCATCCAGGTCTGTGGTTGCCATCCTGACAACAAGAGAAAATGGATTAATAGAAGGAATTAAACTATAATTTCACAGACTCTTTTGATTGAACTGTCAGCTTCAAGTCCCACAGAGGCGTACCTGTCGCTTACGTCACTAAACAGGTAATCGGTTTGAGCAGGTGGGTGACCCAGGGGCACATCAGCCTCCACTCCAGCCAGGAGATCCATGACAAAGTCACAGCCTGCCAGGTCGGTCCAGCCCTCCCCAGTCAACAGAGACACAGACCAACCCTGTGTAGCTTCAGTCAGACCTCTGACAGAAAGAAATATGACATTAATATTTTGTTGTATGAATATCTGAACATGCAATATATCAAAAGAACAGAGCCTGATTCAATAAACTTAATCATATAAAAACATTAAAAAAATATTTCAACAAAGTCAGGAAACACAGTATCTTGAATTAATTTTAACATACCGAGTTTTACATGGTTAAACGCTTGATAATGTATTACAATGGTATAATATTTAAATAAACTTGTTTTGTCACAATACAAAATATCTTAAAGGTTGTACAAAATAGGCTTATTTTCTTTATGTTAAAAATATTTGGGAAGAAATATGACTTGATTGTTAAAAAAAAAAAAAAAACACCAACAAAAAAAGACATTTTTATCTACCTGTAGCTAAGAAGCCAAGAAGCCAGATGTTCCCCTGTGGTCCAAGACTCCACCTCCACAGTTAACCTTTCCTCTAAAAAACAAAAACAGTAAACATCAAATAAACTCAATACTCTCACAACACATTTACAACATATTTAATATCATTTACCCTCTTGGAATGAGCAGTGCAACTGGGAACCCAGTAGTTACTCCAGTTATCAGGTACAAAAAAAAAAACTGCAATCCTCACCAATGAAAGTGTTGACCTCCACCACCATCTTTCCCTTTCTCTGATTGGCTGTCCACTCAAGTTGACTCGGAGGGTGCTGCCTGCAGGCAGGAGAGGGGAGCTGGAGGGATGTGAGGAGCTTGTGCTGGCACAGAGAGCGGTACTCCCCTGGACCCCAGTCGGACAAATACCTGACAATCATTAAAACACAATATTTTTCATTTTGAAGAAATTACTTCTGTCTGCCACTATTTATCTATTGATCAATATGGAATTTGACTTTCTAATTCCATCATATATCAATGGGACAATCCGTCCAGTTTATTTAGGAAACGTTCATTTGAATAATAAATCAATGGCAACGTTGTATCAGTCTGCAGTGATTTAAGTCAATAACCTTCTACTTTAGTAGAAGGCATGTAGTTGTAAATGCAGGCAAATGTCTGTTTAATACAGGCTAAAAGTGTTAGTACAATTTCTCAACATTAGATAATGTGGAATGTTAAATTATGATGAATGTGAACCAATACCTAAGGTGACTTTTTTTTCCAAGCAATAAAAATAGAGAAAATCGCCCTGTTCTAAAGACCGCTATTTTGGGTTTGTGACACTATGACTGAAGACATACTTGAGCAAGGGTTTCTCCAGGGCAGGAGATGGTGTGAAGGCACTCAGACAGCAGGCCAGGAGCAACCAGCCCCGCAGGACACTCTCCTCTTTATCCCCGTCCCAAGTGAGGTAGACCAGTTGGGATAGAATCTCATCTCGCATGCTAGGCCGAGTTTGGCTCTTCTCCACAATATAGTTCCCCAACATCTGCTCTTGCCAGCCAATCAGATCCGAGTCGCCTGTGAAACGCAGGATCTAAGGAAGAGCGTAGATTAGGAAGGATTAGGAAGGATGTTGAACTTCTGTGGTAAAATATCCATTTAAAATACTAATGCAAAACAGTTTATAGATTTATTGTACTGACCAGTTTATAGATTTCTAGAGCTGTACGGGCATCATCAGGGTCCAGAGATGTCAAAGGCTTCTGAAGTGGGTAACCCTGCGGCTGGCACCATCCGTCCTTATGGAGATAAAAACAGATAATTGATGTAACAAATTCATTAAACAGATTCACATATATGACAATTATATATGAAGTGGAAGACTGTAAAACTAAGAAGGAACTTTGCATGTTTTTCAAGTTCTAAACAGGTGAAACTTCACATCAACAGCTTACCTTCAGGACTGTGTTGGCATATTGGGAGAAAGGGTGTCTGTCAATGTCTAGGGGCAATGAGAGGTTGTGTTCTGCTTTGACCTTTGGCAGAGATACTTCAGTCACCCCTGATCCTTGAGGACGCCCTAAAAGGTATCATTGTAAAATGTGAAAAAACAAAACAAAACAAAACATGGAATACGAATATATCATTATGGTTTTACTTATGTTGATCATCAGTCACTTAAGCACAGTTTTTTACAAAAAGCAATGCAGTGAAATTACATCCAGTACTTAAGACAGGTGAACTTGATCAGTCTAAAATAGGCTACTGTTCAACCGTTGTGGGTCAGTAAGATTTTTTTAAAGAAATTAATGCTTTTATTTAGCAAGGATGCATTAAATTAAAATGATAGTTAAGACATTTATAATGTTACAAAAGATTTCTGTTTCAAATAATTGCTTTTCTTTCTATTTATCAAAGAATCCTGAGTTATGCAATAATATTTTCACAATATTACCGTATTTACAGCATTTTGATCAAATAAATGCAGCTTTGGTGAGCATAGATGCTGATTAATTTCATAATTAAACACCGTTCAGTTTAACATAGAGTTTTACATGGTCAAACCATTGAGAAAATTGTGAACAGGTTGCTTTTCACCAGTCAATTTAAGTCACATTAACACAAATAAATATGGAAACCTTTTTACAGTTAAAGCGTTTTTTTGACAAATTACTTAGACTTTTAACTGATCAACATTATACAGCACCTATACTTCAACTGAATCAATAATACTTCAATAATCTCAGCTCTTTTTATTAGTTATCAAGTAGCAAGGACCTCACCTGCTGCACTGCGTAATCTGGCCGACAGTTCTGCCGGGATCTCCAATATTCCCACATCCTTTAGGAAAAAATATATAGTATTTTATTCTATAACCAGGTGCTGAGATCTTGAGCACAGAAGTCGAAAGAAAACAAAAGTGAAAAGAGTCTCTCACCATCTCTGAAGAGGTATATGTAGGTTTTGCTGCTTCCTTCAGTCTGGTTCTATCACTATGTTCCTAATAAATTCAAAATACAAAAAAAGTTTTTTTTAAAGGTTTAACATTAAGTTACCCTCTGTCCATTCACCCATTGTAGTGTTTCCTTCCATCTTGACTGAAAAACGGGACATTAATTTTGTAAAGCTTTTCCACTCATTGATTCTATTACCTGTCCACGGCATCGTATGAAAAGGTAAACAGAACTATTCTTAGCAGCTGGGCACCTTTTATATCCCAGGAAGACCGTCCCTTGACTCGCTCCTCCCCAAACAAAGGAATTACATGAAATACGAGTCACCAAACCCATTTTTTATCTTATCATCTAGTTTTATCATTATGTTTGATTGGCCTTTTCTGTTTTGTGTATCATTGTTGCCATTAGTGCAGAAAACAAACGCCTTTTAAAAAGGCCTGATTTGCACATATTGTCTGGGATATAAATCTGGGAATATTGTGGGGTGTTGAGATATGCTTTGCTTTTCCAGTGAACCATTTTTATCTTAAATAAACTTTTATAGGACAAGCAAAAATATAACCACACAATGCTGAATGAGGATCACGTGTCAAACCAGTCACCACTCACCAAATGCATAATTATTACTACAAAGTGATTTGACAGCAGAGTACATGACAGCTCAGAAGGACATAGTCCAAACTGTATAAAACAATGGTGGGTAACAAGGAAACAGAACTGAAAGTAGCAGGTTATATAACTTAGTGGATAATTTAAATATAACACTACCAGTCAAAGGTTTGTACTGAATTTGTGTTTCTGATGAACATAAATATTTTAATTAAAAAATGTATCAGTTTTGCACCCATGAGGTACTTGATGAAGACTGAGAAAGTGTGGAGGGCTATCATCTAGAATTTGAGAAACCTCAAAATATTTTGACATTACTTCCATTTGTGTTGTTTAATAGTTTTAATAACTTTACTATTATTCTACAATATTGAAAACAGTAGACGGCATCCTCAGGATTTTTGTCTTGTTTTCCAGCACAAATCTTTAAACATTCTTAGTCAAGATACATTAACACTGTCCTTGAGAAGCAAATTAACTTAAGAGATTAAGTATGAATTAAAACTTAATTGAGTTTATGTTTAAAACAAGACAAAATATCTGCCAATGTGGTCAGAAAAATAACCTTGTTTTCCCTTTGAATATTAAGCTGACTTTTCTGACCCCCCTGGCAGATATTTTTCTTCTCTTTTAAGAATAGACTCACTTAATTGTGATTTTGTTTTTCAGAAAACAAGACTTAATATCAGAAGTCATTTTGCTTCTCAAGTAAATGAATGTTGATTTAAGAATGTTTAGATATTTGTACTTGAAAACAAAACAAAAATGCTGAGTAAGAAAATAATAGTTTGTAATAATAAAGAATGGATAGGTAAATCTAACATTTTTGAAGTACAGCAAAAAAAAAAAAAAAAACTGAACATATTCAGACATACATTTAAAAGATTTGAAAGTACATTTTAGATCCCATCAAACAAATCTTAAAGTCTTACATGTACATTACTGATGTAATCTCTATTTTCCACCCTGAATTCTCTCTGTATCATTAATCTTTCTGTTTGCTATTGGCATGTGTAATATGGATAAATATTAAACACTACCTACCTAGGGCGATATTAAAACAAACGTAGCAGTCCCCATGTAAAGTGCTCTTTCACTTGTGAAATTGTTTGAAATCCAAACAGAAAAGAAGTGCCGCTTAGGTGGGTCTTGGCAGAAATGAGAAAAAGAAAGTACGGGAAAAGTAGAGAGACAATCTGGGATCAAAGATAAAAGGGCAGGTATGCGGGTGGAGCTCACGTCATCTAACTGTGACATTTGTTACAATTGTAAACACTATTAAATGTCCCACGATGCACTAGAGAGACCAAACATGCTACATGAATCAGAGTATAAAGATAATTCTTTTTTTTATTTTCATTGTGTATGGTTATTTTTTATATATATTTTTTACAAGACTGTGGAAAGAAGTTGTAATGTTATGTATATATGTTTTGTTTCATGAATACAAATAAGTAAATAAATAAAACAATTTTAATTTATATTTGAATTATTTTCCTATAGAGGTTGTGCAATAGAAAACTATGTGTGCCATTTCATCATCTCATAAATTCACTCAGCATACAAACGGGTTCAAAGTCCTTCCAAAGATTAAAACATATAATACTCAATTATTACTCATGAGTTCACACCCTGACCTCACATGTAATGTATGACAGGCATAAGCCCAGAAGCAGTAATCAATGAGACACTTATGACTAACTTAGAAATGTATTTGACTGTCATTGCATTAGATGAGAAAATATAAAGCATATAAAGGCATTAATTAATTAATTGATTGATATAACAATTCATTCTTTTGAATGGGACAGTAAGGCGAATATTTACCGTATCGTATTAGCTGTCATATTTTAATAAGTGGTTTTGGTTATTGCCTAGCTATGGCCACATAGGTAAACAGCTGAAATAGTGAAGCGTGTGTATTTGTATGTGTGCAAATTAAGCAAAGAAGAAGCCATATACACACAGGTCGAAGAATAGAAAGAGCTACAGATAGATAGAGGGAAAGATAAAAGCTCTCACTCTCCAATGACGTCTCTTAATGGTGTTTCTGGTGATCATCATAGCTGCCCAGAACTGAGTGAAGGACTGTTTCAGTTTCTTGTAGTACTTCCTGTCACAGAAAGAGGATGCCATTGTTTCACATTCAGTGACAGATTCACTTTTATTTTATCATGCTCTTAAAGCTGATCAAATATGAAATCTCTGCACATACCGGGCTTGGTGGCCCCTGATGTGGGACTGGAGGACGATAGCCTTTTGTTTAAAGAAACGGAAGTTTCTTCGGCAGATGAAGCCACGAATGTTCCTCTGGATGGTGACCGCTGCCCATGTTTGGGTGCTACTCCATTTTTCCTCCACCCGCTGGAACAGAGTCTCCTTCATAAACACCTGTGTGTGTTCACATTAAGGGGAATAATTTGAGGGTGGGATCTTTAGTGTTATGATAGTCAGAGTCAGAATAACCCAGGCTGAGGGAAAGAGTTATGTTACTGTACCTTAGTGAGTCCAAGCTGGTACTGGCCTTCCTCTGCTCCTACAGTCTCCAGTAAAGTCACTACTTGCTCTTCACAAGACTGGTTTTCTGGTCTCTGGGCTAATAACACACCATACCTGAAATTAGACAAAGAGACGGTGCTAGAAAATGGACCCATAAAAATGGAGGAAATTATGTGGAAGACAAGGCATAGTTTTGCCTATTTTCTAATGTATCTGCACTCAGGGTTCCCACACGTTTTGACCAATAAAATATGAAGTTCTATGATGTTTCTATTTTTCAGCTGTATCTTTATATGTTAGTGTATAATATTATAAAGCAGAACACAACTACTTAAAAATAATTACATAAAACAGTATAATATATTATAAATATTTATATATATTCACTATAGTAATTTTCCATGATTTTTAATATTTTATAAATTCCGATTACTTAAAAAATGTAGCGGCTAAAAAATCACAGAAATAAATTACATATTACAATATATTTAAATAGAAACAGTTTTTTATATACACACACACATTAAAAAACAAACATAAAAAACTTTTAAAATATTTGTAGGTTTTTCATGACTGCTAAAATCTTGTATACATAATTCACAGAATAAGCTAATATTATTGGAAAGTTTTTTTTAAATATATATATTAATACTCACTGCATGGGTGTTCTAAGTGGTTGCTAGGGCATTGATATGCTGTTGCTAAGGTGTTCTGGGTGATTTTATTATGTTGCTGTGTGGCTGCTAGATGATTAGGCTGTTTTGGATACCTAGTTGAATCATTTCTAAAAGTGATAACAGTCCTCTACTCAATAACTTACACAATATAAGTTATCATTATGTCTCATGCAAACAAAGATGGTGATGTTGACTGATAGACCACTAATAATGTATTTTAATGTCATCATAGTGTGCTACCTCTCCATGAACAGAGCAAAGGGGATGCGAATCGGAAATCCTTCTTTTCGTATGTGAATGGTCTCCAGTATCCCTCCATGCCTCAGCTGTGTGGCTATGTAGTCTACATCAAATATCCCTGGAAGCTGAAACCACACAAAAACATCAAACCGAGGTCCACCAATACAGTTGTGCTTGATAAACTGATACACAGAATGACGTGTATTTTGTCAGCTTAAATTACCTTAACATAGTTGGGCTTAAAGCATCGTATGAATGTAGTTTTACACCTTAAAAAACCCAGAAAGAATAAATAGACAGAATCAATCATCTGTACTGTATTCTCACAATGGACCACTACATAACTGAATGGCAATACCAAATGTCCTGTGTACAACAAATACAGCAGTCCATTCATACAAAATATTGCAGAATAAATAATTGTGACTATTGCCGACCTCTCCAAACGAGTGGTGAGCTCTAGAAGTGACTGCTGGAAGTGAGCAGCTATGGTTGTCATCTGATTTCTGTAACCTCTTGCTCTTCCCAGCTCTTTCTGTTGGACATGACGCTCCTGAACCTTCCGGAAGAGACCTGACACCATCTGCACAGACAAGAAAACACACTCCTATTACCTGTTACAGGTTTTTGTTACCAAACATTAGTCCTTTAAAACTTAATGAGACCTAAAGTTTGCATAAATGATATCAGTTGTTGCTAACTCTTTTGTTTTGTCTGGATGTGTTGACAGTCTCATGAATATATAATAGTGGACATATTACTGTGTTTCTTGCAATCTTGACACATCACAAATCACTGAGGACGGTGTGAAGTGAGCTTCCATGAACACAAATGAGATGAATTTACCTGTGAACGACTGCGGGCAAAAAGCTCTAATACTTCAGGCCGAAACTGGTCATGATTTTTATTTAGAAAGTTGTGCACCTGGTGTGGAAAAACAAAATTAGCGATTCTTACGTGGAATTATCAGGACAATCACATGGCATGAATACAACATTTTGTGAATGCTCAGATCAGGCTTGCCTGGTACGTGACAGCTCCGGCATAGTGATATATTGTGAACACTGGCAGAGGAATTTTGGGCTTGGTGTAGTAGGGACTGTTGCCATGGTGATAGTGACATTTTTGTAAGAATGTGTGGTCTGTAGCCTGTGACAAAAAAAGAGGGAGAGAGAGCCAAAGAAAAGAGAACAGTGGACAAAGATGGCCCATAAATCCATTGTAGTATAAAATTCATTTGCATTTGAATCAACAATGAGTCGTTTTGGTGACAATTCAAATTTTATGATATTTAAAACACATTAGACACATATACCAGTAAGTAATTCCGTCACTGAGCTGTAGTATAAGAGTTCAAAAGTATATTGACTGAAATGTCTCTGGCTTGAAGCTGAAATGTGAAGTTACTTGAGGAAGGCAAGTCTGGTCATCCAGGATGCGAAGAATACCATATGGCCGTGCTGAGATCAGATCCAGACAGCCATTAGAGTCTTCCAGAACTATTGGATACCACTGGATCTGTTCTGCACTGTATTCCTCCTAACACAAACACACCCAGCAAACCAGCTGTTTTATTTTGTTCAGTCCCCTCAAGTATTCATGATTTCCATTCTTATCTGGCAAGCCATATTTAGGGTATATTTAAATTAATTTATACATATTAAAGGGATAGTTGACCCAAAAAATAACTGACTCACCCTCAAGTTGTTCCAAAACTGTATGAGTTTCTTTCTTCTGATGCACACAAAATAAGATATTTGAAAGAATGTTGTAATCAAACAGTTGACGGTAGCCATTAACTTCCATAGTAGGAAAAAAATACAATGGAAGTCAGTGGCTAAAGTCTACTCTGGTTACCAACATTCTTTAAAATGTCGTCTTTTGTGTTCAACAGAAGAAAGAAACTTATACAGGTTTGGAAAAACTTGAGGGTGAGTTAATGATGACAGATTTTTCCCTTTTGGGTGAACTATCCCTTTAAAACTTGTTCCCTTCAAGGTTCAGAATCTCCTCAGGGTATTTATATTTTCATACTTGGTCTCTAAAGTTGGAGAAAAAAGCGTGAATAAAAATGGTCAATATGATTGCTGAGGACAAACTGACCTGCTCTTGGGCCACCAGGGCTTTGTTCACAAACTGTTGCAGCTGCTCGTTGGCAAAGTTTATGCACAGCTGCTCAAAACTGTTCACACTCAAGTCCTGTAATACACATTTGTTTAGTGCTCTCCCACAGACTTCATAGGCTTACTATATTTATTTAAAAGGCTTAACAGGTGGGAATTCAGTGCCACTATGCACAAATGCTTCAGCTATAAATGTAAAAAAAAAAAAAAAAAAAAAAGCCAGGTCATAACAAGGGACAGGATACCTCAAAGCCGTATATATCCACAATGCCGACGGTGCTGTCCATCTCTGTGGGGATCAACCAGTCATTGATGCGTTCAAGAATCCAGTCAAACAGCACAGAATACAGCGTCTTGGCAATGGCATCTCTGAATCAATAGCAATCTGTAAATATTCCTCGACTACATGATGTAATTTAATAATTTCAATAACATTTAATCTTCTAACCTGGATTCAATGGCACTTTCCACAGATAGAGGGCAGTAGATCCTATCATAAGTTGTTTCCTGCGGAAACAAATTAGGACATATTTCTATTGTGTTGAAGGAATGTTCTAGTAGGTTGAAAATATGTTGTGAAGGAAATCTGAGGCTTATGATTTTATAAAAGCACTTACTCTACCGTTCAAAAGTTTGAGGTTGGATAAGATTAACGTTTTTGAAAGATTATGCTAAAAAAAAAATGCTAAAAAAAATGCTGCATTTTACTATATTATTGACACAAGGAGCATTTTATTACGAAGTAAATGTTTACAGATTGGCCCCATTCACTGTAACCTATATTTTTTTGCTTTTATTTAAAGAATAGAAGAGACGAGTGGAAATTAATTGTTGTGGTATTATACATTATGCCACAAATGCTGTCAACTGAGCTTAACTTGTACGAAACCCAAAATATTCTTTTAAGTCTGAGGGCATGAGAAGAAAAAAATGTGTATTTGGATAAGAGTGTGCGTGAGTTGCTTACAGTCACCCGGTGTGTGATGACTGTCTGTAAGGCCTCTGCGGACACCTGCAAGAGGTTTCCCACTCTCCGAGCCTCAGCTTCACTAAAAATACGGGCGACCTCAAACGATTCACTCTAATTTTGTGAAAAGACAAACACACTCACACACAGCTTATCGTATACATATTTTAAAGGGTCCAACATCCTAAAATTGTCCATGAAAGGGCAACCACACCTCATAGGAGCTAAAGCAAATGTTGCCCAGCTGCAGGATTGATGACAGAATGCCCCAAATGGTTGCTAGTTGATCTGCATGTAAACCAATTGTCTCCAAGCAGTGGACCAAGAGCAGGAAGTCTTGCTTGTCATGCTTCCCTTGTAGCTCACAAGCCCTGCCCTTAAAAAAGCATTCAAAACAGGAATATTTAGAAATATTAGGAAAAAAATCACAAAGAAATGGTCTATTCATGGACTTTTCTTTTACCTGGTTGAGGTAGAAGTATGTTTCAGCTCCTTGAAGGTAAATATCCTGCTTGTCCCACTCATTCATCCCAGCCAACAGCTCATAAAACACATGGTAGTTTCTCTCCTCCTTAGCCTAAAGGAACACAGTTCCAGTCAATTCAATTATTTCCGATGTCCTAAAGTGCAAGCTAATGAATAAACATCTAACCTGGAAGACAATTCGTGATTTTTCAAGGAGATATTTTGACAAAGATGTCCCGACAACAACACCACTGAAAAAATAAATGAAGATCATATCATGCTCATGCTCACTGCCACTTAAATCAGGCCAACAACATGCAGTACACTTACTGGCATATGTGGATGTGTATGTACTTTCCAAATCGGCTAGAGTTGTTATTCAGTATAGTCTTGGCATTACCAAAGCTCTCAAGAATGGGCAAAACATCCATTGGCTGATGAGAGGAAGATATTTCTTTGTTCTTTGAGTTTTCTATCTTATTATTGCTAAACTTATTCATATGGAATAAAAAATTGCTTTACCTGGCGTAATTTATCGTTTCTGCCTTGATACATGGAACTCAGGTAGTGGACAATGAGCTTGGCAGCCTCTGTCTTGCCTGATCCACTTTGCCCACTGTTGAGACATTCACATTCATTAAAATGTATAATATAGGAATATGCAAATGTGTAATTGATAATGTACAGTCAGCTGGTCATTATAAGTGTAAATTGCTATGTATGTGTCTATGTGTATGTATATGCATATGTTTGTGTATGTATGTATATGCATGTAAAAATGTAAATGTACATGCATATGAATCATACCCATAATCCTCCTCACCTTATGATGATGCAGTGCTCCTGGGTGGTATTCTGAGATTGGCAAAAGGCAGCATCTGCTATGGCATATATATGACTGCAGGGACAGTGAAAATCAATCTTTCAACTTCATTGCTAATCTCTTATAAAAGAAAAAGAAAAACATAATTTGCCTACTGCTAATATGGCAAAAAAAAAAAAAAAAAAAAGAAGATATCTATAGCCAAGCAATTCTTGAGTCCTCATAGTGAAAGCACTCACGGAGCATTATTGTGCTTCTCTTTACCCTGGTACTGCTGTCTCAGATCCTCAGTGTAGATGCTGAGAAGCTTGAAGGGGTTGATGGACAGAAGCATATTGCCAATATATGTCTGTTGGTTTCATAAAATGTTTTAATAAAGTTGAATTTTAGAAAGAAGAGCATATTCAATCGTATAGAAAAGGTAATGCATACATAAATGGAATCCCGATGAAATCGCTTCTTGAGATTCAGCAGAACAGAACTCTCACACACCTCTCTGGAAAAAGTTTTCATGTTTTAAAACAATTCAAACAAACTCAACATGTCATTTGATATGCAAATTAATGTTTTGTTCATATAATTCACTCTTTACTGCTGTGCCTTTTGTTTCCTAGACAGTTTACATGAGGAAATGTGCATCAGATGATTGACTCACTCCAGCTGTGCCAAATCTTCCACCTCATCCACCTCCACAGCTTGGCTGCTTCCTGGCATCATTACCTGAGGCACAAAGTTAAAGGAAGCAGAGCAGATCTGTCATTGAGAGCCCCCAGTGGGCAGACATGTGGATAACACCCACACTCTTTCCCAGCTGACATCTTCTCTGATTCAAACAATAAACTTGTAGATATCACTGCATCCCTTATAACATCCCAAATACACACAGAGGTTATTTGCAATTACAAATGAGTTCAACACCAAGAATTATGTAAATTATTTTGCAAATATAGTACCTGTGTGCTGTTAAGTCTCTCCTCTAGCATTTTTTGGGTCGGATCTTCGGATTCCCATGGGCCTTTGTCATTATGGACTGGAATGACGTGAGCATGTTCATCATCTTGATACACTGTCCATTTAGTGAGCTTCTCCACTGTTTGATGGGGCAGGAGGTTCTCTGAACGCAGCCAGTCTTGAGGATCACCACACATCTGTTGAGTCTGAGCCCAGTGTAGCTCCATAGCGGAGGGCAAAAGACCCTCACCCATCAGCTCCGCCACCTCTCGGTCTGCATCTTCCTCATAAGAAGGTTGCGTCACTCCATTCCTCCTTGTCTCGGATTCTGCTGATATATCTGCCTTCCTTATATTCCTCTCCACTTCTTTGCTCTGTCCCGTACTTACACCTTTAATCAAAGGTTTTGACATAGACAACTTGGTGATGTTTACTTGCGATCCCCCAAGTTTTCCCTTGGCGGCTTGTAATATACTTATACCACCATTGATCCCTAATATTGGCTCTTTGTTGTCTGCTTTGACCTCTGGCTGTCCCTCAGTCACTCGAGAGTTTGGACTGCTATTCTTATCACTTTCACTCTCCTGAGTAGTTTTCTTGATGGACCTTAGTAGGCTAAGGTCTGGCTTGACTGGAAGAACCAGTCGAGCACCAGGCTTTGGTGGTTTACGCTCTGTGATGCCTCCATCGCCTGTGCTGGTGCTAGTAGATGGACTGGTGGCTTCCTTTGCCTTGTCAATTTTGTTCATCCTTGGGAACACAATTGCATATTTGGCATCTCCTGAGTTGGCCTTTTCCTCTACGTCTTGTGGAGATGAACAAGGCTCATCAAAAGAATCACCCTGGGGATCAGCCGTAGCACCCTCATCTGTCTTGGAATCCTTTGAGGATGATACTTCCTTTTTTGATTTTCCACCACCTGCCATTTTCATAACCATCTTGTGTCGGATAAGACTCTTCTTTGACTTGGTACTACTACTTCTCTTCTTTAATACCAAAGCAGAGAGCCATTTTGAGACCCCAATTGCTTGGGTGACTGCCGATATCTTTCTTCGAACGTGAGTGCTCTTTGGCATCTTCTTTTGAATCCATCCTGAGACACGCCGCAATGTCGTCATGCCTCTTTTCCGGGCCAATAAACGCTCTGTTGACTTTGAGGACATTTCGTCTTCAGGCTCAGCTGCATCTGGCACTATTTTCTCACATGCATCTTGTTTTGGTTCTTCAACAACGTCTACAGTGTCTTTTGAAGTTTCCTCTTGGGCGTTCTTGCTTTTATCATCTTTCCCTTTGCCTTTCATTGAAAATAGCCCACGAGATTGTCTGTTCAACAATCCTTTTGGGCCTTTTGTTGGGCTTTCTTCCTGTTGATCTGCTTCCTCTGTCTTGGCAATTGCCTTTGTTTTACTTGCCAACTGTAGAATTTGAGACTTACCTTTAGTGGTGCCAACTTTGGAGAGAGCCATTCCTTTAATTTTGACTCCTTTTGAAGACACAGGACCTTCTTTAGGGTCCTCTCCTCTAGAAGGCCCCTTCTTTTGTAGTATCTTGGATTTTAACATCTTTTTCTGCCCCTGGAGGTGGACTGTCAGATTTAGTGGTCCTGGTTTTGTTGATGATCGTGCCGTCTCTCCCTGTGTGCTCTCTTGCCCTGTATCACTCAGTGCCTCCTCAGAGTCTATTTCTTCTAGTTCCTTCTCAGGTTCTATGATTTTACTTTCAGTAGGCACGTCAGAGTTGTCCTCGCTCACACTTTTCTTCTCTTCTTCTTCTTCTTCCTTTTCTGTTTTTTTGTCTACATCTGACAGCTCTTCTTCACCACTTAATACACCTGCGTCTGTCTCATCAGTGTCCTCGATGCAATCTGACCCCTCCTTCTTGTCATCCTTACCTTCTTCATCACTCTCTTGCTCTGAGGTCTCTGCTTTCTCGCTCTCTGATTCATCCTCTTCAGTATCTACTACTTTAGCACCTCCCCTTGTACCTTTTGCAGGAGTTTTGGCTAGACTTTTTTTCTGGTCAGGTTTTGATTTGACAGCTTTCCCAGCTCTCCCTCTTACCATATTGCCATTGGTAACCTTAGCCGGTAAGATTTTGCCATTTTGCTTTTTAGCTTTGGCTATTTGCCTAGAGGTCTCTATCTCTTCCTCTGGTGGTGCCTCGGTTTGGTTACTCTTTCCAGTTTTCTTCTCTTTTTTGTTCTTCCCTTTCCCAGCTATCTCTTCCTTTACAGATTTATCACCTTTTCCTTTCCCAATTTCATTATTATTTGAGATAATTTGAGATCCAGTCTTTCCTCCTTTTTTAAGGGGAATTGATTCTTTTTTGTCTGTCTTTCCTGCCACTGCTTTTTTCTTCCCTCTAGCCCTGGTAGGGGATTTGGCTGGAGGCATGATTCTGGGTCAAAGTAACCTCACTGGTCCTCTTTCTGACTTTCCCCCTCAATGTCAAGACATTTCTTCAATGACCTAAGAATACTAAAATATTTTCAAAGATTAAAAGATCTGTGTCAGGAAGGTACTCCAAAACTGTAATATCATTATGCTAATCCTTTTAACAATTTATTTATTTATTTATTTTTACTTTTGTGCAGGTCTAGTGAAACTGATGCATATCAGCAACCTTAACTACCATGGGTGGAGATCATGTGTCATGTCTTTCAACTAAAGTGCAAGGTGTACCTGACCTAATGGTCACCATTAGGACTGGGTTTCAGACATTTAGCTCTTCACTCTCAATAATGCCAATTGGATTAGATATAGACAGATAAAGACAGTTTAACAAGATACTTCCAAGCACTCAATTACAATTTCTTTTTTAGAAGAAATTCCAACATAAAATTAGAAATGGCCATTGATTCTTAAATCAAATGACCATTAACAACCAGAACAAACAAAAAACTTACTACAGGCATTCATCTCTGTACTACCGAATGACTTACCTGTCTTCTTAGGTAAATATGTGGCACTGAGGGGGTCTGGTGAGTATTTCTGCTAGTCCCGAACACTCCATGGATTGATTCTGTGACTAACTCAAACACCAACACAGTCTCTCGGACAAACACACACACACACACACACACACACACACACACACACACACACACACACACACACAGGTACGCACAAACTTTCAAGGGCTGTAGTGAATAATTTATATTTGACGGCACACCATACAGTTATGCCCATTCATATCGGCAGCTGCTGAACAGACGGTGGAAAGGTGAGAGGCTTCACTGCAAGGGTGACAAAAGGTGTTGACACATGAGAGAGCAAGAGAAAGATACTAACAGATGCTCACACATTTACAAAGAAATTCCAGAAGACATTCCGTCACAAACTTTTCAGATAAGTCTGTTTTCAGATAAGTTATTATCTTCTTTTCAGATAAGTTTTCTTTCGCCATCAAGATCTAGATTGGAATCTAGGATAAAAAAGACAAAACACACACACACCCATAGACGTAATGATTTTTATACTGTACAAACTATATCCTACACTAACCTTACCTCTAAACCTACCAATTACAGAAAACTTTCTGCACTTTCAGATTTTCAAAACACTTGATTTAGTATGATTTATAAGAAGTTTTCCTCATGGGGACCACTTTTTTTTTTCTTTTTTTTTTTTACATAAGGTCATAATTTACTGACATAACTATCCTTGTGGGGACATTTGGCAACAAATGAATAATGTAGCGAATACTAGGTACACAAACAAACAACAACCTATGTATCAGGATAAAAAATAAATATTGAAAAAAGTTTTACATCAAAGAGAGTAAATATTAAATATTGCATCTGTGTAGATTAAGTACATTTTATAAATTAGTCTTTTTTGTTGTTGTCCTGTTCGTAAATCAAATTTGTTCTTTGTTAATAATTTTATTGCCATAATAGGGAAATATATACAAATATTATGTTATTAGTTGTTTTTAATTATTTGAATCTCATTTTTATTCAGAAGCTACTACTTGACCATACTAATATAATATATTAACTTCTACTTTATATAACTTGCTTGCGCTGTGTGCACAACATCGTAAACAGCTATTCTCCAGGATTCTTTAAGAGACGGTGTCCAATATCAGGTAAACATTTGAGCTACTGCGATTAGGGAACAAAGCATCTCTCAATAATAAATGATCAAAACTCTTGGCCGAGTGTGTATGACAGCTGAACAGACCAAAGGGACATTTCTTTTCAAATGTTTTCAAAAGCTAAAACCACCTTATAAGAGCCATAGATGACTACACAGATGCAAAGTTAGAGTTCACTTAGAAGAGGGATATGGAGTTAACAAACCAATTTTGCTCCGAGTCTAATTGTAGTATTTAAAATTAGACTAGCGAACTTGAACAAAATTCATGTTTTAGATTCTTTGTATTTAAAAAAGATAGAGCAAAATGTTCTGCCTGAATATCTACTGCATTTATATATTTAATAACCTCTTATTGGACTTGCCTGAATTAAACAAACTCAGACAGAATGAGAAAACTCATCAAAAATGATGAAAAAGACAGTAGTTTGTGTGAAAAATCTTTACTGAGAAGACTGTAGTGTGAAGTTACAAAGAATAATAATTAGTGTTCTCATACATAATCATGTTTCTACAAAAATATATTCTAGACCCCCCCCAAAGAAAACGCTAATCGCATTTCAGGAGACAGTACCAAAATATTTCCTCAGATCAGAAAATACAGCCCTCCGTAAAAGGAACCCACCGTCAAAACAGGTACGGATTTTCATATACACATATATTAAAACATTTGACTACAATATTTTAAAATTACATTCCTAAATTACATCATTCATTATTGGCATAACAAAAAAGTTTTACATTAAAAAAAAGAAATTAAAAACCTAGCCCCTCAGAAAGCTGTACACCCTAGAAACTACAGCATATGTACTACACAGTAGTGTACAAGTACCTATAAGAACTTTTATCTACCCACTGTTCTCATTGGTGTGGACGGGGGAAAGGCAACACTACTTTTGGAATACAGTAGGGTTTTAAATGTGTATGGGGTGTAATTGCAACGGTGTTATAGCATCTAGTGCTAACATTGCCTTGTCGTCCTACCCTAATTCGTCAGCAACAGCTAATGGCATCTTCACCCAGGTATTATACACCATCTATGCAAATTCTGAGGTCCTTAATTTGGTATAAAAGAAAAGTCATGCATTTAAAATTAAGTTAAAAAACAAAATTGTCAGTCTTTCAAATGCCATTGCATTTGCTCAGGTTGCTGCACAGGTAGACGCTGGTGGTGTGAAGGTGGTCATTCAGCATGTAATGGATTCAGTGGAGATACAGTGATTGGTCTTAGCAGGCACAGGTGGTGGTCCCTCGCACTCTTCTCTCTGTCGTCTCCCTGGGTGTAGAAGCTCTTGAGTGGGAGGTTCCTCTCTCCAGGGCAAGGCTTTCTCATGGTTCAGTAGTGGTACTAGCAGTAGTGTTCAGATCGTAAGCAAGTCTGGAGTGAAGAGCGGATCCAGAATCGTTCAGGCACGGGAAATAAAGGCTCAGTCTGTGGACGCAGCAGAGAGCAAAGAAGTGCAATGAACGTAAAGCTCAAAAGTTATATAATAATATTGGTTTCTTAACACAGATGAAGGATCAATTACACCTGTCATGCTAAGGACATTTTATCTGACAAACTGAATCTTAGAAAGATTTATTCACTTTAAATTTAAATAAACAAATAAAAACTATGATTTCCTCTATGATTATGATATGATACTATGATTTCCTCACACATTTATGTACATTTATGTACATTTATGTTGTAGAATGTCATTAACAATATTGTAAACATCAATAAAACAATTATAAATTTTACATTAAAAATGAAAATTTTAAATCTTTATTTGGTCTTAGCTCATTTTACTTTTACACTATAGTTTAGTAATGATAAATAAATTAATAAATAAGTAAAAATAAATAAATAAATAATAATATTATTAAAATAGACGAAGACCAAAATACAAATTTTTAAAGACAGAGGAGATGAGAAAATGTATCCATATTTAATAATAATAATAATAATAATGTTATTATTACTACAATTATTATTATTATTATTGAAGCAGTCTCCTCTGTAGTTACAGCATTCACACTGTAGTTTGTATAAGCCGGCCTTCCTGTACATAACATAATAATAATAATAATAATAATAATAATAATAATAATAATAATGTTATTATTATTAGTAGTAGTATTAAAGTTGTCTCCAACTGAAATTCTAGAGAAATCTCCATACGTTCTCTTATCTCCTATTTCTTTGCATGTCATTAACATTGTATTATAATGACCTGTACAAACCAAATAAATTTGGAATTACTCAAAAAATGAAAAAGTGAACCCAAAGCACATCGTGATTATTATGCACAATATGAAAACCTGATCTATTTTTAAATGAACAGCTCACAGAGCACCTCCAAACACACTACTGCACCGAACACACACATACATATAGATCTGCATTTCAAATACTGAGAATAAAATCCTACTTTGGAAAGCAATGATCAATGTTCTCAACAATATGACTATTGGAATAAGAATTTATGCTAATTGGGAATAGAAAATAATTACCTCCATTGCTCAGGATATTGCCTGCTTTTGGCTTAGTCTTCAGATTGTTCTCTAGGAACGTCCTTTAAACAAACAATTGGCAGATTATTCAAACCTTACAGGCATTAATGAATATTAATAAAGTAATAGAATCTACATTAAATTAAACTTTCTTACGTTTGATCTCCTTCTAGGGACTTCTGGATCTCCTGAAGCACACCTGTGTTAGAGCAAGATGTGATTCAAACAAGTACTCAAAGTTTTTCCCGCAAATCACTACGAGTCCAGCAAACACCATCCTCACTGGAATTGCTTGTAAAGTACTCAGAAATGAGCTTTTCTTATAAACAACAAATCATCCTAATATCTTTTGCACAGATATTAATATGACAGTATTATTGTGCAGGCAGATGGAAGTGTTACAGATCATGCACACACGTCTGCACAGACCAGGCCAAGATTAATCATACAGCATGTTTAGATTATTGTTTTAGGCCAATTGCATGTCACAAAACATACACAGCAATGCTCTGAGGTGTTACACATCTAAACTCCTTCAGAATATCCTGTCTAACTGCTGATTCCTCATGTACTCACTCTCATCGTTGAGCAAAGCATGCTCCATTACTTGTCTAGCAGAATTCTCTGGAACACACAAGCACACTGATTAGTTGGGCTAAAGCTTGCAAATGCTTTAAAGAGGAGTTATAAATACAATCCATAATTGTTGCAACAGTGTTGTTTTACTATTGTTTATGTATATTTGAATATTTTATATATTTTTAATTAGCTTTTATTTTAATATTTTGAGTTTTCATTTAAATTTTAGTTTAAGAGTCAGTCATTTTGTTTTGTGCTTTTGTCATTTAAAAAAAAAATATTTATGACATATTTAGATTTCATTTATTTTTCAGTTTTAGTAATTTTAGTACTTCAACAAAGTTTTACTTTAACTTTTATACAACACAAATTTATTTCAGTTACTTGCCAAGGCAACATTTCTAATTTTCATTTAATGTTTACATTTTATTTCAATGAACAAAAACAATTTTTAATAGTTTTAGTTACCAATAACAACTCTTGATGACAGGCAAATTATCTAATAAAATATAATTAAACAATGGGTCTCATTCACTAACCGTGTGTTATAGAACTTTTGTTCTGAATTTTATTCTAAACTTACAAAAAAACATTTTTTTTTAAATTAAAGAATAACAAACCACACGCATGCATAAATCACAGTCTGGGTGGTGTTATAAACATGTTAAGATGAAATTGTATGCATATTTCTTTATAAATAAATTTCATGATTGTATAAATATATACAGAGAGAGAGAGAGAGAGAGAGAGAGAGAGAGAGAGAGAGAGAGAGAGAGAGAGAGAGAGAGAGAGAGAGAGAGAGAGAGAGAGAGAGAGAGAGAGAGAGAGAGAGAGAGAGAGAGAGAGAGAGAGAGAGAGAGAGAGAGAGAGAGAGGTATGCTGAGAATGACGAAAGGTAAAGGGTGTGCAGAAAGCCCTTATATGGATAGAACGAGGTTAAGAACAAATTCATGTGCATATGCACGTGTTGTGAATGAGGTCGATTTTTTGTTTGTGAAAAGTTCTGTGCGTGTAAAAACGAATAATCCAGACAATAATTAGTGAATGAGACCCAATGCACACGATACGACTCCTACTTTTCGATGGAATCCTTGATCATCATTGGTCAGTAGCAGTTTGTCTAATAACATGCACAAAACTCAAAATTATGATATTTCTGAGAGCAGGCTGTATTATACTATATGATACCAGTATGTATGTGTATATATACCAGTATATATGCTTGGTGCTTTTATGAGTTTATGAGCTTTTAGCAAAATTCCAAGAATTAATGTGGCACCGTTTCATCAATTATGGATTGTCCAAGCATGGACAGAAGTCTTTTGTATGAGTGACTTATGGGAATATAATGGGGAAGCATTCAACAAAGCACTAAGAACATGCGTGTTTTAGGGTTGGTTGGATGCTTAGTTTGCACAATTCACACAGATCTAAAAAAATAGAAAAGAAAAAGCAAACTGAATCTCACCATATCGATCACTCTCCGTTTTGAAATTTCTGGAAACACCGAACAAACAAACATCAATATAAAAACACTTATTAATCTTTGACAACAGGAAAGGAATAATGAATTCTGAACTATTACACAACTACACACACCTGTGTTCAGTAGGCACTCCATCTGGCTGGTCCTTGTGGACGGGACTTGATGGCGTCTTGGGCCTCATTTGTAGGGGAGCCTCAACCAGACAGCGTGGTTCCACCACCAAGCGGGTGGAGAGAGAAAACCGCTCAAACTCAGATGGGGAGATCAGGTAGAAACCTAAAATATGACCAGACAGACAGTTTCAGAGTAGATTCATGCTTTTACATAAGTGAGTAAATGCACTGTGTGCATGTAAGAGTTAGCATTTCCTACCTTGGCCATATTTGGTGAAAACACAAGATGCGATTCCACTGACGTCTTCTCTTCGTATACAAGGATAGTGGACCAGCATTTTGATGGAGGGCAGAGAGATGACATGTAGCTCACCCTGATTGGTCAGCACCACCAGGCTGCTCTCCAACTGTTCATCGGTCCGAGAGCCAAACCAAGCCACGCCCACACGACGCACACGGGAGCCGTCAACTGCTGTCAGCTTCAGCTTTGACTTACTGCTCACTTTAGGCAGGGTAAACAGCTGTGCACACACAAATACGGTAAGACACACAATCTATGTTGGCAATGGGCGAAAAATAAATTGTGTCGTGCAAATTCTCACCTTAAATTGCTCCTCTGACACAACCAATAGATGATGTGAACCATGCATTTCAGGACTGCGTGCCAGATCATGGGCCACCTCCAGGGGCTCGGGCAGAGGGGAGCCCTTGCCGTCCAAGACCACCAAACCAACCACTGGAGCACGATGCATCAACTGAATCTCTTTAGCTGGGGATGAAGAAGCACTTTTTTTATAGAAGATCTACTTATGCAAGCAGGGTTTTGTGCACACTACTGTTCAAAATTTTGGGGTGAGTGAGATTTTATAATTTATTCTATCAAAAACACAGTAAAAACATTAATATCAAGAAATATTTTTACAATTATATACTGTTTTCTATTTTAATATATTTTAAAATGTACTTTATTCCTAAAATGACAAAATTTAACTTTCAGAAGCCATTAGCCTTCAGCGTCACATGATCCTTCAGAAATCATTCTAATATATGCTGATTTTGTGTTAAAGAAACATTTTGTATTATCATCAATCTTGTGTGGAAACGGTGATAATTTTTTCAGGATTGAAAAAATCCTGATGGAGAGAAAGTTCAAAAGAGCAGCAATTGTTTTTTTTTAAAATAGAAATCTTTTGTAACACTGTAAATGTCTTTTACTGTCACATTTGGTCAATTAAATGAGTTCTTGTTAGGGATGCCCCGATCAGGATTTTTATGCCCCTGATCCGATCCGAGTCAATGAATATTGAGTATCTGCTGATATCTAGTCCAAATCCGATACTTGTATCCAATGTATACATGGACATATAGAGAGTTTCTCAGAGGCTCAAATGTAAAAAAATAATATCCATCACTACAGAGTATTTTTTTTATATATACACAGACACACACTATACACACTAGTATTTGTTATAACATCTGTTATAATGGTGGACATTGCAAACAGACTGGGTGGTCGCAATTATGAATATGGCACTGATATAAACTTCTTATATTTTATATGTACAATAAGCAGAATAATTGCAACAAAAGTGGATTTAAGGTTAGAAAGCATGAAGCTCACGGCGTCAGAATGCCAGTCTGTCAGTCAAGTCCAAAGCAAGACGCAACCCATAGCAATGCTTTATGGCAACGACGTCTCTCAGACAGTCTGACGACAGATAAAAAATAAACAGTAAATAAATGACTTTCGAGTGATTCGTTATGGCTGAACAACCCTCTTGAAGGCGCATACCGACACCTACGTGACAGCAGACGTAAAATAACTGATTGGGCTTAGGATAGCCCATACCGATCAGTTAAAAAATGCTTAATCAGCCTTGATATCGATCTTTGAGATCGGCTCGGGACATCCGTAGTTCTTGCCAAATAAAAGTATTAATTTCTTTGATTAAAAAAAAATAAAAAAAATAAACACTCACCCTTTACAGTGATTTTACCAAGTTTAAACGAATTGTTAAGTGAAGTAGAGTGCCAAAACGCCCTTAAAGGGATAGTTCACCCAAAAATGAAAATTCTGTCATTAATTACTCAACCTCATGTTGTTCCAAACATAAAGTTCATAAAGAGATCGTAAAACTAATCCATATGAATTGAGTGGTTTTAGTCCAAATTTTCAGAAGAGATTCGATCGCTTTATGTAATGAACAGATTTAATTTAGGCTTTTATTCACATTTAACATTGATCTCTTTATGAACTTTTTAAAGCGTCAATGTAGTAATTGCATAGCTGTCAATGGAGTCTCAGATTTCATTAAAAAGACTGTCATTTGTGTTCCGTAGATGAACAAAAGTCTTACGGGTTTGTAACGACATGAGGGTGAGTAATTAATGACAGAATTTTAATTTTTGGGTGAACCATCCCTTTAACTGTGGTGAAATAACTAACACAAAACCTTAGAGTTTATTACTTTTATAAAACATCAGCAACAATATTACTCTAAAAGACATCTATGTTCGTTAAATGATTAATATGCCTGTTCATCTACTTCAAAGTTGAAGAGCTCTTAAAATGTCATTTATATACCATGTTTTTTTTACCTGCATGAGCCACTACTGGATCCTCTGCCCTTCGTTCCAGTGATGGCACACGGAGGACATACGCAAAGACAGCTCCGCCATTGGTTCCTGCCCACAGTGAGGGCGTACTGTGAGAACCTGAGGAAAAGAGAGAGGCAGCTGATGAAGATCTTCTGCTAGTCTAAGAGGATACATTGGGAACACTAACCTTAAATTGAATTATCAACGATTAAAAAAAACACTGTGGTACTCACTATCACTGACAAACGTATCTGCGAAGTAGAGTGTTCTGACGAGGCCCGTAAAGGAGTCGTCAGAAGAACGGGCTTCGATCTTTCTCTGTACAGGAGCCAACTCCATCTCCTGCAGAGCTTCAGCCTCCAGCCTGGCATTGATCTCCTGCAGCTGTACAAACATTATTAATATTCACTATCGAGCCAGAACCACCGTTTCAACAACTCCAAATTATGCAACGCTAATCGCTACCAAAATAACTGCATGCATGATGCCTAGTCACATTTGACTGCTGAATAACTGAAGCACTAGAGAAGAGAGCTGATACACACCTTGGCTGCGTTGTTAGTGTGGTGTTTTCGCATGGAGACCCGGCTGCGGCGAATCCTACGGAAGGACTGTCGCAGGGACTTTTTGATGGACTTGACACGTGACAGCGGCCCCTCCAAGGCCATCTGATCACTGGGGTTTAGGGTGCACCTGCAAACAGACAACAAACAATTATTAGCATTCTTCTCAAGAGGAAAAAAAAAAAACACATCTGATGGAATTTATAATTGTAATGACCTTAAATAGGTCTAATGGTCTTAATAATCTTGATCTTAACAGTTTAATCTAAAGACTTGTGCTCATAAATAAAAGGCTTTATATAACTTTTACTGACAATTAAAATGTTTAGCTACATACAGATTTTTTAAAAATCTAAAACTAACAAATGTAACTTTTTTTGCCACATATCAAGTCAAAAAAGGTGGCAATTTTGAAAACACTAAAATAAATATGACAGATTTTTTTCATACATTCATACTTAGCAAGGACACATTAAATTGATTAAAAGTAACAGTAAATACATTTATAATTTTACAAAAGAGTTTAAATTTAAATTTAAAATAAGGGCTTTTGAACTTTCTATTCATCAAAGAATCCTGAAACAATGTATCACGGTTTCCAAAAAAAAAAATTAAGCAGCCCAACTGTTTTCAACATTCATATTAGAGTGATTTCAAAAGGATCATGTAACACTGAAGAGTGTCTGTACTGGAGTAATGATGCTGAAAATGCAGCTTTGCCATCACAGGAATAAACTACATTAAAAAAAAATATTATAAATAATGAAAAGCCAGACTATCATATGATTAGTGAATCAGACTATGAGCAAATTTTCCACTGATGCATTTAGCATGATAAAAATATACAATGGTGACAAACACTATAGCTATAATAAAGACTTCCCTTTTTGAAGGGAACATCTTCAGACAATTGTGGTGATCACATCAGTCTAATGTGCTTTATATTTCAGGTTATTTTTAAGGATATTCCTTAATGTTAATTTGTATCCCCCAACAGTCACTTGTATTAACAGTGACAGATCAACCTTTTGTACTAATAAAACTGGAATGCTATTTTAAATGGTTTTCTTCTCACTTGACAAAGACGTTATTCCTCTGATGGTAGTCATATAGGCCAAAGCCATGGCTGGTACCGAATGCAACCAGTTTCCACTCTGAGTGCAGAGCGATTGCCGTGACCACAGCGGGCGGCTGGCACTGCACCAGGGCGAAGGGCTGGAAGCCTGGAGGGAACATCACCGGCTCCTCCCGCACGTCTAGACGCGCTTGGCCCTTCCAGCGGAAGCCCTCCTGACCCTGCAGCAGGTCCACCACTGTAGCCTCAACCATCTGCTCGGCAGCCTCATCGTTCAGCTCCATAACCAGAATCTGAGTGGGAGGAATGAAAAATGACATTTACTCAAAACTTTCTGATTGAAGCAGATGAAAAAAAAAAAAAAAAACAGCAATATCTCAACTTCTGCAAACACATTTCCTCAAAGCAGAGTACACACTTTATTCGTTCTTACAGCACAATTCATATAGCATGATAAGAGCTTTGGGTAGTGTTCTGCCAGCACATCAGCATAACTGTACTGAAACCTCTCAGTAGTTCACATCAGTGAAAGGGCAGAGCTATTGATCCTGAAGAGGACCGAGCTTTTAACCGAGCTCATCTCATTTCCTAATGGCAGACATGATGTGTAGTAGACTGTTAATAAGCTGCTAAATCAGAGCGCTTAAGTCGAGTTCTCTCTCATGATTAATTATCAGCAGCGACCAAAATGTATGAGAAATCAGATGGTCAGAGGTCAAAGTTTAAGGTCAGTATTTTTTTTTTTTAAAGAAATTAATACTTTTATTCAGCAAGGATTCATTAAATTGATCAAAAGTGACAGTAAAAACATTTATGTTACAAAAGATTTACATTTTAAATCAATGTTCTTTTAAACTTAAATCATCTTTGTGGAATCATGGTTTCCACAAAAATATTATGAAGCACAACTGTTTTCAACATTGATAATAATAAGAAATGTTTCTTGAGCACCAAATCAGCATTAGAATGATTTCTGTAGGATCATGTGACACTGAAGACTGGAGTAATGATGTCCTTTAACTTCACAGGAATAAATTACATTTTAAAATATATTTAAATATTAAATGAATTCATTTGTAATAATATTTCACTATATTAACGTTTTTACTGTATTTTCATAAAATATATGCAGCTTTGGTGAGAATAAGAGACTCGTTTCAAAAAATATCTTACCAACCCAACATTTTTGAACAGTAAAGTAATAACTGAACAAAAGTAACCATTTTGGCATTGCTTGTTTTAATGATGTGTGTGAACCGAGTCAGTCATCTCTTAAACTCCCATATGCGAACTCACTTGTCCTGCAGTTCCAGCCACTGTCAGATATCCGCTGTATTTACACAGATGGATCTTCTGAATGCCAAGCCGAGGGTCGTCGCTATATGGGTCAAAGCAGCCCACCTGATACATTGAAAAATAATAAACACTGAATCAAATGTTTGATGAAAACTGTAAACAGCTGTGCTAATAATAGGATGTTGATTGTGAGTGGTAATGCTTGTTTTAGGTGAGACAGACCTTGCGGAACGGAGGCCATTCTCCCTCACTGCCCTGGTTCATGTTGTCATTTGGGTCGGCATCTGTGTGGAAGACTCCCGCCGTGCTGAGCTTGTACATGGGGTAAAGACAGACCCCTGAGGCGTCCCAGAAACGTACCGTGCCATCTTCGTGCCTTTCAAGAGGAAAAGGGATACATTTAACATGAAAGGTAAGATTCATTTTTAATAATCAGTTCCTCATTCCCTCCAGGTGAAACCATTACAGCATCTTAACAGAACATTTTTCCTTGTTATTCCTCGTTTCCATGAGAAGGGAAAAACCCAACTATATTAAGCAAATATTTAAACAGGGTCCAAGTACCAAATGAGAGAAACAATTAGCTTTGAAACAGATTTACTGTAACAATACTCAATTTTTAGGAACTGTAAAATAACACATGATTTAATTTGCAAAGTAAGAACAAGAATCTGATCTTCCCTGTTTTTGTTATCTGATGAAAGTTATGCGAGCGAAACAAAACAGATATAAACAGTGCAACAAGTTTTTTGACCGTTTTGGTTTCAGTGAAGTGTTTATTCTAAGAGTAACTACTATTCAAAGGTTTGGGTAAGTTAGTTTTTTTGTTGTTGAAAGAAATTAACACTTATTCAGCAAGGATACATTCAATTGATGAAAGTTGTTAAAGATATTTCAATTTCAAATAAATGGCGTTCTTTTGAACGTTCTATTCATCAAAGAATCCTGAAAAAAATTATTTTCACAAAAATATTAAGCAGCACAACCATTTTCAACATTGACAATAAATAAAATAATACATAACCCCAAAATAAGTTTAATAGAACAATTTTTGAAGGATCATTCTAAAACATTCTTCATTTTGACAAGGTTTATAATTATGAAGAGAACAATTCTGCATATTTTACAGGTCGAAACTTTACAAGGAAACCAGTGAATTCAAGACTAAGATCACACCAAGACCGACAGCGTTACATCACACACGTCTACTCACCCCGTGAGGAGCAGGTCTCTCTGTGGAGGGTCTGGGGCAAGATTCTGACCTCCATTTATAGGCCAAGGCTACAAAAAGACAGATTTGAAAACTGAATAGTTGTCCATGGTGCTGTAAACCATCATAGCAAAACTTTATAATGGCAGTGAATGGAGGACGAGATTTTGAAAAAAAGCCCAAAAAAGTGTGTGTGTGTGGGGGGGTTAATAAAGGCCTTCTGAAGCACACCTAGTTATTTTAGTTTTTAAAGTTTTAAATATGGATATTATATGGATTACTCAGGCATGTGATTGGCTAAGGACAAAAAAGCAGGAAAATATACTGAGAAACTGCACAACTGTAGGGTAAAACATTAATAAAAAAGTGATAATAAAAAATGCGTCTTAAAACTGACATGATTGTAACAAAATCACACAGTCTGGAGAACTCAGAACAACTGCTAACATTAAGTTTAAGGTAAAAATAACTGCCATGAAATTATAGTATCTTACTCCTATGCAATTAGATAAACTGTTCATTCACTACATCACTTTACCTCTGTCTTTATCCCCTTTTATCCTCTTCTCTTCTTTTTGGCACTGTATCTATCGCAGACTATAATGCTCATTTATAATGTGTCATGTAAATTCGGCCATCCGTCACAATCAGGAAACTTTCACCGTGTCTAGAACTGGCGCGAGCTGCCAGGCCCGTTTCTACGAGCCTGAGTGTGTTAAGCGCCCTCAAAAAAAAGCAATGCTGTCTATATGGATGCGGCGTCGCGCACGCTACACAACAAATTACCAACAACTGATCGCGCGCGCGCTCTGTTTCTGACGCACTTCAAGCACTCGCTGGGCGGGGAAAGATCGCATCTCTCTGCCATCTGTAACCATGTTGACGTGCCGCCCGGTGTGGCCGCGATTCGCGGCGATTGTGGTTCCGTCCCGGGCTACCATGGTGACGGCTGTGAGATTACCCCCCCCCCCAGATCTCCATTTTTTACAGATCTCCATGATTCACGTAGGTCACATTTTCAGGTCGGAAAATCCGGAATTCCGGATTAATCCGGAAAAATCACATCCCTGATTACTTTTAAGATGGATGAATGCACTTTTTTGGACTTCAAAATCAGAACTGCCATTCACTACCATTATAAAGCTTGAAAGAGCAATGATATTTTTTAATATAACTAGGGTTAGGAAAAGAAAAAAGAAAGTCATATACACCTAGGATGGCTTGAGGGTGAGAAAATCATGGGATAATTTTCATTTTTGGGAGAACTATCCCTTTAACTCAGAAAATGGCAGTTCAAAGCATTTCATGTGAGTATTCTCTTCCTGGTGAGTTGTTTTTACTCAGTAACATGCAATGAGCTTAATATTTCTGTATTTGTGCAAGCATATTCTTGCTTACCTTCTTAGAGTAGTGTGTGTTCTGCTGGGCTCCCGCAGCGTGCACTCTTTCCCACAGTTTGAGTGGGATGGAGGAGACGTGGTGCGAGCAGGTAATGGCTGAACAGTGTAATGGCACCAGGTAAGGCGTCTGGATGACGGGCCACCCCTCAGTCTGCAAATCCACCACCACAAGTTCCTCCTCCACCAAAACCACAAGAGCGCTTGGCTCACCTACAACAAAGACACATTTAGACCACTTAGAGGAAGTGTGCTGACTGCAGCTCAGCTAATATGTTTAAGTAGATGTAGAAAAAAAAGCATGTAAAGGAACCAAAACAGTGTGTTTGACATATTTTAAAGAACAATGAGTCTCTCAGCATGTCTCTCTACCTCTGTGGTTCTCTCCCTCGCGAATGACGAAGAAGTCGATAATACGTGAGGTGAAGTCCAGCGCCTCGTGGGTTTTGCTGTGGATGACGGAGATGCAATGTCTGTCCCCGTAACTGGCCCTCGGCATCCCTCCGCTGAAGATGAGGAATGGGGGACTGGGAGAAGAGGACAGAAGACACATTATTTTGGACAAGAGTTTACAAAATGACAAATCCCCTTTGGATCTTCCAAAACTTTCCAAATATTTTGATGAAAAAAGGAGAACAATAAAACAACATGAAATGAAAGGACGGCATAATAAAATTGGCTAGAGATTAGTGGTTAAAGAAAAATCAGATAGAGGATCTTAATGTGGAGTGGAAGTTAAATATTAACCCAACCGTGTGAGTCATGGAGAAGCATTCTGTGGTAATGACACCACAAGCAAACACACCTGTCTCACCATCAGTCAGTGAACACTCACAGTACTGTCCAATAAAGAATATGCAAGACTCACCCTTGTTTTGATGGCAGCTGTATAATTTTGGATATGGCCTTGCAGGGGAAGGCACCTGTGTGGAGATGTAGCTCATTTAAGGACAGATAGCTCAATATGAATACATTTGACTGGTCAAAGATGCAGGCTTTGTTCCAAAACCTAATGATCTGCCTAATATGACAGCATTTTAGGCACCAAAAGGTAAGCAACAAAATTATGCCACCTTTAAAGATGCCTTGTTTAGGTCAAATTCTTATTAAACTTAATTAAATATAATTGTATTGTTTTATTAATTATATTCTTCAAAGAATCTTGAAAAAGGAACACAGTCTCCACAAATATATTACAGTATAAGGATCATGTGACACTGAAGACTGGAGTAAAGGCTCTAAAAATTAAGCTTTGCCATCACACCGAAGTCATTCTGGTAAAGCAATCTTACCATATGGAATCTCCTGTTTCTCAGGCTCCGTTTGCGGATCCTCACCAGTGACGGTCCACTGGCAGTAGCTCCCATCACTATGGGAACTGAGAATGTTCGCACCATCCTCCATCCACCAAACACTCTCTAGTTGCTGCAGAGGACACAAAAAAGGGAAAATTACAGGCCTCTTCTTAGAATGCTTGGTAAGAATTTTGAGTTTCAGAGCTTAGATGACAATGTTGCATTATATGGTACCTGTGTGCTGAGGAAGTGTTGTATAGGGCGCTTCCGATCCAGATCCCACAGAACCATCAGGCCTCGGCTGTAGCCGATCAGCACCTGCCGTGGGTTGAGCGGGTTCTCATGCAGAGCTTCAACACACTCCAGATTCCTGCGGCCAGCATAATCCTCTGGAACTCTGGGAAAGTAGCGGTGAACAGATCAGCGATCACAAAGAGTCACTATAACAGTCATCTCAGGCATGCGAAAGTGTTGCATTATACCATTCCAGAGAAACTATTTGAAGAATGTTGCAGCGTGTGTGTATATAGTCAAAGATTATATATAGAACTGCAAGTCACAGAACAAAGAAAAGTATATTAAATATGCTTGTTTTAGTTCTTGTCTTTAAATACAGTGCTCATATGCAAAGTGACCAAACATTTATTTAACACTATTTTGGGAAAGATAAAAGACAGAAACATTAAATATGTTACATTAAACATTAAAGACAGTTTTAAGATAAATATGCAATTTAGTATGGACAAATTCAACATTTAAAGGCAGCAAATGTGTTATTTATAAAGAATAGTACATTTTACTGACATTTTTTTTTTTTGCACAGGTGTATGTGGCTCTATATGAATTCATATATCTGACCAATGTGATGTCTGACCTGTTCTGTACATCCTCCACGCTTATATTGTTCTCCTCCAGTTCTCTGAAGCCTGGCACTTCTACAACAAACACGTGTCCTCCCTCCGTGCCCAGCAGCAGCAGCTCACCCGACGAGTGTGCCAGGACGGCCGTGACCCGCGTCACGCTGGGAGGGGCGCTGTCACATCACAAGAGGGTCAAAATGAAAGCGCTAGCGATTTGTTTTCTACCCCAGTTACACTTAGATTAGACACTGGATAGACAGTAAGACTAGACTGCTGGCTTATTTTTAGGTCATATACACTTTTTAGTTCCAATGCATTATAGACGTTAAAATTTTTAAACATGAAATATGAAATGGAGCATTATCTATCCATCCATCATCTACACACACACACACATATATACACTGGTGGCCAGAACGGTAAGATTTTTTATTGTTTTAAAAGAAGTGTCTTCTGCTCACCAAGGCTTCATTTATTTGATCCAAAATACAGCAAAAACAGTAATATTGTGAAATATTTTTTACTATTTAAAATAACTGTTTTCTATTTGACTATATATTTAAAATGCAATTTATTTCTTTGTTGGTAACACAGAAACACAAAAGCTTTCTATTTCAGATAAATGCTGTTCTTTTGAACTTTCTATTCACCAAAGAATCCTGAAAAGAAATTGCAAACAACTGCTTTCAACACTGATGATAATAATAATAAATCTTTCTTGAGCAGCAAATCGGCATATTAGAATGATTTCTGAAAGATCATGTGACACTGAAGACTGGAGTAATGATGCTGAAAATTCAGCTTTGATCACAGGAATAAATTACATTTTAAAATATATTAAAATAGAAAACAGTTTTTTTTAAATTGTAAAAATATTTTCACAATATTACTGTTTTTGCTGCATTTTGAATCAAATAAATTAAGCCTTGGTGAGCAGAAGAGACTTCTTTTTAAACATTAAAAAAATCTTACCGTTCTAATAATTTTGGCCACCACTGTGTGTTTTTGTGTATATATATATATATATATATATATATATATATATATATATATATATATATAAAATGACATCACAGATAGCAAAAAAACAGCTACTTTGAATCATGGAAGTCACCTGACAGCACTATGTATGGATTCAGAGCACAAGTGAGTATCAGTAGCGTCTGGATCAGTGTGAGTCAGTGCTCATGTCTCATTCTTTGGGTGTGTGCGCGAATTACCATCCGAGTACATTAAAAATAAATCTTAAAACATGATCATATTAGATCGCGGTGAGTATGTAGGTGTGGGTTCTTGACTCACCCAGGTGGACCAGAGAGAGAGAAACGTCCTATCTCAAGCAGCTCGGACATGCTGTTATGTGCACGAAGCGTCCACATGTGCAGACTGTTGTCATCCAGTAATGTGACAAACTCCAACTGCAAAAAAAAAAAAAGTAAAAATAAAATACAGGCATAAATCAGAATTGAAGTAAAATGAAGTGCCTTTATTTGCAGAACAAAACTTGTAAAGAAATAAATAAGGTATTAAATTCACAGTGAATTATCCAAAAATAGTCTGCCTGTCTGTCTATCTATCTATAGTATCCATCTATCCATTGCATCTATCATATCTATCGTATCATTTTTTGTGTTAAAACAACATATACAGTTCTTGATATAAAATGTCTCATACCATGGTATAATATTTTGCTGATATCTTGAAACAGCAACCTCACCCAAAACCACTAATTACTCATCGGAAGCCAAATCCCAAAGACTGGAATGAAGTCCAAATTAACATGCACCCAAAAAAAAAAAGAACTTTGATTAAAGTTCAATGCCGTACCTGGTTTGGCAGGAAGTGCACCTGTGTAACTGCCGCATTCTCGTCGTGAAGTCCCATGAACTCCACACCTGGAGCTCCGTACCTGAGAACTGGTTAAGGAAACACATGGCAAACACACAGCACAGAAGAGTGAAACAACTTGGCTTTGTGGGGTTTAAAAGCTAGACAGAGGTGAATCATTAGGTGCACAAGCGCATAGCGCTGAAACCCTATTGAATTGTTAGGATTTTCAAAGATCAACCTAAAAGTGATCGGGCAAACCAAACCAGAGACTTGAAAATCTGAGGGATGGTAGTACCCACATTGTCTTCAACATCACAGAGGCTTTCCCTAATCGGCCTGATGATGGCGCAACATTGATCAAAAGTATGAAATCGCTCATAACTTCTAAACCGTTAATCGCAGACTCAAGTATCTTATATCATTGGAATCCTTGGCACAAGACGGATCCAATGGATTCAATGATGATAAATGTTGATAATGATGATAAATGTTAAATTATTGCATATTACGCGATTTTTCATGCCTGCATGCGATATTCATACTGTAATATAGATCTCCTCAATCTGTACTACTTTGCCTCTAGGACCATTGCTGTCAATCAAATAATTTGCTAAATATTGGAGATTATTTGAAAAAACTACTTTTGCGAACTAGTCCTATGTTTTACGCTCAACCTCGATAAAACCACTACAGGACAATTCTTTGGACTCTCTAGGTCAATTAGTATCTTTTTGGATAGCTATACCAGGGTCATTTAGAAAACAGGCGTGGCTAAGTCTACCCAAAAGCCTGTCAGTCCTAAACAAAAACTGCGAACTTTGCGAAATTAGGTGAGCATGTGCGACATATGACTCTAAAGAAGCATGCAAACTTTTATGGAGATTGGCCAAAAGGCAGCGCTATAACTATTAAAAAGGTATAAAATGCTATATTTCAATGGCAAATCACGATATGCCTGAAAATGGTCTTTTCATCTCTGATTTATGTAGAACTCCACAAAATTAGGTGAGCACATGTGATGTATCATGTATGATTCTAAAGAAGCATGCAAACTTTTATATAAAATTGGGCCATAGAGGTGGTGCATTAATAGAATAATGCATAATAGAAATCAAAATAAATCAAATGTATATAAAAAAAACAGGCATGTAATGTTGGCCAAATACAAGTTACTCATTTCTATTTCCTCTTCATTAAATGACTAACAGAGAAAATTGCGCAATAGTATGGGAAAAAATGTTTCATGAACATGCGTTCTCAGCTCTACGCACTAATATAAACTGTTCCGCCTTTCAAAGTACCTGCATAATGGGTGTGTACGATTGAGCCACTATGAGAACAGCCACTCTATGAGCAACGGGAAATCTCATCATATCACACTGTAGTCACTCTGCCCTGAGGATTCAGAGACAGGGGAATGGAATGTGACTGAGTGGGATAATTTTAGTTATGCACAGACCAAATAACCCAAAGAATGGTAATGTCTTCAGGTTGTTGTAGGATACAGTTTGATTGCTCCTGATCTGGTACCGATGGCCAGGAGCTCCAGGCTGGGGCTGAATCCCAGAGCGCTGGGCTGATGGGGGAAGCCATGTTCTACAGTCTAAAGACAGGACAGAAATGAGAATGAAATGTCACATATATAGAGATGAACACACCAAGACTCTATTGCACATAATCAAGGGCTCTGGTATAAGTGGACTACATGGGCAGCTAACATTTTAAGACATCATAGTCGTACATAGTCTGTTCCAAAATGGAACATATTTAGGGAGCACAATTGCACTGCCTTTTAAGACGTCTAATTTGGAGCAAATTATATAGCATCATCACATGTATCCTCCACAGAGAAGGCACAGTTTTACAAATTGTCACAAAAAGCTTAGGGTGGGGAAATCCATCCAAAATTTAGGGTTGCATAATTGATTGGAATAACAACAAAATCACATGGCCCAGTGTGATTATCAAATTGCAAAGGCTGCGATTTACTTAAATATAAAAGAGTGAAACACTGCTAAGTTCGTTGTTTTCAGTGTCTCCCAGCAGCTCGGTTCACAGTAAATGCTGCTCCGCATTAATTAATTTCAGCATCTGCTCTGAGTTTGGGTCACTTATAACGTGCATTTAGGAACGTAACGTGCGCCAACCATCTTCCTAAACTTGTAATGAGAAGCGCTTATAAACTCTGTTAATAAAAGAGAAACTTTAAGGCAGGGATGGGGAACGTCGGTCCTGGAGGGCCACTGTCCTGCAGAGTTTAGTGCCAACCCTAATCAAACACACCTGAACAAGCTAAACAATGTCTTCAGGATCACTAAGGCTACAGGCAGGTGAGGGTTTTTTTCAGGGTAGGAGAGTACTGTAAAATACAATTATTATTATATTATTTTTATTTTACAGTGAAATTGCGATATTCCTTTTGTTTTATTATATTTTAATTTAGTAGTAATAATAATAATTTTATTTTACAATAGAATTACATTTAATATCATTGTTATTTCAGTCATATTTATATATAAATCACAAAAATTTGGGCCAAATTTCACAGCCCTACAAACAAGCACAGCAAACCTGGAGCTTTACAAATAATAAATAAGGTATTTTAAATTTGTTTGTTAATTATAATAAAAAGTCTTTGCTTTGTGACAAAACATGTAACAAAACATGCTTTGTGTGAGGAATGCTATTTCTATGACATACAGAGTTATCTAGACAGAAGACTTTTCGTCACTTAATGAATAAATAAAATGGCACTAAACTGCTGAAAAATAAAACTTGTGTGTGAAACAGCAAAACAAACTTTCTACAGAAGATGTGGGCTTGATCACCTTGTTGAACTGATAGAGGTCCTGTTTGTGCTTGTCCCTCTGAGACTCATGCCCATGACGCCTGAACCTCTTCATCGTCCCTGGACGAGCAGGGACCTCACGCTGCCCTCTCTCACGGTTTCTCCTCAGCCACCTGACAAGAAAGGAGGGATACAGGGCTAATCAGATGAAAATAAAACCAAACAATATGCTTATGTATAGCGATGATGACAACAAAAAGGAATATTCAAGACATAAAGCAGTAGTAAACACCCAAAAAATAAAAAATTCTGTCAGCAATTACTGCTCTTTACAGCCGTGGTCACCATTCAGTTTCATTGTATGCTGCAAAGGAGCATTTTGCTGAACATCATCTTTTGTGTTTGGGGCAACAAATTCAGCCATACAGGTTAGGAATGACATGAGGATAAGTAAATTTTTTATTTTTGGGTAAACTATACCTTTAAAAAACACACACACACAAATTGAAGCATTACAAAGGGTGGACAACTCAAACAGACTTTCTAAAGGGTTATGTGTGTATTCCACTGAAAAAACAATGGATCTGATAGGATCAGGAATTTCAAGGGAAGGCTTGTGGGCTGTTTAACTGAAACTTCACCCCCCTCACCCCATATTTCTGTCTTTCCCTCTCTCTGCCCAGCCCCCGCAGGGAGATCGCGGACCTCTAACAGTCCTGACTGAAGCAACTTTTGTTCAGAGCTGAACGCTATAACAATCCCTCCCCTCATCGGAGCAAACAGCACCTGATGAAAACACCTGTTGCTCTGGGGAAGACGAATCAGAATGAGACTCTTTTAAATGGACAGAGAAAGGAGGGGTGCTACCTGCTTTCCATTAAAGAGACCACTCAGACTATAACAATACACAATAACCTGTGAATGGACGGCAGTTTCTCTCACCCAGAGCTTGAAACAGTTTGTATTTGTTGTGGGTGAAAACAGAAAGATGCCTTTGGCTATTTTGCTTCTTTTACAGACCATTACGAACATCTACCTTAACCAATGCAATAATCCTTATTACTATGATAACTTTCCACAATGCCTTAACATTTGCACAGGAAAGTACATCACACATTTTCTTCAGGTTGGATTTTTAAAAAAAAATGAAATTAGGGGCTAATATCAAGTTACCACAATTTTAGGGCATAATACACCACCATTCCAAAGTTTTGGGTCAGTAAATTAAAAAAAAAAGAAGAAGAAATTAATACTTTTACTCAGCAATGATGTATTAAATTGATCAAATGTGACAGTAAAGGCATTTATAATATTGCGAATAAATGCTGTTCTTCTGAACTTTCTACGCATCAAAGTATCAGTGTTTCAACAAATCAAATAAATAAAAAATAAAATAAATTCCAGCATTGATAAGAAAGATTTCTTGAGCACCACATCAGCATATTAGAGTGATTTCTGAAGGATCATGTGACACTAAAGACTGGAGTAATGATGCTGAAAAATCAGCTTTGCCATCACAAAAATCAATTCCATTTTAAAATATAATAAAATAAAAAAACGTTATTTTAAATTGTAATAATATTTCACAATTTTACGGTTTTACTTTTATGGTTACCGTTGTACATTTTAATAAGGGAAAGCAGTGCTAACAAATGTGTGTACACACAAAACACACACAAACACACCAGCAATCCTGAAGGTAAAAGGTGAGGCTACCGGGACACAGCCAAAGAAAACAAGAAGAAAACAAACACTGAGTCAGAGTCTATGATATTGATTATTGACAGTAAAAACAGCCTCAGAGTGACATAATTCAGGTAATGTTTACGTCACATCACACTAGAACTCCCCTGATAGCGTGTCTAGACAAGAATAATTTATCACACTTTCTGGGGGTGATCACATCAGCATATCAACAGGAAGAGGGACCCTTTCCCCCCATCAATCCTTTCCAAACATAACCTTCTCAGTGAGTCAGTTGCCCTGCTCGGCTCAGACACATATTTCTGTGATTATCACCACTATTAGCCAAGAACGTTTAGTCATCAAGCATGTGGCTGCAAATGCTTCCAGAGAAGGGAAGGAGATCTGATTTCCTTATTTTTAGGACTAGAAATCCAAGGGTAACAGGACCATGAAGGAACCAGCCAAGAAACCAAAAAAAAGAAAGAAGAGAGAGTCTGTAAAGCTTAGCTTAAGGGACAATGGTAAAGTGGGAGGTCTTCTACTTAAGAGTAAGCTAGGCTTTATGAGGGAAAACTCTCAGCGGGAGAGCTGGAATGGAGTGAAGCAGCGATTCATTCAGAAGAAATAAAGAGGCCAGCGAGTCCAAAATAATCTCTGAGCAACATATTGATCATTGGGACTCCTCCATGAAGCAGCTTCATTGAATTTTGCTCTCTGAGATCAATTTTACACCTCCATCCATTTAATCCTGAGTTAATTAGAGGTAGAAAAAAAATAAACGGCGGTTTGTTTTAAATCCTGCTGGGAGGAATTATGGCGGAGGTGCATGCGAGGGCATTGATGTGGGAGTAGTGGCTCTAGCTCGTCTAAATTAGAGGTAGGAGGCATGTGTGGAGAGTTCATAGACTAAGGAGAATTGGTATGTGGAACTAAGCAGCCGAGCAAACAAAGAAACACTCACTGTAATCAGCTCAAACATACAGACGCACTGGAATATAAAATGGCGTGATACATTAGTAAAGGAAGTGAGTATTGATTAGCTATAAAATAGAGGCATTCATTTAATGCATAGAAAGAATCAACTTAAAGGTGTCATATTATGATTTTTTTTTTTTTATATGTTTTTTTGAGGTTCACTTATAATGGAAAAACGTTTTTTTGCACACACACAATGACCCTCCGTATGAAATGACCCGTTTTGTCAGTTGAAGTCTTGTCAGTAACCGGCCACTGTTATGATTGGCTATCTTCACTGCATAGCAAACACGCCCACTCACGCGAGTAAGTGTTTTGAAAACATTATCCATATAAAATCGTCATTTACAGACAAAGCATTATTAAATCATTCACTTGCGGTTTGTGATGCAGCTGCGGTCACTGTCAGATCCAATACAGCTGGCTGCTTCATCTTATAACAAAAGTTTCTTTGCGAACTCTCCATTACAATGTGCCTCATTTACAAAACAAAATGCTCAGGACAAACATAATTCTCTGTCGTGATCCAGGACACCATTCAAATAAATCATCCACTTGTTGGATGATTTATTTGACGCTGAGATCCTTCTGAAGTTTGTAAAGAGCGGTTTAAACTGGACTCCAAGCAAACGTTCTTTCATTCTTCCATTTGTCCTGTTGTCGACAGATTCAAGTGCGTGGAGTATGTCAGAAACTGAACGCACAGTTGAACACTATCCAATGTAGACATGTCAGTGTCAGTGATTATAATGGGTTCGATTTGCTTTTGACTCACATCCAGCGTAGGCAAATGTCAGCCGTTAAGCGACATATGCAAATGTATGTGTGCCTGTGTGACGTCACAGGTAACCCAATATCAGAACAAGCCATTTTCGGAGCTTGATTAAATAAATGCTTTGTTTATAATGAGGAGGATGTTTTAAGTTATGAAATGATGTTTTAATGGTTCAAAGACCCATATAATCAAAAGACCAATGCAAATTTGATTTCTCAAGTCATGACCCCTTTAAGGCAGAATTATAAAGTCCATTGTAAAACTAGATTTTTATATTTTTTCAATAATGAGCAGGACATAAAATAAATGGTAATTTCAGTTTGGGCTAAGCCATAGTTTTGTGGGCAGCACAACAAAACAGTGCTTAAGGCGAGTTAAATTATTGAAATGATTCAAATAATTAAAATGATACAATTATTAAATAATTATTAAAAATATTTTATTACATACTAATAATAATAATTATTATTATTATTACGTTAACTTTTGTATAAAAAAATAACAATTTAAACATTACTTCACGCCACGGAAAGTTAGTTACAAACTAACTAGGCCTAACTAACTAACTAACCATGTTTACTAACTGAAAAGGGGTCTATACTAAGCCCTTTAATAAGTATGAAACTAACATCCAAAATTTAAAACAGATCTCACCAATGGCTGGTGCAACCCTACCCTGGTCCCTTCTACAATGAAAGTATGAGGATTTTACAATGAGGATTTTAAGGACCTGCTTTATCAACTGTAAGTTGAAAATAATAATTCGAATTGCTTAGAAAAGTGAAAGCACACATCTCCTTAACAAGTCACATGATTTGAGGCATCATTCATGTCAGCATCACAAAAAGTGTGGAACAAGTTATGCCCAGTCCTATACGTAGAGTTATGGGGCTTGTTTAAAAATATCCACTGAGAGAAAACAAAAAAAGCATTTTAAATTAAACTTAAGTCCTTGTATGGTTGGGAAGCTGAATTTAAAGTAGATATAAACCCTCAATGCCTTTTTTAAAGAGCCCATTTTGAAAGCCCTGCAGTAAACAGTGATACTATTGAAGAATCGATATGCTTAGAGATCCCTCTGTTAAAGGTCATGGTGAGGGGTGACGTGATATTACACAAGCATGTCATCATGTTTGAAGACTAACTCGTTGAAGAGTTACTAGCCTAGGACTTACAGCCTCAGGATAGCAGCCATAAAACAGCACCCTATGGTCAGAAGAGGTCGACTGCTTTTTAGTTTAAAAACAGCCTGCGCACGCCCACAGTAAACTCGAGACCGACAACACTCATTTCATGACACAGCACAACACAAACTGAGCCGAGCTGCCAGATCCAAAACGTCCCACCCTTCTTTACGGTTGTTATTACAGTAGGCTACGTATACTACTCATATAAATTACTTCTATTACTAGTTGCACAAAACAATCGTTAAAAAGACAAGCAACAATTCAGATGTAATTTCAGGTGTTGAAGCTTCAGATTCTGATGGCCAGTTTCAGTAGAGCAAGGTTCCACTTCTTCATGAAGTTACAGAGGTGCCTCTGTTAAAGAACAATAGTCTCAGAAGACAAGAGCTCACAACAACAGACCTGCACCTAAAATCAAATCAGGCTTCAGCAGAACAAAGACATTGAAATTAAAATGAAAAATATTCATGCATGAGAGGACCAAAAAGCACTACTTATTCATTAATTTATACAATTTGAGGTCAGTAAGGTTGCATTTCTTTTTGAAAGAAATGAATACTTTTATTCAGCAAGGATGCATTGAATTGATCAAAACTGACAGTAAAGACTTTAACATTGTTCTTGTTTGAATAAATGCTGTTCTTTTTAAATACCATTCAAATAATCCTGATAATAATAAGAAATGTTTGTTATTAGAACGATTTCTGAAGGATCATGTGACACTGAAGACTGGAGTAATGATGCTGAAAATTCAGCTATGCTATTTTAAAATGGATTAAAAATAGAAAAGCGATATAAAGAAATTGTAATAATATTTCACAATACTATTACTGTATTTTTTATTAAATAAATGCAGCCTTGGTGACCATATGATTCTATTTTTCCATATTTTTTTTTAAATCTTACCAACCCTATAACCTTTTGAATGGTACATACAGTATACACATAAATAATACAAATAAAATAGAACTAAATAATAATTAAATTAAATCTATGGTATTTTTGAATCGCCCATATTATCATCTGCCAGGTAAAAATTAAGTCTGACTGCTTTAAAAAAAAAAAAAAGTATCCTATGAGCAATAGTAATAGTGCAGCCTCAGCAAGTACGACTAATGAATAAAGCAAGTTAGATTTGAACCTACTTTGTCTTTTGTACCTGAAATACTTCTCATTGCATCAGATAAGGAGTTTCAGCCAAACATTACTATAGTGACATCACTACATTCTCAGCATAGCATCCCACAGGAAACAAAGATGAGAGGAGAAGGCAAGATAGGAGAAACCTGTCCTGACACGAGCGTGGAACTGTCAGTGAACTCTCACCATAGACGTCCTCCCTCTGCTGCATAACCTGGTTTCACACAGCACGTTAAATATGTCATGCCTGTCATTTTGGGAAATCGAGGAATTGCATATCCCATTTTTAGACTCAATATGGGGAAAAGGGCAATAATGAATTAACTAAATGATATTTGAGGTCAAGAGAAAGTCAGTCAAGTACAAATAGGTCAAGCTCTGCAATAAGCATCAGCTGCACCCTGACTGAGGGAGAACACAGTATGCAAACACAATGAAAACCAGTTCAACTGCCACATGATATCGATGGAAAGAATATACTTCTGGAAAAAATCTTTGTTTTAGGACACTACGAGTCAGCGGGTCCTTCGTTTTTAAATAAACACTGACACTAATGATTCAGGGCGCAACAGTTAGAATTGTTTTTCTGCAGTATAGACATGCACTTGCCCTGCCAATATTTTCGCTGGCCTAATAATTTATTCCTGTGATGCAGAGCTGAATTTTCAGCATCATTACACTATAAAACAGTTGTGCTGCTTAATATTTTTGAAAACTGTGATAAAAAAAAAAAAAATCAGGATCCTTTGATTAATAGAACCTTTGAATGTTCCTTGGAAAGTCGTTTTTACTTAAAAAATAAATAAATAAAAATAAAAAATAAAAATAAAAAACACCACACAATCTTACTAACCCCAAACTTTTTAATGGAAGTAGTATTAAAAAAAACATTTATGTTTTAATTAAATGTTAACAGTTCTTTACAGTTCTAAGTTTTATTTATTTATATACATATTAAAATAAAGTATTTTATTATGGAATTATAGGAAATTATGCAGCGGTATACCTGTACTAAAATCACAACAATAAAATCCAATACATGACAGACAAAAAAATATTTATATGATCTACAAAGAGGGTTGTCAAACATACTACCGGTACTTAAAATAAATAAATAAATGAAAATTAAATTAAAAATATATATTTTGCAGTACCGAGTACTTGGTATATTCGGTAACCGCTGATAGATGCTGCTTTCAAACGCTCACGTTCATGTTTGTTTGAGCGCTCTCTGAACATCAAAGCTTTCCATTTACAGCGTTTATTTACAAGCATTGAGTATTGTAGCCAATCACAATCATATCTGTTGAGCGTGTGAACGCAATGGCCTATCAGAGATGCTAGTCAGTATTAATCAGAATCAGCTGAACACCGCTGAAAACGCACTAGGATTTGTTTTGTTCAACCACACACTCTCGAATCCTTTCATTATAACCAACAAAGGGTAAACGATGTAAATAACGAGATTCATTGAACAAAAAAAGAAAGATTTTTAACAGGGGGTTTTCGCGGGAGTGCAGACTTCAGTGAGCTTGTGCTTAGAGACTGACAGCCTCAGTGATGCAATGATGGACAGTGATAACCCATAGACGAGAGGAAACAACATTTTTTTTAAAAACTTAATTCGACAGTTTTCGCTCTGGTACCAAAATTAGTACAGAGAACCAAATCATTTTAATGGTATTAGTACCGACTACTAAAAAGGTACCATGACAACCCTATCTACAAATGTCATGCATAGTGACAAAAGTACAGGCCCTGGGTCTGTGTGTATTCTGAGGCAGTCCATACTGTCATAAAAAATATCGCAGCTAATATAACAAAGTCCATAATAAGTAACTTATGACCAGCGGTTAGATCATAGACCGTGCTTTTTTATCTGGTCAAAAATGTCCATCCTAGTCAGACATCCAGGAGACAAAAGTTCATAGTGCTTAAAAGTAGAACAGCTGAAGAGGATGAGGAAGTGTTGGATGAACTTCCTCTCTTTCTTACTGGTCATTGTAAAGCTGATCTCTCCCTGCATGCTAACACCCACGCCAACCGTTTGTTGCAGTGGAAGTGAGAAGCCTTTGTTTACCTTCTCTTCCTCTTGGTAAAAATGCAAAAATAAGATCTTGTCTATGGCTACAGGGTGTGTCCCACCACAGGATGTCAGTCCCCAGACTCAAGCCTTTCCTGTCTTCTCTGAGTAGCGTAAAACACACATGTACACCCAAACGTCTCAAACTGACATCAGACTGGTAAAGCAAACTTGATGACTGCGTGAGTATCAAGTCCGGTAAAAGGTAAATACAGAGATGTAGTGCCACCACATCTACAAAATATTTGTAGCTCTTCAATTAACCAAATGCAACTAGTTCAAGTTCTCTGGAGCACAAATATTAAAATATGAATTTATGGACATGCGAATGAGCAAGAACATGAGCGCTCTTATAAAACTGAGGCCTCATTAGGGCCAAAACAAACAGGTGTCAAATAAGTCAATTTCCATTAAAAAGTTTGGGGTTGGTAACTTGGTATTATTCTAAAATAATGTTGAAGACGTCTCTTATGCTCACCATTTATTTGATCAAAAATACAGTAGAAACAGTAGTATTGTAAAACGTATTTAAAATTTAAAATGACTTTTAAGATACTTTAAAATGTCATTTATTCCTGTGATGGTAAAGCTGAATTTTCAGCATCATTACTCCAGTCTTCAGAGTCACATGATCCTACAGAAATCATTCTAATATGCGGATTTTGTGCTCAAGAAACATTTCTTATTAACACTAAAAACAGTTGTGCTGCTTCATATTTTTGTGGAAACTGTGATACGTTTTGTTAGGATTCTTTAATGAATATAAAGTTCAGAAGAACAGCATTTATTTTGCAACATTATAAATGTCTTTTCTGTCACTTTTGATCAATTTAATGCATCCTTGCTTTATTAAAGTTTACATTTTTCAAAAAGAAAACAATTTTTTTTTTTACTTTTGGATGGTAGTGCGATTGATACTTTTCTCTAAATGTGCTTCATTCGCACAGTATCCGTCTCTGACGCGCATTTCAGATCAATCCTTGTGTCAACACAAGCATGGCGGGTTTGAAACGAAGTCTAGTTTTTCCAGGTACATTAACACAATTTTGTATGTGTTATCTGAGGTCACACTGAACATTGGCTCTCCTAAGTCATACATTACAAGAGGCTTTTGAAAGAAATGACCTAAGATTAATGGCATGTGATGCCAACAGTCCTAATCACACTATATATGGCACAATAGTTAGTTGTGGTCTGCATCAATATGTTTAATCCATAAATTAACCATGAAGGTAAATGACGCTCTGCAAATGAAACATGACATCAGGAACATGGCTGTGTGTGAAGCAACATGAGAGGCGGAGGCTTAATCGCTCTCGATTCTCAACCTGTCAGACCGGTGGGACAGCCATCCAGTAATCTATGTCAAGGACAACCAATTCCCCAGTCCTTTCCAAAGAACTTTAACCTTACACTCAAACTGAAATAGACAAATAATCATGCTGGCCTGTGCCCAACGTGTATTTCTACAAACATACACACCTTTTACTTTAATGTGTTCCCACACCTACCCAATAATAGCACCATTTAGTGGATCTCTCATCTGTGTTTGCAGGTCAAGAAACTTAATGCACTATTTAACAATTACTTAGCCTAACTTTTTTAATAAAAAGTGAGAAATCTGTGTATATATATATATATAAAACAAAGAAAAACAGTTCTCACTAACAAAGTAAATGGTCAGTGCCATTGAAACACTTGTAAGCCATTGAAAATACAGTAACATTACGGGACAGATAGTAACCAGAGACCTAACAATGCTTTCTCTGTTCTGTCTTTCAGAAGGATGCAGTTTCGTGATAATAAGGGCAACAGCAGAGAACACGGTGTTGGTTTCGTTTTAGACTGAAGGTTATTCATTAGTTAGGTTAATAACACTCGAAATGCAAAAGAAGAGAGTAAACTATATATTAAAGATGAGTCTGTAAACAGACAGTGTGCAAGTATTGCATTATTATAATAACATATGTTAAGTTCATGCAGAGCTGTAAGTTAGAATTCACTGCTTGTGTCTTAAAACCTAGTGAGATTCTTATCTAGACAGCATTTATAGGTCTCATATGAACATTTGTACGTTCGCAATCTAGCCAGCCCAGTAGGCTACGTTTTGAGAGACACATCCATACAGTCGGGTTAGTGGAAACACCTGTGGCCGAACAGCAGTCGACGGGCCCGGGCAGGACTCACCTGATTCACCGCGGCCTGATGTCCCGGCACTGTCCACGATTCAAGCGGGTTAACTCGATTATCCTGAGGTGAAGAGGAAAACTACGCCGGGCGGTGAAGGAGAGCAGGCTCGATTTATGTTTACCTCGGCTTCGAGGTCTGTGTATGGACACAGTGGTGAAGGATTATCAGAAGTGTTTCCTGCTGCTCTTACTGCTGATTTGCGCTCTGGCTCCTCCCTGAACAAACGCTTTCCGGGACAGCTCAGTATGCGGCCAGCAGGGGGCGCACACACTATAAAACTCAAAGCACACTCTCTATGACCCACTCAAATTTATAACAAAAACAATACATCATATAAAATGCTGTTTCTGTTTATTTTAAACACTTGAGCTTATTTACTTTTTTATTAAGTAAATAAATTATATGTATATCATTGCAAGGCAAGTTTATTTATATACCAAATTTCATACACAATGGCAATTAAGTGCTTTACATAAAAATGAGAAAGAAAATACAAGGTATTAAAAAAGAACCAGAAATAAAATAATTTAAATTAGAATTGATTAGCAGGAGATACAAAAGATAATTAAATGGGCTGCACATAATTAGTCAAAAAAAAAAAAAAAAAAACATTTTTGTAAACATTAGCTACCATTTGTACAGTTAAGTTGTCAAACTTTTTAGAGTATTGTACCCCCTAAGGCTTTTAACATCCTTCTGTGTACCCCCTCTCTGCAGTCACACCTTTTTCAGTAAGGGGCAATATTTGCCCCTTAAATCGATTTTTCCAGTGCATTTTTTACCTTTACAAATTACTTTATAAATAAATAAATAAATAATGCTAAAATGTTCAATAGAGAAATATGCAATGATGGTAAAAAACTACTCCGGTACGGACACCACCGTCTCCGGCACGGACACCACCGTCTCAGGCACGGACACCACCGTCTCAGGCACGGACACCATCGTCTCCGGCACGGACACCAACGACTCCGGCACGGACACCACCGTCTCCGGCACGGACACCACCGTCTCAGGCACGGACACCAACATCTCCGGCACGGACACCATCGTCTCCGGCACGGACACCAACGACTCCGGCACGGACACCACCGTCTCAGGCACGGACACCAACGACTCCGGCACGGACACCACCGTCTCCGGCACGGACACCACCGTCTCAGGCACGGACACCAACGTCTCCGGCACGGACACCAAAGTCTCCGGCAAGAACACCAACGACTCCAGTATGGATACCACAGTCTCCGGCATTAACAAGTGCACGGACACCAACGACTCCGGCACGGACACCACCGTCTCAGGCACGGACACCATCGTCTCCGGCACGGACACCATCGTCTCCGGCACGGACACCAACGACTCCGGCACGGACACCACCGTCTCAGGCACGGACACCAACGACTCCGGCACGGACACCACCGTCTCCGGCACGGACACCACCGTCTCAGGCACGGACACCAAAGTCTCCGGCAAGAACACCAACGACTCCAGTATGGATACCACAGTCTCCGGCATGAACAAGTGCACGGACACCGCCGTCTCTGGAATGGACACCACCGTCCCCACCGTCTCCGGCATGGACACCAAAGTCTCCGGCAAGGACACCAATGACTCTGGCACAGATACCACCATCTCCGGCACGGATAAGTGCACTGACACCAACGTCTCCGGCATGGACACCAGCGTCTCTAGAAAGGACACCGACACGGACACCAACGACTCTGGCACAGACACCACCGTCTCCAGAAAGGACACCGGCACGGACACCAACGACTCCGGCACGGATACCACCATCTCCAGCAAGGACACCACCGTCTCCGGCACGGACACCACCGTCTCCGGCACGGACACCAACGACTCCGGCACGGACACCACCGTCTCCGTAACGGACACCAACGTCTCCGGCACAGACACCACCGTCTCCGCAAAGGACACCGGCACTTTCCAGAGCCATCCGAAACCAATGCTGCGTCTCAATTCGCCTACTTATACTACGCCCTAAAAGTATGTACTCTTAAATGTTATATTATCTATAATAGCATTAAACACGCCAATTCCATGTTTCCTCCAAACAATATTTTCTTAATTATCAAGACAGGCACATGAAAGGTCAATAAACAACATTTATTAATTGTGAGAATTGAACTGGTCACACAAACCTTTTAAATACATTTGTCCTCGGGTTAAAGAAAACTGAGGAATATTTTAAGATGGCAACCTCTCAGTTTAGTACTTAAAATAAACAATTATTAAACATTTAAAGGCAAATTTAGTTTTAAAGGAAGGGAAGCTGATGTGCATTCTAAAATGCAAAATAATTTGGATAAACCTTTTTGGATAAAACATTGTTTTTCTTAAACAATGGTTGAAACGTGAGGATATTTTGAGGATGTTACCATCAGGGACGTACGCAGGGTTTTCTAAATACCGAGGTCCCAAAAGTGATCTTGCTGGGGGGGTAGGGGGAATGCTCCCCCGAAAAAATTTAGATTTTCATGATCTCGACATGTGCATTTTAAGGTGTTTGAAGGCCAAAAAAAAAAAGCAGCTTTAAAAGCAAGTGGGGAGTAGCATAAATGATTTTGTCAAGCAGATAACAGATTCTTAAACATACATGAGAATCAGTTTAAATGTCGCAATGAATGATCCACACTACAAAATGGAAATGCAGAATATTTTTATGCTTATTCTTGACAATACACAATCACATATTCAACACGGAAATGGTCTTAAATAAATGATTCAAGGATTATTTTGCATAGATGTTACATTTCAATCAAATGCCAATGCAATCCTTCTGTGTCCAGAGGCATGTGAGCAATTAGTTTCAGCTAGCCTACTTTTTCTTTCCTAAATTAATAAAATTACATGAAGGTTTTTTTTAAAAACGTTGCTACATAAACATGTTGTTATATTCAAATTTAATTCTCTGAAATAATTTTAACTGCTAATTAAATTTTTCCCCCCAAGAATTTAAGGAGTATCCTATTAATGAGTTGTTTCCCCCCTTCTCACAACCCGTTTCATCACATGAAACTGTTGATGCTGTTTTACTCATTGAGCTTGCAAGATTCTGGAAACTGACAATCACAAAAAAAAAAAAAAAATAGTGATTACAATTCTCCCACAATTCTGAATAGACAACTAAAAAAAAGTAAAAAAATAAGTAATTTAGCCTACTAGAGGTTCTGGCATAATGTTAGTTGCTGAAGTCTATTTACAAAAACATTTAATTAATTTGAATGATTTTTTTTTTTTTTTAAATCGGTTTGAATAAATGATTCAAGGACTCAATTATAAAGATGTCACTTGTTTCATTACTTTATTATTTTTGAACAAATCTTTTGAATGAATGATTCAATAACAAGTACATTTTTTAACAGTCACTTGTCTCCACCTACTGGTATCACTTTGTAATCGATACAATCTTTATTTGAAGCATCAAGTTACTTTCAAAAGGTGATTTACTCTATTTTGTTCACTTCTGTTTGAGATGGGGGAACTGGTTGTCTCCCTCGGCTGCAAGGCTGTAGTTTGGGTTTATACATTTGGGGGTTAAAGTGTGAACCGTTTAACGGGGTACCAGGAAATGCTCCCTCATGAGGTTTATTTATTTGTTTTTTGCTTTATTTTTGCAAAATGGGAAACGGCCCACACATGCAAAGTTGGTTGATAATAATCACTTGTTTACAAAGTGCCATGGGAAGTCAAATTATCATTGCTTAAAATGTTCTAATACTGAACATGTTAGTTTCCAGTCATTACTTGGATTATCTTTTATTTTCCCAATAGGCATATCTGTCATATTAGCAGAACACATTTTACACACGGGGAAAACCAATTGTTTAGTCAATAATTCAAGAAGGTCCATACTTTAAAGCTCTTGATCCTAACTTGTACTTGGCCTTATGAAGTAGCTCTTGTAATTGTTTAATAGAGCATTTGTTATACAATAAGGATATAATTACAGGTAGACCATGGCTCACGTTTGAACTGTTTCTTTCTTTTTTTAAAAGTCTATTCCCTTAACAGATTATTTATTATAAATTCTTAGTTAGTTAGTTAAAATTTAGCCTACCACAATAAATACTATAGAACTTGATAAATTATAGTATAGGTGGTCATGAGAAGTTTAAAAAGCTTGCAGGAGGATGTTTTCCCCTCGTTACATCATAGAAATCCCTTCATTTCCCTAAACATTTTTTTAAACAATATGAACTGGAACGTCGTCCCCCCTCGGAATTCACTCCCTGGACTCCGTCCCCCCGCGTTACCCCCCATTTCCAGCCCACACCCCCACTCCATTCTCATTACCGCAATGCTACTGAAAAGTATAATAGTCCACATCATACATATAACATGAGTATGTACTTGCTATATATGCTATACTTTTTAAGTATAATAAATTTCATTTTAACAAATTATTTAATATATTGTTTAATTGAATCTCATATAAAAATTGTAAAAAAGTTTGGTTAAATAAAGGCAAACACAATTCCTTTTATTACATAATTGCTTTATTACATAAATGCCCTTTATCTGATTCTAAATAAGTATGAGCTTATTAATGATTAAAAAAAAATTACATGGAAATCCAATGACTGGCTTAGCACTGGTTAAAAATCATAGACTGAAAACATGAGCTCCTTCTGATGGGGTAGTGATGAAGAAAGTTGGAGATCCATGATATTTCTCCTGTAAATACACAGAAAAAAGTATAGTACTAAGTTATCATACAAATAATCATATTTCCTAAAATATTCAGAATACGCAGTTCAGCCATTTCTTTGGATGAAATTGTCATAGAAAGATTCACAGATGATCTTAAACTTGTAAAAACCTGAATGTGTTTCACTGCTCTCTCCTTAGCATAAGCCTGAAGCAATGTAACTGTGCATCCACCGAACCCTCCCCCTGTCATCCGGCTGCCGAACACCCCATCCACCTCCAGTGCCGCCGACACCAGCTCGTCCAGTTCTGGACAACTGACCTCGTAATTATCCCTGAAACAAACAATATCAACCCCAGTCAAAGAATGCATCATTAAAAGCCATTTAACTGGCAGTCACCCCCACCTATCGAACAACTGGGCTAAGCAAACATTTCAGTCACTGAAAAGTACTTCTAATCTTGGGATGTTTTCAAGGATTTGACTTCTGTTAGTCTTCCAACATGATAATCTAGCTTCGATTGTAGATGTTTACCTAAGAGAATTGTGGCTCTCCACCATCAGCCTCCCAAACTCTTTGTAATCGCCTCTCTTGAGCGCCTCGGCAGCTTGCGCTGTGCGTTCGATCTCCTCAATCACATGACGCGCCCGTCGGTACGTCACACTGTCCAGTCGATCCTTGGCAGCTATGAATAAATTCAGATTTTCACGAAATATGTATATTTTATTATGAAATGACCTAGATTAAAGACATACATTATGGTGCCAAAATCTTTCATCTTACCCTCCAAATCTTGCAAAGTAGCCTCTCTTAGACTTCTCTTGCCCAAAACGACTGCTGCGTTCTCACATTGTTTTCGTCTGGTGGGATACTCGCTGCCTGTGAGCGAATGTCTAATGTTGGAATTGGTGATCAGGATTACAAGTCCTGGGTCAGCTAAAGGGACAGCGGTGGCTTCCAAAGATCTGAAAAGATTGCATTTCATTTTTTGCATTTACATTTTTTTTGGGTAAATGAGCAACTAAATTTAACTGATTCATTCTAATCTGACAGAAGAATATTGATCGGCAAATCTACTTACCTGCAGTCAATGAGTAATGCATGGCCCTCTTTACCCAGAACAGACACAAACTGGTCCATGATGCCGCAGGGCACAGCAGCATGAGTGTGTTCAGCCTGCTGACAGGCCACTGCCTTTGCTACCTGATTCCCATCATCTGTGGAGGGGCAGAAATCATGTTCACCAAGGCTGAATTTATTTGAACAAAATGACAGTAAAAAAACAGGAGTTCTGAAAGGACTTTTCCCATTATTTTCCATTTTTGGAAGGTGCAAAGCTTGTGGAAACATAATCATAAACTATCAATTACAACCTCAGAACAGGTCTGTCTTAAATGCTTTGCATCTTATCAGGCCAAATAAAAAGTTTGTGACTCAGAAGTGATTACCTGGACACAACTGCTGCAGGAAGGTGTACACAGCCACTTCAAGTGAGGCTGAGCTGGAGAGTCCGCCTCCTAGTGGCACACTACTGGCTATTACAGCTCTAAAGCCAGGGATGGGCCTTGCTGTGTAAAGAGAGGACATGATGAAAGCAATACTATTAGGCTTGATCAGGTTCAGTTAAGAAATACATGCATGAGATAAATATGCACTCTATTCTGCAATAAGTATATATTCAATCTATTGTTACTTTCAAGTAAGACCACAGTGTTCTTAGCAACTATTCTGCAAGTGTTGCAAGTATTGGAAACACTGCATTAAAAAATGTTAGTCCAAAGATGAGTTCTCAGCATGGGCCCCTAGGGTCACATTTCATCCTAGAGACAGACTAAATGTACACTTCCTCATTACTTCCCTTTTTGCCAGATAGACAAAAAAAATAATCGCAAAAGATTACCTCTGTAGTGCTGTACAACTCCCTTTACATAATTGGCCCAGTTTGGCTGCCCTCTTAAAAGTGGGGTCAGTTCATTAGGGAGATCAAAGTCCACCATCTTGGGCTCATCAGCAGCTTCAGTCAGAGTTACAACACAGCACTTCTGGCCTGAAGTTTTGCTGCCCACCATAACGGTCACCATCGGCAAGGCCTGCAACCATTCAAACAAACTTTATAACTCAGATTGTCAGTGCGTAATTGCTGGGTTTGATCTGAGAAGAACATATGTTTGTTCTTATCATTAGTTCCTATTAATGAGGAGAGTTGAAAGTGTGTGAATTGATCTTGTCAATCTGTTATCTACAATAGAAAGTAGGCCTATCTTCAATGATGTGAAAGGACAATCCATAATTTCCATTGTTCAGATATCAGATATCCCTGCAATTTAACAACAATTTTACGTAAGTCTCTTTGCATTAGAGCTGGGAAGTCTGATTCATTCCCGGGAATCGGTTCTTTCAAATAATTTGATTCAAATGTTTAGATCAAATCAAGACAGTATAATAATAACGTCATCACAAGCTCCATCAAGCTCAATTTCTCCTTTACTTTTTTATTAATAAGGATGTTGCAATGTCATGTGCCCCACTTCAGATTGTTGCTTCCATGATTAAGCTCATAAAATAAATGTATAACATAGTTATACTTTTTCTCTACACTAGGCTATACAACACTAAAGTGTATTTACTATTTAGGCTGCTGTCTTTACTGAAAATAGTTAACCAGCTCCTTTTTAAATGTGTTTACAAAATTAATAAATTAATAATAGAATTAAAGCTCATCGGTCAAATACATAGCCTTTGGTTCAATAATGTGTCAGTGAATGAATTATCTCTAGAAATGCACGGAACAATTTAGTCCGATTTGTGAAGAAATCTTCAGGACTGCATTTCCCAAAAGCATGAAACTCTTGTAGAAGTTTTTCAAGACAAAACGAATTGATTGATCGTAGCGATGGATCTACTTAATGGATCTAGGCTTGTTTTAGGGAAATGCAGGTTTTGTGAATCGTTTGAACTGAATCATTCACAATATTCGTTTCACATCACTTTGCGTCAAAAGAATGTCATAAATATTAACACACAATTACTTTACAACATATTATTATTTTATTTTTTTACCAACACTTGCTGTTAAATAGGATTCAGTCATGAAAGTGATTACCATTGGGAGGACAAATCCTTCATTGTAATCTGTGTGTTCTCCGATTAAATTCACACGTCCTGGAGCGCAAACTGCAACATTGGCATTTTCCCCGTCAAATGTTTCCCGGTACGCACGACAAGCCTCAGAAACTAAATCTGCAACATTTTTAATAGGACAAATGTTTGTCATTGTGGCGCAATATTGCAGTAACTTTAGGTTAAAAGGTAGGCCTAATTATGTTTTCGACAGATTCCCGTTAGATGAAGCCACGCAATTTATTAATCCATAAAATTCGTGTAAGGAACAGAAACCAGAAAGTCAGGGTCATACTTCCTACAATGGTCCTGATTGGTGCATAAAGTCACATGAGACGTTTTTCAACACGCTGCAGAGTGTTCCTGTTCTAGCCTGTGAGATATGGCAAGCTTATCCATGAAATTTCATTACAGACCAAGATCAAATTAATAACACTTGCTTAGACATACACATAAAAATAAAAGGTTTTAGGTTATATTTTATCAAACCATATTGAAAGATTATTAAAGATTAAACCATATATACAAGTTATTGTCTTCATGACTTTTATTATTAATTAAATATTCTTAAGTGTCAGAACTGAATACTTGCATGAATAAGAGGTCATTATATCCTGTTACTTCCATGTTAGACCAAAAACAAGCCCAGAGAACGACTCGTTGTGGAATGTGCCTATCTATGACAGGTGAAAGATCAACGCCCACTTTATCACTGCAACTTTGGCCCTGCCCACTGGCATGTGTTAGTGAGATGAAGAGGAGAGGACAGCTATACAGGATCACTGGACACTTTTTTTGACATTACCTAGCTGTAATAGTAAAAATGTGCTAAAAGTGAGAGAGTTTCACTGTAATAGCCTACTAGCTCTTTATATGCAAAAATGTTAGCCAGTCACAGCAGTGGGCGGGCGTTTACACTGAAGTCTCACAGCAGACACGCTCCTTCAAACAGAGAATTCAAATCAGAGGGCTGAAATCAGGGTAGGAAAAATGCCTTCTATTTCTAAATTATGATAATTTTTGATGTAAAAATCATACTTACATTATAAGTGCACCAAGAGAAATATTATTAAACAATAAAACAATGCAGTTCATGACCCCTTTAATGTCTCTTCTGACCTAGACTGCATTTATTTTGTAAAAAAAAAAAATATATATATATATTATATATATATCACTCACTCATAATTCGCACAAAGCGCCATTGGGCGTAGGAAAAAGGAGGATGGGGGTTACATTAACTAGTATTTCTATCATAAAGCATGCATAAAACAGTATAGCCTATAACACAACAGGCAATATACAAAACAGTAGCGATACACATGACCTGGGGGGGATTATGCAGGTTAATCATGAATGGGGGAAAGTCACGTGAGAGGAGGCAATGCGCTATGATTGGATATGATCAGGGATGAATATAGTATCAAAATGATTAACACGTGCAAGCACTATAATCCATGAACTTGATAAAGGTTGTGGATATGTTTTACTATCTAAAACCAAATGCCTTTCAACTTTTCAACTTTCAACAAACCTCACCTCACAAAATTATATAAATACATTTAAAAAATATACTTTACACAATTATTGTCATTATTATCTCACCCCGTCATTTGAAACCCATTTGACTTAAAAAACAACAACAAGAGAAATAAGGAAAACATTATATGAACTTGAAACGATGAGGGTGAATTAATTGTAATGCATAATTGTGTCATTTATTGGTGAACTGTTCCTTTAATAACTTGTGCTGGTTGTCTCCCTCTAGTGGACGGGTGATGAATCGCACGTCCTTCAAATTTGTAGAACACTTTTAAATGTGTTACTATGTTATCTCGAGTCTTGTAGATGTGTCAGACAAATAGAATAACTATTTAGATGTTATCATATTCATATTTAGATTAGTGGTTGATTTATATTGTATACAGATCCTTCTCAAAAAATTAGCATATTGTGATAAAGTTCATTATTTTCTGTAATGTACTGATAAACATTAGACTTTCATATATTTTAGATTCATTACACACAACTGAAGTAGTTCAAGCCTTTTATTGTTTTAATATTGATGATTTTGGCAAAAAAGTAAAGAAAAACCAAAAAAATTAGCATATTTCATCCGACCAATAAAAGAAAAGTGTTTTTAATACAAAAAAAAGTCAACTTTCAAATAATTATGTTCAGTTATGCACTCAATACTTGGTCGGGAATCCTTTTGCAGAAATGACTGCTTCAATGCGGCATGGCATGGAGGCAATCAGCCTGTGGCACTGCTGAGGTGTTATGAAGGCCCAGGATGCTTCGATAGCGGCCTTAAGCTCATCCAGAGTGTTGGGTCTTGCGTCTCTCAACTTTCTCTTCACAATATCCCACAGATTCTCTATGGGGTTCAGGTCAGGAGAGTTGGCAGGCCAATTGAGCACAGTAATACCATGGTCAGTAAACCATTTACCAGTGGTTTTGGCACTGTGAGCAGGTGCCAGGTCGTGCTGAAAAATGAAATCTTCATCTCCATAAAGCTTTTCAGCAGATGGAAGCATGAAGTGCTCCAAAATCTCCTGATAGCTAGCTGCATTGACCCTGCCCTTGATAAAACACAGTGGACCAACACCAGCAGCTGACATGGCACCCCAGACCATCACTGACTGTGGGTACTTGACACTGGACTTCAGGCATTTTGGCATTTCCTTCTCCCCAGTCTTCCTCCAGACTCTGGCACCCTGATTTCCGAATGACATGCAAAATTTGCTTTCATCCGAAAAAAGTACTTTGGACCACTGAGCAACAGTCCAGTGCTGCTTCTCTGTAGCCCAGGTCAGGCGCTTCTGCCGCTGTTTCTGGTTCAAAAGTGGCTTGACCTGGGGAATGCGGCACCTGTAGCCCATTTCCTGCACACGGTGGCTCTGGATGTTTCTACTCCAGACTCAGTCCACTGCTTCCGCAGGTCCCCCAAGGTCTGGAATCGGTCCTTCTCCACAATCTTCCTCAGGGTCCGGTCACCTCTTCTCGTTGTGCAGCGTTTTTTGCCTCACTTTTTCCTTCCCACAGACTTCCCACTGAGGTGCCTTGATACAGCACTCTGGGAACAGCCTATTCGTTCAGAAATTTCTTTCTGTGTCTTACCCTCTTGCTTGAGGGCGTCAATGATGGCCTTCTGGACAGCAGTCAGGTCGGCAGTCTTACCCATGATTGCGGTTTTGAGTAATGAACCAGGCTGGGAGTTTTTAAAAGCCTCAGGAATCTTTTGCAGGTGTTTAGAGTTAATTAGTTGATTCAGATGATTAGGTTAATAGCTCGTTTAGAGAACCTTTTCATGATATGCTAATTTTTTGAGATAGGAATTTTGGGTTTTCATGAGCTGTATGCCAAAATCATCAGTATTAAAACAATAAAAGACCTGAAATATTTCAGTTGGTGTGCAATGAATCTAAAATATATGAAAGTTTAATTTTTATCATTACATTATGGAAAATAATGAACTTTATCACAATATGCTAATTTTTTTAGAAGGACCTGTATTTGTTTAGACATTCTCCAGGTGTTGGTTGTTTTTTTATTATTATTATTTCTGGACTGGTTCGTGTAGCTTTACTGCCACTTAATTTAATCATGGGATTTGATTTGGAATGTTGTTTAGATCAAATATCCACATCTATACTGTAAATTATGGTTAAAGTTCATACTTTATTTTTCAAAAAGGGGTTGCAAAGTGCTAGTAGATTCTGCTAATCTCATCTCTTCAGTCCCTCAATTTCACAAAAGTAAAACAAAAGAATTCTAAGTGAATTTGTTTTTAATCTTCTGTGAACATTTTGGTTCAGTTTACAGAGTCATTTCCAAAGTGCTTTATTTTACTGTAGTGACTGTAACACTGTATCATTGCCAAACACTGTCCTTTGTGCCAAATACTGAAACTCTATTTGAGAAAATAAATATATTTTATTTATTATTATGATGTTGTCATATGCAACCTTTTGAAATGCATTACTTATAATAGCGATACATGCTTGACTGATGAAATCTGAAATGTATGTTTTGCACTTTTACTTAAGACATTGGTTGCCTCACAAAGAGTTTCTGTTTTTAGTTTGCCAATGCGCTTACAATCTTTATCCAATTGCTGCCTCCATCAAAAAAACCTTAAAGTACCTGGAAAGAAGTAGAATAAATGAACAGAATGTGTTTTTCCCTCTTTTTGCTTATTACAACATCTATTCTGTTTACTTGATTAATAATAATAATAATAATAATAATGATGATGTATATAGCATCTTCTAAATTTATACGTGTAAATAAGGAATATTAATCTTGTTACTGATGATGGTAATGATGAACCAATAACAGCCACGGAATGTGATGGATAAGGCACATTTAAACTATTTTACAGATTGTTTGGGTCGATTTCCATCCTTTGCAATCAATATTTAAACGATTATAAATTGTAGGGTATAAAAATATCCTGAGAATAGAATTATGTTCACAGCACCAGAGAGTAATCTTGACGGCACTCTCAAGAAATGGATAAGTAGGCTACATCATCAAATTCACAAATATTACACCATTTAAACATTATTAAAAATACATAGGCTACTGAGTTACTAAAACAATCTTTGTCAAAGATGTTACGAACCGCTGTTTTTAAAATGCTCGTTGGAAAAGGGGTAAGCAACATAAAAGGACACGTGAGGCAAAGTGCAGTTTAAACATTTATTATACAGCTAATTAAAACCAGATTTCACCGCTACGTGCCTCATTCTTTCACACTCTTCTTATATACTCAACAGGAGCCATTAGAACAATGTCCAAAATCCTGAACCACCCCTTTAAACTGCTTCTGGTGCTCATAGAGTGTGCAGTTAAACAAGATTCAAATGTCAATCACAATAGTTTATTGTGAGAAACAATTAAGTGTGTGTGCGTGTGTGTGTGTACACACACTAAGTGGGTGTGCTATACCTCTCACAGCAGAATTGAGTGGGTGAATCTTGGCTGTCACACTGGAGTGCAAAAAATTTAATATAGTGTTACGTGTTTAAGATGTAAACGGGATGATTGCGCAACACTTACGTGAGATACTGTTGCCATGTGTGCAAGTAGCAGAAACAACCTTTTTAATTTGAAAAGGTATGAATGACGTTATAAAACATGAAAAAATTATAAAATGTAAAAGGAAAACGTACAGTAAGAAAACAAGAGTGTTGCCAAATCAATGAAATAATCAAAACATAATTCCCATAACTATTTCACCCAAACCTCTAAAACTACCTACCAAAAGAAAAATGCAGAAACAAAACCCGAAATTTTCAGCGTATACGCCGCCTTAAATAAACTACGCTGACTAAATAAAAAACAATAAATACAATGCGTGGCGATCACTCTGTATCCCATCGGCAGCAATACTAACAAACCCCCAAAGGAATGTTAATCTCTGAACCCTTGGGAAAGCAAAAACAAAAACAGAATCATAAACAATCGTAAACGTGATCATTATCATGGTTTCAACAAACAACTCAAGGCATGGGAAGTTGGCTGAGATCTGGCACTGATCTCCCTCGCTCTTGGTCACTGGGCCTTTTAAACCAGCAGAACGTCTGTGGATTGGTGGAACGTCAGTTCTGATTTTAACGTTGTGACGTCACATCTCTTATGTGCAACCAATGATCACCACCTAGGAATAACGAATAGAAACACGAACACAAAAGAAAGAGAAAAATATCAAACACATGTGGAATGTAACAATAGTAATGCTTGTTTTTTCAGTTTTACAGTTTTTGAAAGGTCCAAAAGAAAGGCACCTCTGATTGGTCAAGGGGTGTTCTCATGCTGCCCTGACAGACTTGAGCTTGTGCTGTTGGGCCACAAACTGAGCCTTCTGTATAGCCAGCTGAGTGTCTTCCTCACTGATGTCCAGATGCCACACAGCCCTGACTGTGTCCCCGACATGGGGGAACATCAGAACCCGGACCCCTTGTCCCAGAGCCTTCACCTCTTCTTCATCTACACCTGCCATCCGTTCGCAGAACTCCGCTGGGCTCATCTGGCGGTCCCGCAGACAGAACCTCAAAATGTTGCTTTCCACAGTGGTCAGATCCACCCGGAACAGAGAAGGGTCACACTTTAACAGCGCTTTAAAAGAGAAGGTGAGAGACGTTACATTAGACTCTTGAAATAGAACTGTGGATATTTAAACTGGACTTGTTCCATGGAACCCAAAATGAGATATTAAAAATGATAAAACAACTTTAAATCGCTCTTTTCAAGGCACTGAATGGGGACTGAAATGTTCAAGCTTCAAAAAGGACACAACAGCAGCATAAAAGTATCATGTGTGTTGTCCATATGACTCGTGCACTATATTCCAAGACATCTGGAGTCATACAGTCACTTTGTGTGAAGAACAAACCGTAATTTAAGTCATTATTCACTGATGTAATTTTAATTGTAACTGCTGCATTCACTGAGTCAGTGAGCAGAACTCAAGGACTGAATCTGTATGATTTAAAGTCCCTGTAAAGGCAATTCTAAAAAAAAATTCTAAACACATTATAAATGTTAGAAATGTATTGCTAAATCATATTACAAAGACTGTGAACTGTGAAGTACTGAATTGTGGAGTTAGACCGTTAAACAGTTCTCTTTCTAACATTCGTTCGGTATCTCACTATGGGAACGCCTCTGGGCGTGACCGATCGCGGAAGCACCAATTACTCCACGTCTGCCAACCGTGGCAGACCAATCGCTGCAGCGATTAGGGAGTCCTGCCTCCCTGTATATAAACCGCAGCTACCTGCCGTTTCGTCATTCTCGCTCTCTTCCCCGTGGAAGATTTCGGAAGCTGTCCTCAGCAGACTTGGGAATTATTGCTTAACAGTTTCTCGACGGAGCCGAGAGGTAACGTCCCTAACGCAATCAATTTCTTAAGTTGTTAGATACTTAAGAGTAAGATAACTAACGTGTCAAGACGAGTTTTCCTGCTCTTAAGTTTTTCCTTTTAATTTCCAAGTCTTTTTTTTTTCGGTGCGCTCACCACGCTCCAAAAGAGATAAGGAAAAGAGAGCTCTCTAATCGCAGCACAGCTCCGTACTAGTTGTCACGTTGTACACGAGTGCAAGCTCTATCATGGCTACCGCGATAGAACCGGAGAGCCCCAGAGGAAAGGGTCGTCCTCCGCACCAGTGTGCTTGTGGAATGTGGATTTCTGCTAGGGATGCACACAGCCTCTGCATCTCTTGTCTGGGCACTAAACACGCTCAGGCAGCGCTGTCCAACCCTGAGGGCTGCCCGCACTGTGCTACATTCTTGACTAAGATCCGTGAAAGGAGACTTCGCGTGGCAGTCGCGGGAAAATCGGACCCATGCCTCTCTGCTCAACCCAGAGAGGAACCCATGGATTGTCCTCAAACCACTAGCTCATGGGCAGAGATGATGGAGAAAGTGTCACCCGTCCTTCCCCCGCTGTTTGATGACCCGTTAGCGGGAGAGGAAGATGACGATGACGAGGTATTGTCGACCATCCTCGAGGACGAGGATGACGACGAGGAAGATGCCATTCTTCCCCTGAACCAGTCCCGGCCACCGAGTGCACAGGATGAGAGTTCACCCTCCCCTGTACAGGTGGACGCTGATCTAATCGAGGTCTGTCGCAGGGCCGCGGCTAGATTATCTATTGACTGGCCTTCTCAACAAGCAGGTCAAGGGGCTGAAAGAGACCTGTATGATGGAAAGAGGCTCCCGTCACGTCTCCCGCCGGCCAGGCAATTTATTCCAGCCTTCCCGGCCTGTGTGGCGGAGATGAAAAAGTTTTGGGACAAGCCTTTTTCACATCGAGTGCCCGTTAAGGGTTTCTCAAGGCTAGATGTTCAGGGAATGGACGATCTAGGGATGGCAGATCCTCCCCCTGTGGAAACATCGGTAGCGAATCATTTGCACCTGAGCCGCAGGGCAGCGCTCTCTTCAACCGGAGCCTCGCTGCCAGGAAAAACAGAGCGCTTCGCTGCCTCTGTTTTTCAAAAGATCTACAAGTCAACTGCGCTGTCTGTTCGCGCTTTGAACGCGACGTCCCTCCTTACAGCCTATCAAGCGGAGCTATTAGAGGAGATGGGTCGTCAGCTGGACTCCGGATCTCCCAACCCAGTGCTCTGGGAGGAGATTTGCGTCATCGCAGATTTAAACCTGCGCACGTCCCGCGGAGCAGTTCAAAGTTGCGGTCGGAGTATGGGCTTAGCAGTTGTGGGGGAGAGATCGCTGTGGCTGGGTTTGTCAGGACTCTCTGACAAAGAGAAAATGGAGTTTTTGGATGCCCCTATAGATCCAAAGGCCATGTTCGGCTCGACGGTGACGGCAATGCGTCAGCAGTGTGACCTGCGGAAGAAGGAGGGAGAAGCTTTCCAGGTCTGTCTCCCCAGAAAACCGGCCGCTCGGCCTTATCACCCAAGCCGGCCGAATTTCAAGCCCTCAGGGAGAGGCGGGCACTCTGATTATCAGCCTTCCCGCCCCGAGCCACCGCAACAGCAGGGCAACGCGGCTCCGCAGTCAAAGCCCGGTTTCGTTCGGCCAAAACAGTCGTTCACGGCCGCAGCCGCGAAACACCGATCGGCTGCCCCTCAGGGGAATAAGAAGAGGCGGTCTACCTGATATGCCAGTTCGGCGACAGGAAGGGTTGGGAGACAGCACCCAGGGTTTATCTGTCCCATCCCTTCAGAACGATTCCTCTCTCCCTCCCGCGGGGAAAAGGAGAAGGAATGCAGAGATAAAATGTGTTCGTGTGGACAGTTCAGAGTTCAGCGTGTGCAGGAATGTGGCCAGTTTTCTGCTAGTGCCCCCAAGAGTTTTTCTCCCCCTCCACCTTCGAGGTCTGTTATGGGGGGAGAAGGTCTAACGTTCACAAGCATCCCATCAAAAATAAAGTTTTCTCTAACGCATCCAGGTCAAGGACCGAGGGCGCAGAGTGGGATAAAAAGAGAAAAAAAAAAAAAAAAAAAAAATCACAAAAAATCACTAGAACAATTACAAAAGAATACCACTTTAACTCCTTCACTGGAGCGGTATTCCCCCCCGTTGCCGCTAGAGTGTGCTGCGGCACCTCTAGTGAACAGAGACGGGAAAGGCCCACTCGCTGCTCAGGCAGTGAACTGGTGCGCATGCGCAGTTCATCCCTGGGTACTAACCACTATAGAGAGGGGATATAGGCTTCAATTCGCTGTAAAACCTCCTCTGTTCAATGGAGTGGTAATTTCAGTGACCAAAGGGGAAGCAGCTCTGGTTTTAGAGGAAGAAATAGCCTCTTTAATGAGAAAAGGAGTTATAAGAGTGATTCCAACGGTAGAGAGCCAGAAGGGTTTCTACTCCCGTTATTTTGTGATTCCCAAGAGAGGGGGGGGGTCTCCGTCCCATTCTGGATTTACGGGTCCTCAACAGACACCTCAGAAAATACAAATTCAAAATGCTGTCTGTCAAAACGCTGTGCCAAAATATTCGGTAAGGAGACTGGTTCACCTCGGTGGATCTCCAGGACGCATTTTCTCACATAGATATTTTTCCTGCGCACAGGAAATATCTGAGGTTCGCCTATCAGGGCACAGCATACGAGTTTACGAGAATTCCGTTTGGCCTGGCTTTAGCCCCTCGAGTATTCAGCAAGTGTGTGGAAGGGGCCCTGACTCCATTGAGGAGATTAGGGCTCAGAGTTTCAGCATATCTGGACGATCTTCTCATCTGCGTGCCGTGCCAACGGCAGGCAGAGAGCGACACTCACACACTAGTGACGCATCTGGAAAGATTAGGTTTCAAGATAAACCAGACGAAGAGTTGTCTATCTCCGTCCCGAGAAATAGTCTACTTGGGTCTCAGGTTGAATTCTGTGACGTTTCGAGCTTTCCTATCAGAGGATCGCATCAAGACGATTCACAGCTGCCTCTCCCTTTTTCAAAGAGGGAGATCAGTCTCGTTCAGGATGTGTCTTCGGCTACTAGGTCTGATGGCCTCAACTGTGTCAGTGGTTCCCCTGGGACTACTGCGAATGAGAGATTTTCAGAACTGGACAGCGTCACAAGGCATTCGCCCCAAGAGCCGCCTCAACCGCAGAGTGCGGGTCTCACCAGAATGCGCGAGCGCTCTCCGTCATTGGAGAGCCCCATCCTTTCTCAGGACAGGATGCCCTCTAGGTCCTATTGTACTGAGAAAAGTGGTGACGACGGATGCATCTCTCACAGGCTGGGGCGCAGTGTTCGAGGGCAGAACAGTGAGAGGAGTTTGGTCTCCGGCACAGAGAGAGGCACATCAATTTTCTAGAGCTATTGACAGTGTTTCTAGCTCTGAGACATTTTGTGCATTTTCTCAAGAATCATCACGTATTGGTCAGGACAGACAATACAACGGTGATTGCCTACATAAATCGGCAGGGAGGAGTTCGTTCTCACATACTTCACAGGTTAGCGAAGAAACTAATAATGTGGAGCAGCAGGTCTCTCCTCTCATTACGCGCGACTCATGTCCCGGGAATAATGAACAGAGGAGCGGATCTACTATCCAGGGGGAGTCCTCTGTACGGGGAGTGGAGACTCCACCCCCAGGTGGTCCTCATGTTATGGGAGAGATTCGGCCAGGCTGCCGTAGATCTCTACGCATCGCGCGAAGACGCACACTGTCCCCTGTTCTTCTCCCTGGCCGGCGACGATGCACCATTGGGTGTGGATGCGCTAGCCCACGAGTGGCCAGACGTGTTGCTGTACGCATTCCCGCCGTTGAGCTTGATCGAGCCGACATTACGGAGGGTTCGGGAATGCAGACATGTGATGATTCTGATCGCGCCTTACTGGCCGGGGAGACTGTGGGTGGCAGAGATTGCGCAACTGCTCTACGACCGGCCATGGCCGTTACCAGTGCGCAGGGATCTTCTCTCACAAGCATGGGGGGAAATTTTCCATCCCTCCCCTCAGAAACTAGCTCTCTGGGCCTGGCCCGTGAGAGGGTGAATCTGAGCACAGCCGGATTACCTCCGAGGGTTATTGAGACGATTCAGAACGCGAGGGCTGCCTCGACGCGTTCTTTATATAATCTCAAATGGGGAGTTTGAGGAATGGTGCGCAGAGAAGAACATTGTTTCTTTCCTGTGTTCTGTTTCGGACGTGCTGTGTTTCCTTCAGGACCTCCTGGATAAAGGCAGGGCTTTTTCCACGGTTAAGGTTTATCTGTCCGCTATCTCGGCATGTCATGTGGGTTTTGATTCAGGCACTATGGGCCAACACCCCCTGGTCTGTAGATTCATGAGAGGTGCACGCAGATTGCACCCAGTATCTAAGCCAATGGTCCCACTATGGGATTTGTCTGTGGTCCTGAACGCGCTCTCTAAACCCCCTTTCGAGCCCATTGATAAGATGGACTTAAAGCTGCTCGCTTTAAAGACGGCTCTACTACTCGCTCTGACAACAGCAAAGAGGGTGAGTGAACTGCATGCTTTGTCAGTTCACCCCTCATGTATGAAGTTCGCTCCGGGTGGTCAAAGAGTACTTTTTAGAACTAACCCGGCGTTCGTGCCCAAGGTCTACGATCACGCGGATAGGATAAAACCTGTGGACTTGTTGGCTTTTCACCCACCTCCTTTTTCATCTCCAGAGGAGGAGAGGCTAAACTGTTTATGTCCGGTTCGTACGCTGTATATGTATGTACAGAGAACCCGCACATTGCGTAAGAGCAACCAGCTGTTTGTCTCGTGGGCTGACTCTTATAAGGGAAAACCTATCTCCCGTCAACGCCTTTCCCACTGGGTGGTAGAGGCTATCGTGTTATGTTACAATAGCATGAATTTAGAGCCCCCAGTAGGTCTACGAGCGCATTCTACTAGAGGAATGTCTACATCCTGGGCTCTATTTAAAGGCATTTCGATTCAAGAAATTTGCGCGGCAGCCAGCTGGTCCTCTCCGCACACATTTATTCGTTTCTATAGACTGGATGTAACAGAACCTTCTCTGGCCCACTCAGTTCTGGGAGTGAGTAGTCAGGTGGTATAAGATGGTTCTCTAAGGGCGGATTTCTCAGATGATTCTGTTTCTCCGTCTGGGTCAGTGATGCAGAGTTTATACTTTAACCCTCTCGTCTTCAGTCTGCTTCGTCAGCATATCGGCAATACAGGGAGTTGTCTATATCCCATAGTGAGATACCGAACGAATGTTAGAACGAGAACGATTAGGTTACTGACGTAACCCAGGTTCTCTGATAACATGAAGTGAGGTATCTCACAACATTGCCCTCCTTGCCTTTTCGCACGGAGAAGAGATATGCGGAGAATGACGAAACGGCAGGTAGCTGCGGTTTATATATACGGGGAGGCAGGACTCCCTAATCGCTGCAGCGGTTGGCAGACGTGGTGTAATTGGTGCTTCCGCGATCGGTCACACCCAGAGGCGTTCCCATAGTGAGATACCTCACTTCATGTTATCAGAGAACCTGGGTTACGTCAGTAACCTAATCGTTTTTCACCATTGCTGTGTTCCGGATTTTTTGGGCGGGGCTAAAACGGGGGCTCGATGACGCACTGAAGCCCCTGAGCTCCTGGACACGCCCCTACTTGATGACGCACTGGAGCCCCTGACGCTGGCCCCTCCCCTAACAATATAGCACATTCACATCAGTTTGCCGATCGCGAGTTACGGTCAGTACTATTAGTTACTACATCCTACAGTTTGCTAGCTAGCTATGCCTTCGTCACGGAAATGCGTATTACCTGGATGCGATCACGTACAAAACAAATCGGTGTCCTTATTTAAATTTCCGAAAAACTATCATATCAACAAGAGGTGGATTAATTTTGTGAAGAGCCACCTTGATGGAGAGTCGAGGATCACCGCCAAAACCCGCCTCTGTAGTGATCATTTTACATGGGATAGTTTTATAAACTTTCGTCGGAGACAACTGGGATTCACTGATAATCCGCTGTTACTGGTGAATGGGGCCGAACTGACTATCTCACGCCTCGGCGATCATCCTCCCGTCGCGCCGACAACTGGTGCCATCGTCGGCAGTGCGTGGGCGTGGTTTCAGCGCAGCCAGCGGACCCCAGCGTTTGAGAGCAGAGACTACTGCTCATTTTTTCAAGATTTTGATAGCTTATTTTATGTACTTGCCGGCTTTTTTATCATTCAAATTTGGCTGGGTGGCTAATAACACATTTTTCTGTGGTGTGACAAACTCAGAACACATACTTAATTTTGACTTTACAGGGACTTTAATAATAATCAATCTTTTTTGCCTTTTGGAGCTTGAGCCCTCTGAAATGACTATTGAAAAAAGCAGAAAAATACACCTTTTGTCTACCCTGAAAGAAAGAACTTTAAATGGGTTTCTAAGAACACGAGGGTGAATAACTACCGTAATGACTTTTAGTTTTGAGTGAAATATTCCAGTGAATTTTTATTTATCCAAACCTCTTCAGTTCTGAATTTATGCTTTTAGTTTCAGATTTTTCAGTCAGACAGGTTTAGTATGCATTATTGCCAATTGAGAATGAGCATAATTAGATGACATACAAAACGGTGGTGCCATTAACTAATTTCAGCTACTGCGAATAAGAGTATTTTATATGCCTAATATATTCCTTCTGATTCTTTTATAATAATTATGTTCAAAGAATATTTCATGAAAGCTATTCACGCTCAAGCTAACTATTGTAGTAAAGCATCATGTGTACAGTGCTTGTGTAGTGTCATGCTGAGGGTTCAAGGAAATCTATGGGGTTCTGTCACCTTGAGCAAAGCGTCTGGCGTTCCTGTGGTCCTGCTCCAGTCTGCCAATCATGTCTGACAGGGCAATCTTACCAGCTGCTGCCAAGACATCCAATTGGCGCATTCCTCCACCAAGTACCTTGCGGGCACGCACTGCTCTCTGTATGAAATCTTTTGACCCACCTAGCATGGAGCCCACAGGTGCCCCGAGTCCCTGCCAAAGAGCAAGTCAGATCAAATGAGCCTTTTTGTTTCTGCATTGTGTGAGATTTCCAGCTCTTTGCATGAAATTTAATAGATAGGGATAGAGAAAACAAAAGAGAATCTATGAAAGAAAACGTATGCAGTGCAGTTCAGATATAATTATTGTATTAAATGGATGCAAATTTACAAATAGCATCCACCTTAACGCATTTAATATGCTGAGGGTCATTCACACAGAACGTTAAGTGTTAAAAAGTTTTTTTTTTAAACTCGCCTAAAAGGTTCATATACTTTAATTTTATGTTCTTCCCGGAAGCTGTTATTTTAGTAGCATTTATATACTATAATAATATTTATTAATATTTTTATGTGCTTGTGAATTTTTTGGGTTTTTTTATGTCTTTTTAGCTTTAATTATTTATTTATTTTTAGTAATAAAAAAAACTTATTTCAGTCATTAAAAAAAAAATATTTTTTTTTTTAGTTTAGGTTTTTAATTAATTAACGTAATTAACAATAACAACGCAGCCCTGAAATCTACTTATAATATTAGTTAAGTTCTTTTCACACCAATAACAGTCCATTTTGATTTTAGTTTTTTCACAGCCATTTTCCAACTTGAAATGGCTTCTTTTTTTAGACAGAGGTACCTAGATGAAATAATTAATTTGGCTGGTCATGTGATCTAAGCATGTTGGCTCCTATAAGGTGACCTGCTCAATGCAAAATTAAACCCATCTGGTGTGAAAACCCCTAACGTGTGAAAACATAGTCCTAACCCTATCCCTACCCCTAAACCTAACCCTACCCATAATTTATCCCTAAAATCAGAGGGAAAATGATAGGTGAATAATAGTATAGAAGCCCCAAACCCTTGTTGTAAGCCTAAACTAAAAACTACCCCTCAAATCTGATATGTTGATTGATATGTTGTTTCAGGATCAACAAGGATGTTAATCCAGGAACATGTTCTACTTGGTGAATTTACGTTAACAATAATAATATATTAGCATGCAGGCACACGTTTAGAAAGGACACATGGAATACAGATAGTTGCTTTTTCCCCATATGTCTGTAGTCAGAACAGGCAGAAGTGATTTGATATTCATATCAGTGATCTTTTTCTATTTTTCAGTATTTTTATACCATGTATTCTCTGTGTAAATCCATGCACCGAACCATGACGCACGTATCGTTTCGGTTCAGTACGAATACATGTACCGTTCCACCCCTAATCGGATCATATTTTCTCCCCTCAGATATCCGATCTAACGTTAGCGTTCTGGGCCAGTATCGGCACGATACCGATGACGTGGATCAGATCGGGACATCCCTAAATCAGACCAAATATAGATATGTTTATATTTTCAGCACAATTTCTCTAGTCGTATTTGTCACATGATTCTTCAGAAATCAAAAATGCCGATATGGTGCTTAAGAAACATTTATTATTTTTATCTTTATATATATATATATAAAAAATGCATTTTAAAATAAAAAATCCTTTTAAATAATGAATAAAATATTGATATTATTTAAAAGTATTATTTAAAGTAATACATTTTTTAAGATTAAATTTTACTAAATCAACTAATATATTAACATCCCTCCTATTAATATATAATTACCTTAATATTAGACTTATATTGAGTACATTTCATGTAGCAGAACTGAATGAACCAGAACAACTATCTGAACTTCATGGTTAGCCTATATAAAAAGAGCCATGCAAGAACAGAAATATTATATATTATACTAAAGTTGCTTACCTTGTTCAGACAGACACTGACAGAGTGGCAATGCTGCAGTATAACAGATGGCTGGACGGCAAGAGCCACAGCTGCATTCATCACCCTCGCTCCATCCATATGGACAGCCAAACCAAACTTATCAGCTACGGAGCGAAGCTTTGAGCAAGAGACACAGGTATAGACAAATTCAGAGCAATACAATTCAATCAATGAACATGGATGTGCCTCATTTGTCAAATCTAAAGCAGAACCTGTTCGTGCTATAGTGCTAAATAAATCAGTCTTTAATCACTCGTTTACTAAATGGAGAGATTGTGTCAGCCCCAGGTGTCTGGCTGCATAGATATCATATAATAAAGGCTAGATGTCCCGTGCGGTGTTTGGTGTTTTTAGCCCCCAACGGCGCCTTCCAGGCAGCGAGGGGATGGGTAGGTTTAAGGTTGAGGTTAGGGTTAGCTGCCTGGAAGGAGCCATTGAGGGCTAAAAACACCATCGAGCGTCTCGTGCACGCTGCTGGCCAATGGAGGTCGACGTCCGCACGTGGCGGCCATCTTGCCACAGGCAGCTCGCTCACTCGTAACATTGTGTTTAAATGCTGCATGTACTTTTTAAATAACCATAACTTGCTCAATTTTCTACCGATTTTCAAACGGTTTGGTTTGTTATAAACGTCAGAGATGTAGTTATGACACTGCATACATATGAATAATTATAACATACATGTTCAAGCATTCGGAATTATAGCCACATTAATAACGTTTGCAAGAAACCAAAACGTTTGTAAATCCGTCAAGATTTCAGCGAGATAAGAGTATTTGTGTTTGTGCTGATCACTCACCTTACATCAGGTACCACAGAGCCCGCCAGAAAGCCTGCCTGTGACAAGATGGCTGCCGGTGATGCCGTTCGAGACTCCGCCATAAGACATCTAGCCTTATATGGATATCTATGTCTGGCTGCCTCAACATATTCTCTCTCTCTCACACATGTTTAATGAACTTAAGTTTAACTAATATCTAACCTCCTGCAGGAAGGAGAGTGGGAGGACGCGCCCTCCCTGAATATTGTGCGTGTTTTCCACACAAACCAGGCGGGAGCGTGGGTAGTGTGGGTTAGGGTAACCGTGACGGATCTTGGAGATCAGCTGGTCTAGGTCAAAGGTGCCATCGCCAAGGGTGGTGACTATTGCAGAATGGACGCCTGCTAGCTGTGAACAAAAAAAAAGAACACACATTTTTCATCTTACTGATAATAGGGTACACAGATGTTTTTTCAACTATGGGCACTTTTTTCCAAAAATAAGCTCTCTTAAAACACACTTTTCATACCCTGACTAAATCCTGGCATATGAAATAGTAGTCAGAAAAATCAATTCTTTTTTTTTTTTAAATGGAAGTTTATTGAACCGTTAGATATAAAAAAATCTACAAAAAATGCATGTTTTTTTGTTGAGTATTATATTTATTAATATTTTTTATGGCTCATATAGTATGACATCAGTAGAATATGGAGGTCATACTTGACAGTAAAAAAACAGCTCAGTTTTATATTTAAATGATAGTTTTATATATGATATTTATATGGACAAAAAATAAGATGAAATTATATTCTTTGTCCCTCTATATCTCCCAATAATATGTATTGGTAAGATTTTATTTGAATGCTTAGTTTTATGATCAAAGCTCTTAAGTTTTTATTGTGGGCGGCAAAACATATGCAATGCAATACAATGATTATAGATAGATGCACAAATAAATGTTCCTCATAAGTATTATGTACCATATTTGATACTCACGTTTTAACATGGTGTTAACATAAGAGTAAACATTGTTTCAGTAAACAATCTTGCTGATCACAAACCTTTGAATGGTAGTGTACATGCATCATATAATTTTTTTTCTTTCTAAATCATCATGATAATTTCCACCCCATCTCAAATTATCATTGTGTTTAATAGCATTCTGTGGAAGAACATTTAACTTTTGGGAATAAAATAGCAGACTCCTTTATGAATATGTTACATAAATCACGCAGCTGTCATGCATTACTTAATTCAATTTAAATTGACGTAGGATTGCAAGAATATTAAATACAATTCTGAGGAAAAAAAACATATATACAAATATATCCCCCATTTGTTCATACCTGTGCACTTCCTCCTTGCTCATAAACATGAATATGAGAGAGATCACCTACTATCATCTCATCACCCCGCTCTCTGCAGTGAACCATAACTGAGAGAGAAAGAAGGAAAAAAACATGAGGGCAACATGTGTACATTACTGCAGAATCTGGTCACTAACAAGAATAAAATTCCTTGAATAGTGAGCTATTTCTGTGAGCTAAAGCACAAATCAGTATCATTTTCAAATATCAGAATTGAATAGCCAGAGTGACGCCGACCACAGCCACTGCAAAATACTTGTGCATTTTACCTATAAGCTTTTACCAAGTGACAACGGTAAACAAGTTTTATTAATAGCCCTGGGCACTGTCCTGCAATCTCACCTGCAATCAGGTTACTCATCGTTCCTGTGGGGACATATAGAGCCGCTTCCATGCCAAACATATCAGCAGCTATTTTCTGCAGTTCTATAGAAAGAATGGGAAAAATACAATGTATATAAAAGTATGCTGATCTAAATGTCATAATGCATGAACATATGTAAACAACTGTTTTGCATTGCACATATAAACACTACCTCAAGTCTGATCAGTACACATACTAATTATTTAATATAGAATTGATTGTGAAGTAAAACAGAATTATGAAAAAAGTAAGCCTTTTTTTTTAAGATTTACGAGTTTCAATTGTAAAGTAAAATTCCATCGAATTGAATAATCCTTACATTATCCTAACTCAAAAAGGTGTTTAAAGTGTAACTAAACCCCTGGTCAGAGCCTGACTACACCCACTGACAATATTTGAAAAATGCTGGAAAAGTGGGCAGACCCCAGCGGAGATACAGGGGACAAACCGAGGGCGGGGCTGAGCAGGGGGGGCGTGCATAGATATGGGGGGCGTGCACCTGAGACCCGCAGTGACAGATTAATTGACAGCTGCTGTCAGACTCTAAAATGGAGAGTGACTCACAGGGTCGCAAGACGACGTAAAGTACATGCATCTTATGAGTTTTATCGAGTTGATGTCAATACCGCGCGCGCGCGCTCTCTATAGGCATATTCATATTTTGCCGCTATGTGAAAAAAATCCAGCAAAATGCGCCGGCGCGTTTGTCGACCCCAGAGGATAAACCTTAGCCTAACCATAATTATATTTATGATTATATATATATGATCACTCACATCAAGACGCCGCTGCGGTGGTGGAGTCCATGCAGGAGGAGCAGCGTTTGGCACTGCGTCGCTTTTCAGCGCGAGCTGTGTGGAGAAGCCCATTTCCACCTCTATTGTACCCTGGTAAGAGCCGCGGCGCTACCATTGGGCCCACCCATTTTAGGTCCAGCCCCGCCTATTTTCTACTATGGTTTTGTATGTTTCTTCATTCGGATCCATTTGCGATCCATTCCATTCTAAACAAACAACGCAGTTTACATGCTTGTCCTTGTTACATTATTCATTAAGATGATAATTAATAAATGCACGCACAATTATCAGTGAACTTGATAAATGTTGCAGATATGCTTTACTATGCACAAACAAATGCATTTCAACTTGTGTGCAAATTCAGAATAAAATGAATGTGCAGCAATTTGTACAAATAGAGAGTCTGTAGGCCTACTACGTGTTGTAGCTATTAAATAAGCGCATTTAGTTTCATATTTGTTAAAATATTATAATGTTTTTATGAAAAGTGAACAGCACGAGTAAGATAGGATGCGCAATATATCGAGAGACATGGAGTGGGTCAGACATGATTTTGACCACTTCATTAAGTTTTGTTTTGTAGAAAACCTTTCTTTGAAGTGAATTTCGTTTTGTATAAATTGTATCTTAATTTTAATTTTTTTTTTATCAACCAATTGCCTGGATTTAATAAATAAGAAGCAAATATAGCAGACAATATAATCATGACATGGAGGCGCCGGCGCGGTCACTTGCATTGCGCATCTCATCACGAATTGAACCAAAACTCAGTGTATGCCTCACAGACATGAATCTTAAGAAAGCTTGAAATGTCTTTTTAACAATTTTAAACGAAAAGAAATAGGCTGCTACTCTCTGATTATGTAATCCATGAAGTGCATTTCTATCTATAGGCGCGTTCACTACGGAGATGGCGATTGTCAACTTCATGTTTGCAGCCGACACTGACAGAAAACACTAGTTTATTAATAAAAATCAATGCACGCTCACCAGATTTACAAATGCACATGTTGCTTGTTGCACGCACATATTATGTCGAAATAACGAGATATTATGTTGAAATAACATTATTAATAATAATAAATCTTTAAGAATATTTGATTGAATGCTGAATGTTGTGCTTGTTCAATTTAATAAAATGAATATAAAAAATTAAAATGTGACAATTAAAATAATTTAATATTAAATATTAAGTGGGCAATTTTTGTAATAGTATTTATATAGGCTATAATATATCTAGCACCCCCTCAGCAGCGTTAAAAAAAATCCCTGGCGCGGCGCCAGCCCTGGTTATAACGGCCACCGTATTAAAAAATGGTCGGGTTTAAATCGGGCTCGGGCTCATAATCACAGTTAATGTGTCGGGCCAGGCCGGGCCGGGCTCGGACACAACGTGCGGGTCGGGCTTGATTTTTTGGGCCCGATCTAAGCTCTAACAGACGGTAGCTATAAGCAAAGCAGTTTGTTTTCATTTAAATTCAGTAAGAAACGCATCGGTATGCTTGCACCAGAACTCTTGTCTTCAGTAACTTATAAATATGATACATAATACTTACATAATCTATCATTGTATTGCATTGCATATGTTTTACCAAGGGTGCAAATATTTGTGAAGCATACAGTATAATTTTTTTGTTGCTTTTTTTTTTTAAATACAATTACAATTTTTTTATATATTTTTGTTACCGATGCTTTTGTTTTAATACTGTTTATACGTATTAAATTCGCATTAAATTCAGGTAGGCTACTGAGTCGCTGTCCTCAGTGCCGCAGAAAAGCGCTGAAACGGAGATGAAGGGGAACCCGGCTTTTTTTTTTTTTTTTGCTCATTTTAACTGGCCCATCCAGTTTTCTGGAGGCACACCTACAATCAAAATCTATCGCGATCGCTCAAACCACTTCAGGAGGTGGTCTGGGCCGCATTCCAGACGAAACTGGACAAGTCTAAATCATGTATAGACTGTAAAAAATAGGTCTAAATGCATCTGGTGGTTGAAACCAGTGCTCGAAGTGGGGCGGTACTCACCGGTACGCAGTACCTGCACTTCTGCATTTTACTCCAAAGCGTACCTGCACGTTTTCTTGCGTACCGCTACTTCTCGCATGTAGCCGGTACTCTACCACTGACAGAAAAAGCGTCAGTGTCACGCCCATTTCACATATATACTCCGTTTGCAATGCGTATGCGGAGCTTTTTTTTTTTCCGCACCCATATTAACAGGTTAGACTAGAGCTTTCACACTGCACGCGGATGCGGTCCGGCAATGCGTTCCAGGAGCGGTGCGTATACAGCAGTCCAACGATCGTTTCCACACCGAGTCTATTTTCGCTGTGCTGCACGCGCTGAATTAAAGTGACAGCGCGTGGTTCGTGGTCAAAATTAACACAGAATATGACATTATATATAATTTGTATTATTTAAAATTACTTTTAACATTTAAAAACAGACGTTTTCAAATTCCAAAGCTTGCAGAAGGTTCCTAATGGCAATACTGACTTAGGCTACAGCTTTCCTGGTAGCCTTGAGTGAATTAACTTGTCTAAGAAAATGATTCATAAAACGTATAAATATCTGTTGAGCCTATGTTTACTTTCGTCATTGACACAGACGAAAATGAAAAGACTAAGTTCAGCTTTAGGAGGGGAAGAAATAGTCCAGGATAAGAAGACTGAGAGAAAAATAAATATGAAGATGAGGAGAGAGCAGGTATTGACAAATAATCTAATGACAAGGTTTTAAAGATAGCCTATTTCTTATAATTGTTTGGCCTTCAAAAGTCCTAAATTGCACATATGTAGATCAGAGAAATCCAAATTTTCTCGGGGGAGCATGCCCCCGAACCCCCCTAACTACGGGGGTCTTGAGTCTGGTTGTCCAGGGCACAGGAAATTGTTAATTGGGTCCTGGGTGAAGGCGGTGAGAGTAAGGCAAGAGAGTACCGGCACCTTTTTCCCCCCACTTCAAGCACTGGTTGAAACCACATATGTAAATTGTAGGCTACTCCTCCCAAAAATGCTAAAAAATAAAAAATAAACGTGTGAGAGTGTGTGATAGGCTATATGTAATGTTATAGCCAGATATGACGACGCTACTGGAACACGCATCACAGCAGATGAGAAGAGCATCTATTAATTAAGCCAACGTGCAAACTATCGCAAATCAAAGTGAAAGTAAGTCGCAGACGCTTAACACACAATCATCATCATTAAAAGTAAAGAAACGAAATGATCTTACCAGGGCTGTTGCCGCTCTTTCTTATTGCGGTCTTTGATTTAGAAATTTTAGCTGGTGATCAATAAAATGCAGCTCATATCTGTTGCTTTCGGTGACGTGCACTCCATTAAATCTGCATATAGCGCGGGAATTGAAGATCGGATTTAAATCTGTTTCGCAAAAACACATGTATGTGACCAGGTGTAAATGGAAAAATGGAATCGTTTTGATAAATCAGATAGCTATCCGATCTGAGAAAACGCATAAAGTGGCCAGGTGTAAAACAGCCCCTAAGATTGTCACAACAGAAGCACATACAAGTGACTGCGTGTCAATATTTAACCAACCATTGACTGTAGGGTCTTCTCCGAACACATCGTCTCCGAACTCAGCCTGGGCCATGGCTCGGCGCATGACTGCTCCGGGTTTGGTGGCGGTGTCGCTGCGGAGGTCCACCGTGCGAACAGCTGATCCCGTATCCGCCTGCGGAGACCCGTAGTACAGCCGCACCGGATCCACGCAAACAACTTGACGAGGTTTGTGTAAGCAATGACGGAGTAAACGAGCTGGAAGCGTTAGTGTTTTGGAGCTCATGTCTAATTGTTTGACTTAGGTAAAGTTGGTTTTATATTCGCGGACTTCCGCGTTCAATAACTCGTGAACTATGCCGCGTTCCAGGCAACCTGTAACCCGTGTTTTTCCAACTCGTAACTGGGAGTACATCGATCTAGTAGGCCTACGAGTTCACGGGTGGGAAGTCACGGGTTTGACTGCCGTTCCAGTGCACTTTCACGGGTATAAGGTTGGAAAAACACGGGTTACAGGTTGCCTGGAACGCTACAAAGTCGTGAGTCGTGGTTTGAAGTCGTGATTTACGTGCTCAAAAACCTGCCTGGAACGCAGCATAAAAGTTGTGAGAAGCACCTGGCTGCAGCCTGCAGATTTGGGCGGGGTGCACCTGGGCACCACAATGCTTCTCATTGGTTAGGGGCAAAGTGATGACGTCGATTCTAGCTTTCGTCGATTCTAGTTCTGTTTCATTCAGTGTTGCCAACTTAGCGCCTTTGTCGCTATTTTTAGCGACTTTTCAGACCCCTTTAGGGACATTTTTTCAAAAAAGCGACTAGCGACAAATCTAGCTACTTTTTGGACAAACCTCAGTAACCTCCAAATGTTGCCAGCACAGTCCTGCGAGCGCGAGGTTTGCTTTCTCCTTGCCGTCACACACATAGATATCAGGCTTGTTCGACTTCATGCAGCTCTGCGCAGACCGATCGGCGGCTGACTTAAAGCAGTGCATGCCGGTTAGAAATTTTGTCCGACTTGATACAGCGCCGACGCCACGTGACTGTGACATATGCCATCAAAGTACCGCGAGAGCGATCCGAGAGTAGCCGGAGAACTCAGCCAGCGCAGCTTCTCAAGAGCGGCTGCACTGGGCTGCAGGAGGGCTGATGACGACACAGCTGTTCCACTATTGGCCGGATTCACCGCATGACAACGATCACGTGTGTTTCGTGTTTATTCGAACACCTTTAGTTCCTCTAAAGCTCTCAAATCAGTTTATTATAACAGTGAACACTCTTTTCATGTCGTTGCAATGTTATATTGTGTCATGTTTATCCAATTAAAACTGATTAAAAAACGTAGACTCCACTTCATTGATAGTATCTTATGTTGAACTTTATTCTTGTTCAAACAGACTCCGTATGAAGCAATACATAAAGTATTGAATGAAAATGTCTCTGAAACATCTGTGTATTATTTGGCAAATATTGCATTTATTTCACTGCAGCTGTGGTAAAGTATGCGAACACCACGTGAGTGGTCACTACGGGAACCAGAAAGTGTCCGACTTCACGTCTCCGTTTGCAGCTCCTCCCCGCCTGCACGCGGCTACTCTCGCCGATCGGTTGCATCCAGCCGCAGCCGATGTCGAACACACCTATCATATATAAAGTACGCCGCGATGACGTCATGCATATGCTAATTGACGTATGACGTCATCTAGCGACATTTAGCTACTTTTAGTGGAGGCATGACATGTTTACTGATGTATTCATATATATGTACAATAATTTTTCATAAAAAAAAATAGTGGAGGCGTTAGCTATACTTTCCTTTGAAAATAGTTGGCAACACTGGTTTCATTCCTACTGACCGCCAGAGGCAGTGCAAAGCTAGTGGATAATCGCTGCGCCAGCTAGATAGATCGAGAAAAATATACCAACAAAGTCACGTCATGACCTATTTTTTTACAGACTATGGTCATGATGCAGACCGGTGCTGCGTTCCAGTCCACTTTTTTTAGACACGCACTTGCGAACTTCCCTAAGCACTTCCCCCTCGGGGGAATCCCCGCCGCCATTTGGAAGTGCATTCCACTTCGTGAAGTGGACGAGGGAAGTTTAGATGGACAGACCCTCGTTCCCTCCATTTTGACAGAGGGAGCGAGTCTACTTCATATGTACACTTCAGGCACCTATATGTCCCACAATGCAGTACGAGTGTGACGTCACCACATATCTCGTCTAATCACCACCACAACAAACAACTCTATGATATATTAATTACATTTTTTTTTTATTGAAAACAACCCAAACACCATATATACATTTGGATGCTGCATTAAACAAATTCTTAAAGGGAAAACAAATGTAAATAATAAATCAACTACATCTGATTCCAAGTGATCAAGGGCTTAGGACGTTCCAATTCAGCCCATTGCAGTTTCCGCCAGTAGTGGGCATTCGCAATGACGTACATCCGAGTGAACGAGACGGAGGGAAGTTAGCAAGTGAAGGGCATGATCATTTTGGACTGGAACGCAGCACGAGACGCGAGGATATAAACCACAGCGACTCGGTGCCCAGCCTCTTTCGCTTTCTTGCTTTTGATAGGTCGTTTGTTTTCACGCTGTCCCGTGCAGCTTACCTGAGTTGCGAGGATTCGCCCTCCCAAGCTGTGACAGCGCGCTCTACACTATCATCAGGACGGATATCTTGGATTATTTTTCTTCATTACGTGAGTGCATACGATTATTTGTTGTTGCGTCGGCGATACTCTGCTTCACGGTACTATCCGGTGGCTGGTTTCGACCGCGCGTAGGTTGCGTTCACCGCAAACCTATAACGTTATATCGGTTTTATATATTTATATTATCATATCTTAGATTCATTGCATACTCGCCGTAGTGCTAGTCATTGAATGCCTCGCGGTTCTATCCGAAGGCAGACTTGACTATACTACTTGTGAGAGCGTTTCATGTTATAGAATTTTCGGTTCTATCCGAAGATTTTTTTCGAATTGCTCAGTGGGTGCTATAACAGTTTTAATTGCCTACGGTGCTAACCGAGGACGTGTTATTGACGGAGTCATGGATCATAGCTCTCTCATCTCCGTTTCAAGTTGCAGATTGTGTCCGAATACGCTTCTTCCCGACGACGGACACGATCGATGCCCATCATGTTTAGGCGCTCAACATCTGAAGGAGGCCCTGACTGATCCGTGTTTGCATTGTAGTATGCTACCGATGTCAGAGAGACAGCTTCGCCTTGCTGAGTTAGCTGCTGGCGCTCCGCCTAGCAAGAAGAAATCTGTCCTACAGAAAGACACTTCAGAACACTTGTTATCGAAGACTGTAGCTTCTCTCTCTTCAGAAATGATGGAGATGAAACGTCTTCTTCAGTCTCTACAACCCCCAGTGTCGGCCCCACATACTGAGTGATTTCCAACCCCCACATGCTATAGATTTTGACGCTCTCTCCATGAGCGTGTCTAATTCTCATTTTCTTGATGGAGAATCGGTGGAACCTGCCATACAACCCACCCTCCCAAACAATGTTTTTTCTAACCTATATGCTACAGGTGGTTCAAGCGGTGGGTCTGTACATTCATCGGGCGCAGGCCCATCTGCAGAACAGATAACACATCGTCTGGAGCAGATGGGCCTGCGCCCGATGAATGTACAGACCCACCGCTTGAACCACCTGTAGCATATAGGTTAGAAAAAACATTGTTTGTGGTGGCTCGTTTGGGTCTTGACAAATCACCTGTCCAACCCATTCAAACCAATGTGTTCTTCAGACAAGCTGCTGATAGTAATGTGTTCACAATGCCACCGTGTAAGGATTTTGTGACACAATTCTCCAGTGCACTTACCAGTCCCAATGTGCCTAGAAGGAGGTCAAAGACAGCCCGCACTCTTGCAGCAATGGCTGAGGCTGACTCCATTGGGGTAGGACGGGCGCCTGAAATTGAACAGCCGGTTGCAGCTTTGGTGGTATCACTAAGAGGCAATGTACAATGTGGACGTACTGACACTTTCTTGAAAAAGGCATACGAGTCGGTAGCCTATATAACTCGAGCTGAGAATACTATCTGCCAGCTGCTTCTTGCCTGCAATAACACATTAGAGTCAGCGAGCGTTGACGCTTCTGCATCTCAGTTCTTACAGACGGCTCTGTTAACTATGGGTCATGTGACTCGGGAACTTGGGACACTTTCAGTGACCCTTCTAACAGCCCGGCATCAGGTATGGCTTGCTCAGGCAAGGTTACCTGAAGATTGTAAGAAGACACTGAGAGAACTGCCAATTGTACCAGGACATCTTTTTGGCCCAAATGTTTCTGAGGTATTGGAGAAGAGAATGAAGTTGTCAGAAGCCACACGACAACTGACTCAGGTTCCACGAGCACCACCTTTTAGAATGCCTCTGACTCCGGCTCACCCACGCTATTCGAGCTCGGAGCATCGAGTGCGACAGCAGAACGTTTCTCAGCTTCAGGCTCCACAGCGGCATAGAGGGGCTGAGGAGGCCCAGGGACGCCGCCCTTTTCACCGTCACCAGCAGGGGAGACCACGTCAGCGCCTCCCCACAGGTCCTAAAGGCAGAGGCCAAAAACCCTGAAGCTATGGGGCCGGCGGTCGGTCGTTTCACTGTGCAGCATCTACATTACTGGGAAAATTCAGTGTCCGACCCCTGGGTTCTGGCGACTTTGAGCAAGGGATACACTCTGCAATTCCGACGCCGGCCTCCCAAGTTTTCAGGAATCTTTCCGACAGTTATCAAAGATGTAACCAGTTCAATGGCCCTTTCCTTAGAAATTCATTCACTGATACTGAAAGGAGCCATAGAAAAAGTTCTTCCCCTCAGTCAGAGGGACGGGTTTTACTCCACGTACTTCCTTGTTCCAAAGAAAGATGGCGGTTTTCGTCCAGTTCTGGACCTGAGATGCCTAAACGTGTTCTTAAAGTCTCTTCCTTTCCGAATGTTACGCACAGTCGACGTTCTTCGATCTGTGACGAAAGGAGACTGGTTTGTGAGTGTGGACTTGAAGGACGCTTACTTCCATGTTCCCGTTGCTCCCCACCACAGGAAGTTCCTAAGATTCAGCTTTCAGAATCAAGCCTATCAGTTCAGAGTTCTACCATTCGGTCTATCTCTGGCTCCTCGTGTTTTCACAAGATGCATGAGTGCGGCCCTGACTCCTCTTTGGTCCAAGGGCATGAGGATTCTGCCCTACTTAGACGATTGGCTGCTCTGTGCCCCAACAAGACGACATGCGTTACACAACACCAGGATTGTGCTGGAGCATATCCAGAGGTTGGGCCTTACTGTGAATGACACAAAGAGTCATCTGGTCCCAGAACAGACCATAACCTTCATAGGAATAACACTCAATTCAATCACAATGTCTGCCACATTGTCTCACGCACGAACAGACAATATTTGTCAGTTACTGACTCGTTTCGGTCAGGGGACAAAACTTCCTTATGGTGTCCTTCTGCAACTAATGGGGATGTTAGCCGCTGCAACATCCGTGATCCCCTTGGGCTTGCTTCACCTCAGGCCTCTTCAGAGGTGGAGCAACAGCTTAGGGCTAGATTCAGCGAGACATCGCCATTGCATGGTTGTCGTTTCGCCTGCCTGTGTCCGTGCATTGAAACCCTGGAAAAAGGTAACATTTCTGAAAGCCGGTGTGCCTCTAGGGGTGGTGTCCTCCCGTCAGGAAGTGATCACGACTGATGCTTCACTAAAAGGATGGGGGGCAACGTGGAACCAGAGGGGAATTGGTGGTCACTGGTCACCCAGGGAGGCCTTAGAACATATCAACGTCCTGGAGTTGAAGGCAGTGTACTTAGCTCTACAACACTTCTTACCAAACCTGATGGGTCATCATGTGCTTGTCCGGTCCGACAACACGTCGGCGGTCTTTCATTTGAATCATCAGGGCGGCACCAGGTCTCTTGCGTCTTTACTGTTAACTTGCAAGATCCTCATATGGTCTCAGGGCCGGCTGGCCTCATTAAGGGCAGTTCATCTCCCGGGATTGGACAATCAAGTGGCGGATGCTCTGTCCAGGGATCTGCTGCTCCCGGGGGAATGGAGACTTCACCCGGATGTAGTACAGTTGATTTGGCAACGGTTTGGCAAGGCAGAGGTCGACCTGTTTGCATCGGAAATGACCTCTCATTGCCGCTGGTGGTTCGCGAGAGCCGAGACATCCAGCCCATTGGGACAGGATGCATTAGCCCACGAGTGGCCGAGTTGCCTGTTGTATGCGTTCCCTCCATTTCCACTTCTGTGGGAAACATTACATCGTATATGTCACATGCCTGTCCTGTCTCGTGTAGCACATGTGGTGTTTGTGTTCCTGTCATTGTTTTGACCCCACCCTCCTTGTTATCTATTATTGGTTTCATTTGCCCCACCTGTTGTTCCTCATTACCTGCCTGATTTGTCCCTTTTATAAGTTCCTTTGTGTTTGCAGTCTGTGTCGGATCGTTGTCTTGTACACGTCTCCTGTTCTCCCGTGACCCTTCTGGTATGTTTGTTTTTGAAGTTGTCGTTTTGTATTTAGTTGGGTTTTCCCCCTCGTGGGTGTTTGTTTTACTTTGTTCTTTTGTTTAATAAACCATTCCTCTGCACTTGAATTTTTTTCTCGTTTTCTTAAGATTTACCGTGACAGTATATTCCTGTACAAGCACAGGGTGCTTTTAGTGGCACCTCGATGGTCATCCAGGCTATGGTTTCCTCTCCTTCTAAATCTTTTACAAGGCGAACCATGGCAGCTTCCCACCAGACGGGATCTTCTTTCTCAGATGCACGGCCGTGTTTGGCACCCAGATCCAGCTTGTCTTCAGCTCTGGGTTTGGCCCTTGGGTCCAGATCACAGTTAATGGATTGTGAACCAGCAGTAGTGAACACTATCGGCAACGCTAGGGCTCCTTCGACACGACAGCTTTATGCTGCTCATTGAAGGATATTTTCTTCTTGGTGCGGGGATCAAGGAATTGACCCAGTTCACTGTACTGTGCTGACAGTTTTGAGTTTCTTGCAGCATCTATTTGATGACAACAGGGCGGCCTCCACTTTAAAAGTTTATGTTGCTGCCATATCTGCTTATCATGACCCGGTTGCTGGTGCTTCCCTTGGGTCTCATAACCTTGTTTGTAGTTTTCTGAAGGGAGCGAGGCGTTTAAAGCCTGTTCGTTCTACTCCTTTTCCTGTGTGGGACTTACCGCTTGTTCTAGAGTCCCTTTGTACACCACCATTTGAGCCGTTAGCTGTTGCAGATATTAAGTGGTTGTCCTTAAAAGTGTCTTTTTTGTTGGCCGTTGCTTCCACTAAACGTGTTGGTGAACTTCATGCCTTGTCAGTGAGTGAATTGTGTTTACACTGGGGTCATTCTTCGGCCTAATCCAGCCTTTCTCCCTAAAGTTTTGTTACCACAATTTGTGAATCAGTTGGCGTATAATAAATCTCATCAACCCTTACCAGTGGGTGTTACTTGTCACTCCACTAGGGCCGTGTCTTCGTCTTGGGCCACTTTACGGGGAGTTTCCTTGGCGGATGTCTGCGAAGCTGCTACCTGGTCTTCTCCATGTACCTTCGCACGGTTCTACAAGGTTAATGTGGCTGCTTCCCATGATGTGAGCTCTGCAGTCCTTCTGGAGCAACCATGATGTTGCAGGTGGGTGGCATTCCTCATGACTGTGTTGATGTGCGTCATCCACTAGTGCTTTGCACTGCCTCTGGCGGTCAGTAGGAATGAAACAGAACGCTAGTTACATATGTAACTGTGGTTCTGTGAATTCAGGATGACCGTCACTCAGAATGCGCGAGAAAGCATTCTAAGGCTGGGCACCGAGTCGCTGTGGTTTATATCCTCGCGTCTCGGTCTGCGTCATGACATGACTTTGTTGTTATATTCTTCTCGATCTATCTAGCTGGCGCAGCAATTATCCACTAGTGCTTTGCACTGCCTCTGGCGGTCATCCGGATTTCACAGAACCACAGTTACATACATAACTAGCGTTTTCATGTCCGCTGTTCATCGCTGCATGGTGAGTACAGGCAAGCTACTCTAATTTTATTTACAGTTTTTAATTCTGAAGTGGCGTTTAGTGTGAAGTTAAAATGAAGTGGTGTAAAAATAAGATCGTGTAACTTTACTCACCATATCACACAAATATATTTATAAATATATTGGGCAGCGTTTCCCAAAAGCATTGTAGGCCATATATATACATGGCGACATTAACAGGGCCTTCCACGACAATATCAAAGCTTAGTTGCTTACTAGGTGTTTATCCAGTATATGTATCTGAGCAAATGTATTTGTAATGTTTATCATTTCAGTATTCACTGAGCTTTGTGACAGCAGGGGCCTTTGATTTTACAGAGGTAAGTGAAATATGCAATGGAAACCCCCCATATTATTAAAAGTAAACTAACTGAGTATTTATTTTTAACTTAGCCTGACATGCCTTGCATCAGGAGGTGGTGGTGTCTGCTGCTTTTGGAGAATTTCCCCTTGAGGTTTGTTTGTTTTCTTCCTTTTTTTAATCCACATTTTGAACTTGCACTCTAATTTTTGATGTGCTGTCATACTATACGTACTGTTCATTGAAGCTTCAATTACCAAATGCTTAAATTTAGCAGTTTAAAATAAATAAGAGTTTTAACTATAGATACCCCCTGCCTGTTGATTCTTTGACCAAGGTAAGCGCAGTATAAACTCCTGTCAATCTATCAGTTACCCTTTTGTAAAGTATGTTAAGTTACATTTTGGACTGACTGTTGGCTACTTTGGACAGATGCCACCTGACATCCTCTGGCGGATATTGATGGGAGTTGTCACTGACGACGGCGATGTGGCTTTCTGGAGACTTTAACTGACGTGCAAGGTTCTCAGGGATGTTGTCAGCAAGCCCAAATTCAGAGAAGGGGCCCACTTTGTATGGCTGGACAGCAAGTTCTTTAAATCTAAGTTGTGAGTACTGTAAAAGGTACTTGAGAAAGTCTGTCTGTCCGTCCATCTATTTCTGTCTGTCTGTCTGTGCAATCTATCCATCTATCTATGTCTGCCTGTCTATCTCTACCTACCTATCTGTCATGTCTATCCATCTGTCTGAGTCTGATAGACTATTGCCTTCAAAGCTTTCAGCTTAAAAACTACTTTGATCTTCAAACTGAAAACCTTCAAACTTCAAACTTTTAAAACTATTTCAAACTTTTAGGATAGGCTTTCTCAAGCCAAATGAAAGTTTGTGTTGACAAACTTTTTTTTAACTAGCTTATGTTGTTCATAAACAAAGTAAGTCTCTTAGGTACTTTACAGACAAAGCCAATAACACTCAAGCATATCTTGTCTAACATTTTCCTATAATATGTTTAATATATATATATATATATATATATATATATATATATATATATATATATATATATAAAAGAAATTCCTTGTATGACTCTGTACTATGTTAATGCCTTTCTTCAAAATGATTCAATATTGTTTGTTCTGTATTTTATCTAAATTAGGTGTTGTGAACTGGAGTGCATTTTCCAGACAATATAGGCAAGAGTTCCGGGTACCCTACTCATTGACTCAGTGCTTGCACTGCACTGAAATGTACAAGGACTGCCCACCTGGGTATGTAGGAGATGGCAGAAGGGGGAGTCCTGCGCGGATTTTATTCCAAGAAGGAGGTTGAGGGTTATTGCTCGGTTGATTGTTTTTCCAATGATGGAGGGGAATTTCAGGCTGAGTAGATTGCGTGTGAGTGTACGTACGAGTGCGTGCGGGCGTACGAGTGTGTGCGTGCGCGTACAAGTGCGTGTGTGCGTACGAGTGTGTGCGTACGCTTACGAGTGTGTGTGTGTGTATGTGTGTGTATGTGCACGGTTGATATATGTGATTATCTGTATGTGTGTACATATCTGTTTTACAAAATTATTTTTGTTTTGAAATAAAAGTTATCACTGGTATGAGTTTGGTTTTTTGAGTTTTTTTCATAATATGGGATACAGAGATTGACAATGTACTGTATGTAGTTGGTTTAACTTCAAACTACTTTATTGGCATAAATGTTTTATAATAGCCTATATAATGCACAAAAATAAACAAGAACTATTACAGAGGAATTATTAAAATAATAAATATATAAGGTGCCATTAATGTTTACAGTAAGTTTGTAATTTACACAGTGAAGTGCAACAGAACTTTTAAAATACTAGGCCTATACATATATTACACAATATATACTCTGTAGTTCCTTATAAGTTTACCTTAGATCAGGCATAGTTAAAACTATGGATATGCACTCTACACCTTTTTGCTGCTTTCAGTATTACTTTAGTTATTTTAATACTTTATCATTTTATTAAAGTATTATTTCAAATTTGCGTTTTGAAGACGCGTGACGTCATTACTTAGCGCAGATACGACGCATGCGCTGTCAGCTCGATATGGCGCATGCGTTTTAAAGACCGCATTAGGCTTGTTTGAGATGCGCCTTGCCTCGCCTGAAATGTATGCGAGAGTAGGCGGCTGCAGTGAGGGGAGGAGTGAAAAAAGTGCAGGCAAGACCAAGGGGGTAATCGAGCTCTCAAATAGCGTACCACCCCCGGGGGCCGCCATTGGCTAACAAGCCATCACCTGCTGTTAGCATTCCATTGACTCCCATTCATTTTGGCGTCACTTTGACAGCGAATAACTTTACATCTGAGGCGTTTAAAGACTCCATTTGTCCATTATTTATTTCTAAAGAAACACGAAAATGTATAAAAGGCTCCATTACCTTGTATCTTACGTTATGGCCCTGTAGAAGCAGTTTTTGTAAAAGTAGGCTAACAATTGCGTCATAACCACGCGACTCTCTGGAAATTACGTATAGACAGGAGGAGAAGCACGCAGTCAATCGGGGGGACGTGGAGGCATAAAGTCAAGGGAGAAGCCCATAGAGAGTCATAAAGTTGCTCCTGCTCCTAGCTCATGGACAGCTCCTACTCGCACTCTCCGTCTATGCAAGATTCGGAAGGGAATGATTCAGATTTCTCTTGGCACAGCTACTAGAAGACTTACAACTGTCAGACAGGTTGCTCACGTCACATCCACGTCGTCAAGCTCAGTTTGAGTCTGCGCAGTACCCTCGACCATCAGGAAGTGAGTGCTTCTAATTTGCTTCACTTTTCTCCGTTGAAACCTATGGGGTCGCTGTGTCCAGTTTATATACTGTCTATGGGCAAGACGGACAGTCTTCTCGCAGTGGATCCATAGACAGTAAAAGAAATGGACACAGCGACCCCATTGGATTCAACGGAGAAAAGTGAAGTCAATTAGAAGCACTCACTTCCTGATGGTCGAGGGTACTGCGCAGACTCAAACTGAGCTTGACGACGTAGATGTGACGTGAGCAACCCGTCTGTCTTCTAGTAGCTGTGCCAAGAGAAATCTGAATCATTCCCTTCCGAAACTTGCAGAGACGGAGAGTGCGAGTAGGAGCTGTCCATGAGCTAGGAGCAGGAGCAACTTTTTGTAAGTATTCTGATTAATTATTTTGTCATTTTGCCTCCACGTCCCCCCGATTGCCCGCAAGCTTCTCCTCCTGTCTATACGGTAGTCTCTCTACTGTGCGACAGAGAGTCGCGTGGTTATGACGCAATTGTTAGCCTATTTTTACAAAAACTGCTTCTACGGGGCCATAACGTAAGATACAAGGTAATGGAGCCTTTTATACATTTTCGTGTTTCTTTAGAAATAAATAATGGACAAATGGAGTCTTTAAACGCCTCAGATGTAAAGTTATTCGCTGTCAAAGTGACGCCAAAATGAATGGGAGTCAATGGAATGCTAACAGCAGGTGGGGGTCTGCTAATCAATGGCGGCGCCCGGGGAAGCTTCAATATTTTATGAAACCCTGCCCCCCTGTTGAAAACAGCCGCGTCTCCGTTATCCGCCATTTTTAAATATAACGACGACAACTCCTCTCCCGTGGCATCATGGGATAGTAAAGTGTCCATCGTATGCGCACTTCAGAATCTCGCCGGAAGTAGTAGGTCATCCGGGTACTTCTCGCCTACTGTTTTTCGAATTCTATGATTTCGGACATACTCTGCTCGCGTACTGTTTTTCGCATACTATATAGTAGGGAAGTATTCGATTTCGGACGCAGCCAATCTCTCGAGTCTTTCGTTCTTCCTGTCAGTCCCATAGAGGCTATGCTGTCGGTACCGGAAAGAGAAATGATTAGCTCACATCTCGAGTCTTCTGGTCTGATTCTTCTGAGTCTTTCGTTCTTCTATCACATGATGAACGAATGACTCGAATCCGAAGTCGATAGACTCAAAACATGAACTAATCAATTCTGTATCCGGTACTACAGACTGCAAAGCTCAGTTTATGAGGATGTCACGATTTGAGTATTGATCAGTAGCCTACCCATAGATGGCATTAATGGGAAGACTAATTAAAAATTAAGTAAACAACTCAGCCATTTAGATATCACCGCTTTGTCACGTCAAAATCAAACTTGAAATGGCCTGAAAACATAATGACTGTGGGGTTTTTTGGTGAACGTGATTTCACCAAGTACCACATGTTCCTGGATCAACATCTTTGTTGATCCTGGAACAACTTTCCAATCAAATTTGAGGGACAAGTTTACAGTTTATGACAAGTTTAGGCTTAGAACCAGGGTGAGTTGCCTTCAACATCAGTGTTATTGACCTATCATTTCCCTCTGATTTTAGGGAAAAGTTATGGGTAGGGTTAGGTTTAGGGGTAAGGACAAAATTTTAGGACAGGAATGTTATTCCAGGATCAACAAAATACAAAATATGTTGATTCAGGATCATGTCTTACTTGGCAAAATCACAGTGACCGGGGTTTTTTAGTGAGCAATCAGCTTGGGGAAATTAAAGGTGCATCTTCATGTGTACAAGCTTGAAGACTGCTAAAAAAAATAAGTTGACTATTAAAAAGAAAAGCTGAACTCTAGTTCACAAATAATATTGTTTAAATTGAATTAAGTCATTATTTTGGAATAAATGTAAAAATGCGTAAAAACACTAACTTGATGAAATGTATTCTTGTTTTTAATTGATAGAACATTGCATAGTGTTAAAATACAAAATAGAATTGTACTTGTCTTTATCTAATGTTTAGTTAAGCAGAAAAATTAATTGTAACAGGGACATACATTTATATTTGATTTTTTATTTTTAAATTATGAGGACTTATCCTCATTTTAAACCACCACTGATTTATAAAGATTCAACTTTCAGAACTGTCTACAAAACACTTTATTTACAGTTTTCACAGCCTTCTTTAAATAGCTTATGTGTGACAATGAAACAGAAATATATCGCATTACATAAAATGGATTTACATTAATGAAATGTATGGCTGGATCCCTACAAATGCAGCTTTATGGGTCTTGTCTCATATTTTAAGTGCTTTTTTGCTTTTTTAACCCCCCTAATTAACAATTTTTAAACAAAAATAATTTGTTTCATTTTGGTGCATATAAAACATCACTGTATATAAAACATTGCATAAAATTTAAGGGGGTCTAAAAATACAAACTATCCATCCAGAACCACCTCTATAAACAAACAATGAAGTGTGTTAACATCGTAACATTACATTTTCATGTATTACACATTTTATTTGAATTCATGCAAACAATGATTTCTCTGAGCTACTGATTTTTTCGTTCTCCATCTGTGGAACCCTTCGTTGAACCCTTTCCTGCTGCTGAGCCCTTAACTGTCTTGGTCTTGGCTTTTGCAGACTTGACAGGTTTCTCACTTGTTTCTTTGAGCTCAATCTCCTCTGTTTCCTCTGTGCTGTTATTCTTGTCCACTGTCACCTTACGAAGTTTCTGCTTTCCTTTCACAGGAGCAGTGAAGGTAAGCGAGGCTTTATTAAATTCTAAGGGAAAGATCCCCACGTCCCCATCAAAGCGGTTCTTGGCCACCTGAAGGGACCTTCGGCCAGGACACGTCACCAACTTCTTCTCCTGAAGGATGAGCACGTTATCTGCCTCCTGACTGGCCTGATATGAGGAAAACTATACATTAGACCTGGTAGATTTTATTAGGCTATACTATAGGTTTTAATGCCATATCAGCATCTGAGGCTATCTTCATGGCAAAAAATACAAGGGTTGCATAAATACAATAAAAATAAAAAACAAACAAAAATAAAAGTACAGTAGTTAAGATTATAAAAGATGTTTTACATTTACATATGATAAAAATACAAAAACCTTTTCTGGTAAAATATTACTAAACAAGTCCTTAAAGGGATAGTTCACCCAAAAACGAAAATAAGCTCATGATTTACTCACCCTCAAGTCATCCTAGGTGTATATGACATTCAGAGTTATATTAAAAAATGTCCTGGCTCTTCCAAGCTTTATAATGGCAGTGAATGGCTGTATATTCCTGTATAGTCCATCAAAGTGCATCCATCCATGATAAAAGTGCTTCACACGGCTCTGGGGGTTAATAAAGGCCTTCTGAAGTGAAGCGATGTGTTAGTGTAAGAAAAATATCCATATTTAAACCTTTATCGATTAAAATAACTAGCAGACGGCCGTACACAAGTCGGCTTACGCCAAAAGAGTAACCCGTGGCGCATGTATGACGTAGGATGTAGGAGTAGCGTAAGCTTTGATGCCTCTCGCGGTTCAAACAAACAGCTGGGCAACAAACTCAAGCTCCACCGACATTTCTCTTTAAAAATTCTCATTTTAGACTTCTAATTCGTGGCTGGTGTTTTGTTTTACTCTATCCTCTGCACTCCCGCGTTCGTCATTACGTTGTGCGTCAAGGTCAAGGGTTACTCTTTCGCCGTAAATCGATGCGTATGGCCGTCTGCCGGAAGCTAGTTATTTTAGTCGATAAAGTTTTAAATATGGACATTTTTCATTACACGAACACATCGGTTCTCTACAGAAGGCCTTTATTAACCCCCAGAGCCATGTGAAGCATTTTTATCATGGATGGATGCACTTTGATTGACTATACAGGAATATACAGCCATTCACTGCCATTATAAAGCTTGGAAGAGCCAGGACATTTTTTTATATAATTCCGATTGTATTCGTCTGAAAGAAGAATTTCATATACACCTAGGATAACTTGAGGGTGAGTAAATCATGGGCTAATTTTAATTTTTGGGTGAACTATCCCTTTAAGTGAGCTAACTACATACAAATGTATTATACATGGAAACTAAGCATGTAAAATTTCGGTGTATGTAAATAGTACAATGACAATAAAGAATTATCTATCTAAAATCTGGATACCAAGTTTACAGCTCAACTGAAGTTGCAGAGGAATAAACATGCAGAGATGGCCTTTATATACCAACCTTGGCTGTGCCAAAGATGGATGCTGTCTGCAGTTCTTTATCATCCTCTTCTTTCCGAGGGTGGATAATTAAAGTCACGTGACAGCAGCTGTTTGTGGCAAACTTCCTGAATGCTCCAATTATGTGGTCTTGTACTGCAAATCTGAGAAAATTTTTTTTAAGAATACATTATCATTAGTAATCCATTTATTAATTATAAGTATATATTAATTAAGTTTCTCACACGTTTGGGACAATTGTAATTATTTGATTAATTGGTAAGGATTTTTAAAATATATATATTTTATAGAAGTCTGACTCAGAAAGAAAAAATTCAAGCTGAAGAAACACTTGATAACTAAGCAATGAGCACTATAGAATTTCCATGACTATTTAAACGGACAGTATGGAATTTTTCGCCACTAGGGGTCGCTAACCTCTTTACAATAACAAAGGCGTAGATTGATGACGCAACATTTGCTAAGAATTATGGATCTTGTCGTCAACGTCAAGCCGACCGATCTAATAAAGTTTATGGATGACTGAATACATCGATGTTTTTATCATGACTGTGATATAAAGCAGTTCGGGATTGCTAAGAGACTGCTATCAGCTCCACACGCGACGCGAGTCCCGCGGATATAAAAGGAATAAGGACATTTCATTCTACCGAACGTGTATACACGCAAGTGCAGCATTACAACTCACAGGTCAGTTTATTAGACAAATTAAACTTGTGAGGTAACGCAGCGCTGTTTCACTTGGTCTAACATTACACTATCACACTAAACTGCATTTGAATGTCTTGAAATTTATGTGTTAGTTTGTCTGTATGAGACTAGCAGTAAACTAGATCAACATTAGAATAACATACAGATCATATTCTGACATTTTATCATTGTTGAACTATATAACATTGATTAGTTTTATGTAAATGTGCTCACCTGTTTAATAAAGTACATGTAGGAGTGGTCGAAGTCTCGGACGTGGAGCTCTCGTTTATATACTGTCTATGGGAGCTCTAGGCATCTCGAAAACACCGCGCTGATATTGATTCTCGTGTTAGTTCTCCTTTTTTATCCAAAGTCTGCTTGCCATGGTCCATACTGTTTGAACGAAACAACAACAGCGTGCAAATAGACATTGCGAACTACACAGTTGTCCACGTCTGTCGCTTTGGTTACTATCAGACGGCTCTGGTTCATAGCTCTGGTTGCCATGGCAGCACGAGCGGAAACCAGGGACAACGCGGATATGACGCCATTGACGACGACAAAACGGAAATAAAGAAACGGGACGTGTCTTCGAATTAAATTACAAATTTCTTCTGGTTTGAAAGTTGTTGGAAACAGTCGGGATAATGTAAGTACACAACTAAAAAAATATATATAACATAGATATAGTGATTTTTGCTATTTTTAAAGCAAAAAAGTTACATATTGTGCCTTTAAGATTCCATTAATTTCCATGATTTTTCCATGGTAATCACACTTTTGAAATTCCTCTATATTTCCATTTTTTTCAGGACCATGGGAACTCTGAATAAATAGCATATTAAAATTGTTGCCTCACTTGTCCAGAGACAGGTTCTCTTGGCCCATCATAAACTGCAGGTTGTCAATGATCACATGACTGATGTCATACAGGTAAACGGCATGCTGCATGGTATCCAAGACAGTCCTGTACAGACATAAAAATGGCATTTCATATTTAAATATCATGAGAAGAAGCTGGTCATCTGCAAAAGGAAAATATAAAAATCTACGTAAGAGCCTACATTACAAATCCATGACTTGCAATACAAACAAACTATGTATTCAATTTTAATAAAAAGAATGGCAATGATTTACTTGATGTTCTGCTGTCCATGGAAGGTCATAAAGTAGAGAGGCAGATCCTCAAACTTATCGGCCCACATGTCATATTGGTCCAGGTTCTCCTCCAGCCTTTGCTTGGCAAACTGGGTCAGCATAATTTTGGCCAGGCGCACATTGTTGATTTCAAAGCTGCCCCATAATGTGTTGACACCCTGCATGCACAGATCTAGGGCGCACTCGCTGATGAAGGTGGTCTTTCCACTGCCCGTGGGACCTTCATATACAAATATACCCAAAATATTTATTGTTTATATAATATTTATGCACATATTTATACTTTGTTTATTTTTATATTTATATTAAATATATATATATATATAATTATAAATATTAGTATTTTACATTTATATTATTTAATAAATAATAAAAACCTTTGAAGAAAAATGGTTAGAGTGCAATTAAGCAAAACATAGCAATCCTGTGTTGACTTTACCTGTAAAAACCGTCAGCTCCCCCTTGCGATGACCTTTAAGGATTCGATTAAGCTCAAGGAATCGAGACCACTGTATCCCAGCCACCTGCTCCACATTAGCCAGTTCCCCGTACACATCCTCCCGTAGCTGTTTGAAGGACACAATGGACTTGTGGGCAGCAGGGATGGAAGCCTTGACAATTCGCACCAAGTTCCTGCCCTGGGCCAAAGCCTCACTGGGGCACGGCTGAAACTCCCCTGGCCGGATCAGAGAGCAGCGTTTCAGTCCAAGTTTCCTGGAGAATATTTTTGAGGCTTCCCAGGAGCGCATATCTCCCCCAAGCCACAGTGTGACTTTCTTGAATTGCTCCAGATAGGGCAGGAGGATCGGGGGCAGACAGCTTACACCCCGAGGCAAGGCCAAAGACGGAAGACCGGTAGCCTGACTCACTGCCATGCTGTCCACCTCACGTCCCGTGAGCACAACCTCACCGTCTTTCCGTCCCATCAAAGGCAGGCCGAAGAGGTTGTGGTAGCTGGAGACTTTTGGTACTGTGGCTTCAGTGTAGACCACCCGTCCATCATCTTTCACGGCAGCAGAAAGCAATTTAACACCCCGGAGGCCCGAGTCACGTCCACTAAACCAGGGGAACACCAGACTCTTAGTGGGTTTGAAGAACCGTACCCCAAATTTCTTCAGTGTGGCATTGGTGAGTTTACCGATCTGGAACATGGCTTTAACAAGCTGCACTTCCTCTTCCAGGAGGTCGGAAAATGGCACGGAGCTGCTCCAAATTCGTTGCACCTCCTTCATCTCCATCTCTATTTCTTCTTGCTCCTCCAAGCTCTCAGGAAAACCCAGCAGCACATTAGGGCTGATGGACTTCTGACCCTCATTCAACATCACCTCAATACAATCCTGGAGGTCCTCCCAGCTCCCCTCCACTAAAGTCTCTTTACACAGAAACTGTCCGGTGGTTTTATCGATAAACAGAGAGTAGTTTTCTCTTCCAGATCCCTCAGGGGCCGGTTCCAGAAAAATACTAGGAGCATGTAAGCAGCTGTAGCCATCATGGAAAGGGATATCTTTAGAACGAAGATACTGTTTGATATCAGTCACTGTGAGGGGCTGGACAGGGAAATCGATTATAGACTTTGCATCTTTTCTTAACGTTCTGCAGAAATATAAGGCAACAGCGGGTCTTAACCGGTTTGCAAAACAATATAAGGTTGGCGCCCTAAAAGAGTGCTGCAGGACTGGATTGAGGCAGGGCTGGCAAAAAGATAGATATCTCCAGAGAGAAAGATGAGAGGATTTACAGGGATTACAGCCCATCCCCTGCAAGAGACAGCCTGCCCCCTTGAGAAACCTGCTCCTCCACATTTGCTGTTAATTCAGAACATCAGACCTGCATTGATTATAGACAATTTGCTCAATTACAATATGCAGTTAAAAAATGTGGCTGAAACCGAACAAGAAAAAACCAACTTTCCTGTGATATTGTGATAAAATAATTTCAATATTAAAACTGTGAATTCCAGTACATTAAGACATTTAGATGAGATCATGAATATGTACTCCATAATAGCAATAACATATCAATCATAACATTAACAATCATTAATCCATTCATGTATAACAGGTCATTAGTAGATGTGCATTAAAATAGTTGCAAATGTCATGAAAATATATTTTCATATATGAATGCACATGAACTATTATAATGCTTGCAACGGATTTATTAATTAAAGTTATTATAAAGCGTCACCAAAAATAACTGTATACAGTATATGCATGACCCCTAACGTATTACTCAACAATTTATTATATACGTGTATCTATAAAAGTAATGAAGCTAGTGAAGAGAAACGTTGGCGGGAAATATGTGTAAGAAATGCATATACCGTAAATATTTGATATAAACTTACTAAACTGTATGAAGCGCGCCAAACTGCATCATGTGTATGCATGTCCCACTGAACACGAGGTCCGAGCTCCAAAATACTTCCGTGTGAAACATGAAACTCTTGTCGTAGTGTGTTAAGACAAAGCGAATTAGACTGTGTAGCTTTAAATCGTAATAAACATAAATTTAGAAAATAAGTAAGCTATCATGGTTAAATTCCCTGTAATAAAGTTATTGGGAACTTTCTGTTTGTTACAAAACTGTATTTCAATCACTTCTGATGCGCAGCTTCTATTTCCACCCGGACGACAATTTGTAACGTACGTGACATTACACATGTCTTCTGACGGCTGTCCTCTAAATCTAATAATTCAACGTGCGTGATATTATTCAAACCAATTCTGACAACAATCAAGTAGTAAGTTGAACTGAATGTTGCATCTCTGAAGAGGTGGACATGACTGCTCGAGGAACACCGAGTCGTTTTTTACAGAGCGTTCTTCACAATGGAGTGGGCCGCTATGTTTGTCAGCTAAAGCGAATCTCTCTGGTCTTCTCAAAGAAAGGACAGGGCTCTTTAGGAGTCAGGTGGGTTTACATCAACTGTGCTGATCATGTATAATAACATTGTACATAAACTACCCATAGAATGATCACTCTGTATGGAGAGTGAATATCTGATTATTTGTATTTTTTAGTGTTGTTTGTGTATCCGAGATAATATAACATAATAGATTATATAAAATCATAATTTTCAAGAAGTAAAATCTAAATTGTCTAGGGCTTTATGATAGTAAAATATGAATATTTATTTTAATATATGAAATTTTATTTATTAATTATTTTTAAATTTGTATTAAGAATTGTTTATTATTATTTTGCTGTGGTGTAGTATATGTAATACAGTTCACATTGCAAATATTTGTGGGGTAATTTAATTTGAGTAGCACGTTTCAGTGAGATCATTTGACATTGTGAATTATTTGTGTCGTTTATTGTAAATCATTTAATTCTAATGATATATATTCCTCCAGAGATTTCATTGAGGAAGGTGTGGTGGACTTTGCCAAGAATAACCCAGGAACTGTGGTTTACATCTCCCCTCAGTCCTGCAGAATTCCTAAAATAGTAGCGGAATATTGTAAGTATGACCTTTCCTGATATTTTATCAAAATGTTTTAATCTGCTCTGCTGGCTTACAGGTACACCTGTTGTTTCTTGCAGTAATGACTAAATGTTTATAATTTGAAGTTGTCAGATATATATTAAATACCAGTGTGCTCACTGTTTTGATTTGATCTATGCAGTGAACGGTAATGTGAAGGAGGAGATGGTCACCAACAAAACATCTCAGCAGATTGCCGAACTTATAACCAAGATGTCCAACCAGTCAGGACTGGACATCATCCGCATTCGAAAACCCTTCCACACAGACAGTCCCAGTATCCAGGGCCAGTGGCACCCCTTTACAAATCGACCCCCCAGCATCGAGCCAGTGGGCCAACGGACAAAATAAGCAATTTGCTTTGTATTTATTCCCTGATTTATGTGCTGACCTGTTGGGTGAGCTGTGAACTTCCTCTGCCACAGCATGAAAATCAGCACAAATTCAACAGTACTATGATAATTTAGATGTTTTAAGCAGTGAACTGTTACTAGACTGTTAAAATCATACTTTTCTGTTTGATCATTTTTGGCTTGATAAAGTTTATATAACAATTAAATTCTTTATAATATGCCATCCAACTGTTTCCATTGGGTTTTTTTTTTTTACCTAAAATGTTTAGAAGCAGAGGGTGAGTAATTTTTCCACTCCTTTATAAGCTTAATAAAAGCCTACTTTTGAAATATCGCGTTTATAGTGCATATTCGACGTTTATTTCTAAGTTTAGCGTGGCAAAACAGACTGGACAGATCTGTCTTCCTGTTTATTACTAGTTATAGCACCAAATAAACATGAATGAACAAAAGAAAGTATGTTAAAAGATTCAGTACATCTTAATGAAATGTATTATGTCTCATGTAATTGTTTAATGAGTGTTTCAAAAGCAGGAAGACGTCAATAAAACAGCTTTCGTAAAGCCAATGATTATATAGCATGTTAGGAAAATTAACTCAAGAGAGGAACATTTTGCTAAATATATGCACTATATTACATATTTATTATATTTTTACTCATATCATTAAAAAAAATATGGTCACACTTTAGATTAGGGTCCAATTCTCACTATTAACTATGACTTTAGCCTCAGTAAACTCCTAATTACTGCTTATTAATAGTTGGTAAGGTAGCTGTTAAGTTTGGCTTAAGGGATGTAGAATATGGTCATGCAGAATAAAGCATTATTATGTATTTTATAAGTACTAATAAACAGCCAATTTCCTAATAATATGCATGCTAATACGTAACTAGTTAATAGTGATAATTGGACCCTAAATTAAAGTGTTACAAAAATAGTATAACATTGTTATAAAACTGCATTATATCAATATTGTAGGAATGAGTTGTTAATTTTAATCTTTAATAATACGAGCTGACAGGTATGCATGTTTACAGCATTAGTTGAGAGAGATTTGTTTCCTTAACATGTTAATTAACATGTAGGCCCTACACTGTACCTGATATTTAGTAAAATGAATCGAAATTGAATCAAGTGAAAAGTTCTTAAAATATATATATTTTTTCTTATTGTAGGCTTACATTTTTATAAGAACCATTTTCTACTATTTAGTGCAATAAAAAGTTTCCTTGGATGCTAAAGGATCTTCATGGAACCATGAAGCGCTATACAAATAAATGTGTGTGAAATGTGAATTATTATTATTTTTTTAAATCAATTGAATGATTTTGTAGGCCTTACAATGCTGACAACTGGCAGATGTTACACAGAACAGAAATTTTGGATCAGGAAGTACAGGAAATCATACTATTGCTAGCTGTAAAAACATATTTCTGATTTTGTGGAGGACGAAATGTAATAATTTTAGAATGAACAATAAAAAAGCCTTATTGGTTGATTATTAATCTGAATATTAGGTCAGAAGGGTCATTCTGTGTCAAATCAACCAAATATTTGATTTTGTTCATATTTTTCTGTAGAAAGACAAATATAAATAGTGATGGAAGACAAAATATTAAATGTCACAGTCACAGATGTTTATTTAATAGTAATCCACTATTTTGAAAATTCGTCAAAATGACAATTTTCACCCTAAGATTTGGAGTCAAATTACAGGGGTGTAAAAATTACTTTAGAAAGATGGAAACATCATTATTTTATTTTTACACAGAAATTGGTAGGTCTATTAGTTAAATCTGCTGACTTTAGCAATCTTTGTTTCATTAAATGGCAATGCCAACGGTGGACAGTTCAAAAATGGCAAAAAGCACTTCCTGTGTTTTTTGCCTCAAGTTTGCACGCCTGTAACTCAAGAAGTCTTAACGATATCTTAATATCCTTTTAGATTCTGGTTCTTATCGAACTTTCCTTTTGGTATCTTCATTTTAAAGGACCTCGATGGTTCAATCCCAGAGATATGGAGATCTTAACGCGGCTCCGTGAGTAAATTGTACACATTTTCAGTGGTCAAAAACCAAATGTGGGTGACTTTGCATACAGCTGATTTTTTTTTTTTTTTTTTAAGGAATATTTGAAGAACAAATTATGTTTAAACTAGAAATGTAGCCGTGTTTTTTTTTGTGTGTGTGTTTTTTTAATCAACACAATTGCATAGAACATATCTAATGGCTTTAAAAAATAGTTAATTAGGCTACTCAGTAAATATACATCCATGATATTTCATATTTTGATATTTCATAGTTTTTTCATTTTGAGCCGGGGACCTCTGGTTGAGTTGACACGGAATGACCCAGAAGTGTTTCCCCCTCAGTACTGCAGCAGCTGAGAAACCAACCTGCATTGTGTGCGTTTAATCTACAGTGACAGCGACACAAAGCTTGAGCGCACGGGAGAAAAGCTTTTCTCACTCCCACGTATTACTGGCAAAAAAGCAATAAACGCAGTATGCCACAGACGTTGATCATGTTGGGGGTGGGAACATTAAAATATGTTGGCTGTAATCAGCATTAACAGTTTTGGCTTCTTCTTCTTTCTTTTTTTTTTTAAACAGCACGTTAAACTCCGTTAACAAAATGTGACTACTACAGAAGACATTCAGAACACAATATGACTTCTTTAGGCTTTGTTTTTTTGCTGCCGCTTGAACAGCAAGGTAGAACAACAGAGATTAATCGGTTGCTGGGTAGTAACCTATAGAAAGATAGCCCGAGGCTGGGCATCTAATCAATGCAAGCCATGTTTTAATGATTCAGTTCACAAGAGAAAAGTATATTTATTATGTCCCATTTATTACAACCAGATGAGACTAGTGCTCTGATCACATCTTTTCTCCCCAGTGAAAACAAGCTTGACCTATTATGTGGATTAAAGAAAGTTCTAAATTAAGAGCTGTGTTGCTAAGTAACAGATACATTGGGGACATACTAAGAGGCCTGATACAGATGGGGATCTGGTTAAAATCTCCTACTGTGACGGTTTCTTTCTTGCATGCAGAATGATCTTTAACCTTTGAGTCGCACAAGATACAGAAGCAGTAACAATGATAATAAATGCTTTAATAGGATGTAAACATCAGATATCGTTTTGTATGAATAAGCTCTAAAATATTGAAACAACATGTACCGGAATACACACCGTGACTGACATGTAAGCATAGCAAAAACTTTGGGAAAATATTAAGTGCAAAAGGTTTTGTGCGATTATAGGGAAGGCAGTGGATATTCACAAACACAATGACAGCAAACCTCTAATATTTAAATTATGATGAATCACAGTTTATGACTAGAAGTACACCATAGACATACAGCACTTAAATACATGTTAATACTGAGAACAATTCATCAGTGCACGCTATTCCAAAGAAAAAAGTTTATCTTCGTAATCTCTTACTAAAATATAACTTCACCTTTTCATCTGATGTCCCTAATGCTTTTATGCACAATTGTGCTCACCAAAGTTGCATTTATTTGATCAAAAATACAGTAAAAACAGTCATTACAATTTAAAATAACGGTTGTCTATATAAAATTAAAATTATTCCTGTGAAGTCAAAGCTGAATTTTCAGCATCATAACTCCAGTCTTCAGTGTCACATGATTCTTCAGAAATCATTCTAATATTCTGATTTGATGCTCAACAAACATGTCTCAGTGTACACACACATATATATAAAGTGTGTGTATATATATATATATATATATATATATATATATACACACCTATATTATATAAACAAAAACCTTTGTTAGATGTGATTAATTGATTAGACAGCACTACCAGACACCCAATAAAATTTGTTTTATATTGACTTGACTATTGACAGTGAAATGCATTTTTGATGTAACATCAACATACTGACACTCGTACGTGCAACGGAAATTAGTTTAAACGAAGACTGATTAAAAAATGTCACGTAGATCAGACAAGTGGTTGAAGTTTGGGGATGCAACATAACATCTAAATTGAGAAGGGAAAGTGAGAGATGGTGAACAAGAGATGAGCTGAAGCACATTGAGTCAGTGTGATGGCACTCATGTTAGCATCATGACTTCTGGCCAAAAACAAGCACATCATGCGTCTCTTCCTCCTCGTTCTGCTGACACCACTGCTCTCTCTGCATCTTGATGGAGTCCTTGCAAAGCAGTGCTGTTCCTGTCAGCAACACTGACAAACCGAGCAGCACGAGCTGGGAAAGCCACTGGGGAGCGATGACAAGAGCTGACTCAACATCTCTGTGTAACACTGTTTACAAACCAGCGCAAAACCAGGGTCACAATACACACAGAAGAAATAAAATATACAGCTATATGGATTTTAGGCCTGTCAATTTAAATGTAATTAAATTAATTATGATATGCTGAATCAAATTAATCTCAGTTACTTACAATTGCTCCCAAATGAAAATAATTCAGGTCATTATATAGTCCAGTCATTTTATGAAAAAAGGTTGAATAAATTGCAACAGAAGCAAACTCAACTGATTTTGTATCCTCAATATGTCCTGAGTAAGGAAAAAAAGGCCCGAAGAATCCCATTAGGGGAAAGTTTCAAAAAAGACCCAAATATAGCCTATTCATACGCCTATTCGTTCTTTTTCTTACGTGAATAGGGTAAAAAAAATGTACCTTTAGATATCACCATGAAAATTACTGTTGATTACTTGCATCAAGACAAATAAAAAATGTATTACAAGTTTTTTTAAATTGTTTGTTAACATGGACAAACGTTGCATAATCTAATTATGTATGTGCTAATTTGCATAAATACCACAACAGATCTAATCATTGGGTCTTGCCAGGTGAAAATGTCTTGTTGAATCTTGTTGACACACAACAGTAAAATACTTAATGTTAAGGTCTGAATGGAACCCATTTAGGCTACCCATGAGCATTAATACATAGAGGCAGGAAGAAGTACTTTAAACCAGCCTTTATTAATTATTATTGCAGAGATGGGGTTTGGGGCTGGGGCTGGGTCAGTGGGACTGTTTCTGGGGATTCACTTTTTATTTTACCTACCTTTTGTCTTCTGCATTCTCCTTACCATTGTCTCCTGTTCTTCCCTCAGACTCATCCCCCAGAAACAGTCCCACGGACCCAGCCCCAAACCCCTTCTCTTAAAAATGAAGGCTGGTTTCTAAAGTTCTTCCTGCCTCTATGTATTAATGCTCATGGGTAGCCTAAATGGGTTCCATTCAGACCTTAACATTAAGTATTTTATGGTTATGTGTCAACAAGATTCAACAAGACATTTTCACCTGGCAAGACCCAGTGTTTAGACCTGTTGTGGTATTTATGCAAATTAGCACATACGTAATTAGATTATGCACCGTTTGTCCATGTTAACAAACCATTAAAAAAAACTTGTAATACATTTTTTGTTTGTCTTGATGCAAGTAATCAACACAGTAATTTTCATGATGATATCTAAAGGTTTAAATTTTTACCCTATTACCATAAGAAAAAGAACGAATAGGCGTATGAATAGGCTATATTTGGGTCTTTTTCGAAACTTTCCCCTAATGGGATTCTTCGGGACTTTTTTTTCCTTACTCAGGACATATTGAGGATACAAAATCAGTTGAGTTTGCTTCTGTTGCAATTTGTTCAAGGTTGACCCCCATTTTGGCTTAAAATGACTGGACTAATAGTCCAAGCATTATAGTAGTAAATCGATAAATAGACATCACAAAAGGTTGATATGTTGTTTAATTTGCAAGTAAAACATTTTTTTTTTTTTATGTTCGGTCAGGTGGCATAATTAATTATATTAACAACTGTTTAAAAGTTTGGGGTCAGTAAGAGTTATTTATACTTTTATAAGAAAAAATAATACTTTTATTCAGCAAGGACGCATTAAATTGATCAAAAGTGACTTTTACATTGTTAGAAAAAAAATCTATTTCAAATCAATGCTGTTCTTTTGAATTTCTATTTATCAAAGAATCCTGAAAAAATGTATCATGGTTTCCGCAAAAATATTAGGCAACACAACTTTTTTCAAAATTTATAATAAGAAATGTTTCTTGAGCAGCAGATCAGCATATTAGAATGATTTCTGAAGGATTCTGGAGGAATGATGCGGATAAAAAAAATCAGATTTGCCATCACAGGAATAAATTAAAATACGTTTAAATAAAAAAGTTATTTTAAATTGTATTGTTTTTACTGTATTTATTATCAAATAAATGCAGCCTTAATGAGCCAAAGAGACTTCTTTCAAAAATGACTGAGACCAAACTTTTGAATGATAATGTATCAGATTTTTTTCAATTAATTGTTCTAAATTACAACATTAAATTGACAGCCCAAAGATAAATACATTTATGTCTGGAGTTTAAAGCACCGAATTAACCAGGCATATTTGATCATGATTAATGCAGTAAATTAACTGAATGCAAACTCATTATCTTCCAATCTCTTGCTTCATTTAAATGTTAAAAAGCATATGCTCTCAAAGCTGGACAGCATTTGACAGGGAAATCATGCATCAGACAGAGTGATTCTTCCATTCTGAAATCCATTCACTCCATCTGACACACTGCCAAAGAAAAGCACAACTCATCCCTGAAAGAAGCATTGAGTTCTACAGCTGAGTGGATCTGAAAATGACCACCTCTGTATCTGCAGATGTCAATGATGCATGTGCTAACGCTCCCTGCTCCTGCAATCTGACTGCAATCTAGTGTGAAATTGTGTTGTTAAAAAGTCCAAAGCTCAAGAACATGTGCCCTCACACTCATGAATTGTTGCCAATAGTCTCAAAATCCAAACTCCTTCTGAATCTTCAATGAACGAGCAAAGTAGTTTTGAAAATGCTGTGACTATTAGTTCTTTGATATTAAAATGATTATTATTTACATCAGGTGCAATTACGCAAAAAAAAAAAAAAAATCTGTAAACGTCTGCATTTAAGCAATAATACCACGTTGATTATGTACAAATATGCATTGCTTTGCTGAGAAAGTCTTTGGACAGTGTTTTGAAGTCTCTTAATTCTCCTTTACAATGAAACTTAACTAAACTCAGTCTTGCGTGTTCTTGATTGAAGCTCATTTTGTGTGTTTTTTTACACTCCAAAGTTCACAGTCTAGGAGTCTTTAGCTACAGTTGACAGGAGTAAATATTGGCCAGAAGTAAATTTGACCAAACTCAGAAATATTTTCACTAACATATTTTCAAATAAATCATGAGAGGATTCACAAAGGCGCCAAGCCAAATAAGTTGAAGTTGTATATCGGAGATGCTATGAAGAACTTCACAACACAGTTCTCTTAAGTCTTATACAAAATGTAAGCCTCCACACCACAAGAGGGCGATATAGTAATGGTGTGAGATCATGCTACACCGAGCTCTCATCTGGTTGGATGTCCAACTGTGTGTGTTTCCTCTTTTCTAGAATCCTGTTGAGCTCCTCGGTGAAGGAGTGGTAAAGTGGAGACGTCGTTTCTGAGTCCGACTGCCCCAAGAGCACATAGCTGTTCCCGTTCATCTTTCTCAGCACACTGGGCAACGTGGCCGACAGTCCGTTGGCGTATTCCGAGGCGGGCAGGGGCGGTGGCATAGGAAGTGGTGGCGCGGGCGGAGGCTCCTCACTCGGCGTGGTCTGGATGTCTGTTTGAACGATCTGTAGAAACTCTCCGTCTCTTGACGTCGCTCTGCTACGCCCCTCCATTCGGCCATTGCAGTGGCTGGAGATGGTTTTGAGCTCAAAGTGCGAGCTCCTCTTCCTTTCGCTTGCCGTGGTTATAGACAGAGCTTGCTGGGAGTACTTCCTGGCATTGGGAGAGTTGTGTGCACAAAAGCTAACGTACAGCAGGACCACCGTTAGTACCAGACAAAGCCCGCCGAGTACAGCCACCAGAGAGATATACATGGCCTCCATGTGCCTGTAGGTCTGGAACTCCGGCCCAGAAGGCAACGGGGCCGGTGGGGGTGACAGGATCTGCTCAACAGGACCACTGGAAGGACTCGGAGTTGGCACGGTTTTGGTGGTGAATAAACTTTCAGGAAGAGCTGTCGGGCTTCCCGAGAGATGTGATGCAGGAGGCGGAACGGGTTGCACTCTAACCACGTAACTGCGAACGGGAACCCAGACGCCGTTCTCCACGGCGTAACAGCGGTAGTGTCCACTTTGCTGGTTCTGAGCGCCGATGATGAGGAGGCCGTCGTTGCCCGTGCGGTAGCCAAACTCTACGCCGTAACCCTGCAGCTGCTGACCGTTCAGCGTCCAGTAAGGGGTGGCCAGGTTAGAACGAATCTCACACTGTAACAGCACATCATCCCCTGCCATCACTGCACGTGTCCGGTGCATGACGAAACCTGGCAAAACGTAAGATACATTATTGCTCTATTCTTAAATGTCACCTGACTAGGCTGCTCAGAAATAATTCCCATGCAAACACACCATCATTTGTAATATTAGTACAGCCTCTGCTTCCCATCTGGATGTCCTGGACGAGACTGGACCTACAAGAAACACATATTCACAGTTGCACTGATTAAAGCCATTAATCGAAGCATGCAGAACATACTGCAAATGTGTTTTGGACACCGGGTCCAAAAATCAACACTCCCCAAGAGCCAAATGGGAGTTAAAATTGGTTTTAGCCAGAAAAGAAAACACTTTCCTCCCCAGTTGGCTGGTAACTTATTAGGAACTTTAACATTACATGGTTTAATCACATTGTAAGAACAATAATCTGACCCTCGCTGATGCACTTCTTCTAAAAACTTTTACATTCGAGGAAAATTTACCATCAGAGGTTTATCTGAGACACCCAAAGTTGCTTATTTCTCAATATTCCTCATATGTGACTCAAACAAACTTTTCATTAAGAGATAGATGACCTGCAATGTTTATCATACATATGCAACACAATAACAGCAAAATCCATTTTCATAAAAAAAAAAGTTGTATAAAAATAAATGAAAAATACAGTTTCATGGGCGGTAAGAAGTATTTATGATATTATATTTGTATAACATTAGAAATATTTAATTTCATTATTATTATTTTTAGGAATGCACTAATGCACAACTAAAATTCTGGGTAATAATAAAATAAATGCAAAAATAATCATGTAAAAAAACATAAATAGTTAGCTAGTTAATTTAGGCATAACAACATTTCACAGCATAAAATCCAATAATATCAATAAAGATAAATATTCATTTTTAAATCTGCTATAGCAAAATGTCCATAAGGTGCTGTTATATCGTCCATTCTAGTAATGTTTCTTAAATCACCTGCCATTAGGTATAGCAAAGGAAATTACTTTTGGGAAACATATATAATACATACATTGTGTTATTGAAAACACATAATGTCTGCTTTTACCTGTTAGCGTAAGATGTTATCTCAGCACATGTTCTTCCATCCCAACCACAGAGTGGATCTCGTGCGAACACACAATCATAACAGGATGTGTAGCGCTCACAGGATGACAGGGGTACTTGCACCAGTCCAGAGGGGGCGCTCACATAGATACTGTTCTGTTGAACAAAAGTGCACATCCTGAGATTTTTTTTTGGGGGGGATACACAAGTGTTTGTATTGTACGCTTGGATTTAATGCTGGTTTTTAACAGTTGCTAGGTGTATAATGGGCTACCTGTTTTTGTGATATCACCATGTTATTGATTGGCTGTTTCTCCTCGAACAACTGAAGCTCCTCAATGATATGCACACGGTCTCTGATCTTTACAGCCCTGTGTAACCAGCCCTCATCTGGAGAGAAGCACACAAACCAAGTTTCAGTCAAATATACACTACCCTTCAGAGTTTTGGGGTCAGTAAGATTTTGTTTGATTAAATAAATAATGCTTTTATTCAGCAAGCATGACAGTAAAGAATTTTTTATATATATATATATATATTTCATATAAATGTTGAAATCCTGAAAAAAGTTTCCACAAAAATATCAAGCAGCACAAATATTTTCAACATTGATAATAATAAGAAATGTATCTTGAGCAGGAAATCATATTAGAATGATTTCAGAAGTATCATGTGACACTGAAGGCTGGAGTAACTCAGCTTTTCCATCACAGGAATGAATTACATTTTAAAATACAGTGAGGAAATAAATATCATACAAATAAATAGTTAAAAAAATCATACATTGTGATTTCTGGATTTTTTGTTTTTGATTATGTCTCTCACAGTGGACATGCACCTACGATGACTATTTCAGACCCCTCCATGATTTCTAAGTGGGAGAACTTGCAAAATAGCAGGGTGTTCAAATACTTATTTTCCTCACTGTATATTAAAATAGAAAAGTTTTTTTTTTAATCAAATAAATAAGCATTTTTATCAAATAAATGCAGTATTGGTGAGCATAATAGACTCCTTTCAAAAACATTTAAAAAAAAATCTTACCAACCTCAAACTTTGATAATCTTAATATCAAAATCAAAATAACCTTTTTAATCTTGATGTCACAACAATACCTAAAAAGAAAAAAATCAACCCTTAGGCACCTGTTCCAATAAAGAGCATGTCATAGATGAGTCCATCCAAACCCACAACCTGTTGTACAGCGATCTTGGTGTAGTCCGCGCTCCTCTGGAGCAACAGAGGATGTCCTCCCACTGGCTGGATTTGTTTGGACATTAAAGGGTGTCTCCGAGCAAAATTCAGTGTGTTGTCAGGGAGATCCCGGGAGGAATTTATGAGCAGGGCACGATGCTGATCAGTTATACACTAAAGAGAAAGAAGGGCACTGTTATATAACATTTCACATTAGAGTGATACAAGTGCTCCAATATACCCAAAGAGCTGTCCTACTGATTTAGTATAACTAGTATACAAGAAGGGGGCAGTTTATGGGACTATTTTGATTTAGTGCATCTCACCGAGCCAGGCCTCGGATCCGGAACTTTCCCAGTGTACTCCCTCCATTTGGAGTCCTGTAGTTCCATGTAAGGCCCATCAAAAGCTGTCTGAACATCTCTGAGTGAATACCGACACACTGCAGACATCTTAACATTTCTCCTGGCAATGAGAAAGAGTAAGAAAGAGGGAGAGAGTGAAGGAATTTTGGTTTAATGTTCATCTGTCACTTACTGATTAAGAATCACTTATTGTATTCCTCATTTGTAAGTCACTTTGGATAAAACTAAAAGCATCTGCTGAATGTATAAATGTAAAGTACATGTGAATTACCAGAGAAAATTATTTTTACTTGTGCCTCAATTTATAAAAATCATATTTAGTCATACACTTATAATGCAAGTCTATGGGGCAAGGCATTCCGAAGAGTTAAAAGCGAGTGAAGCTTATACATTTATTAAAGTGCTTATATTATCCCTGAATAAGGAAATTATAGTACGTTTTTATTTTATTTTTATTCTTTCTAACATTTTATACATCGGATTTTTGTAGTAATTTACTGATCACAGCATGTAATTTTAATGTAAATAAATTTTTTCACTGCATTTATAATCTTTGAAGGATTTCTAATGATTTGTGTATTACTTCATGTTTGTAAGAAGGAACGGTTTCATTTAACAGTTTGTGGTAATCAAAGACAATGCCAACAAAGAAGGAAACCAGGTTATAAATACATACTTTTATATTACTGTTCAATTTTAACACATTAGTAACATATTTAATGTTTAAGTGTTGTGTATAGAATTTCAAATCAATGTGTATTTTAATGTTTATTCTAGTCTAATGCCTTTCCCCATTCACTTCCGTTGTACAAACATTACCGTACGCACAAATGTTTTTAGTCAAAACTGTTCTCTGTGGTAAATCATCAGCATTTCACAGATATTTCTTTAATAATTCTACTGTAAATAAACACTAAGGTTGTTATCCTGAGTACCAGTGACACCATCATTGCAAACATTGGTGAAAGACCAATTCTAAATGCTGTTGGGCAAATTTTGTGAATTATTTACTAAGTTGTTTGTGTGTAAAAGATGAAGAAGAAATCGACCTGTCATTTTTCTAGCAGTGTTGTCTAAACTTAAAAATGACTTGAACCTGTACCTTTATGGAGAAAGGTAGAGCTTCTAAAACACAAAATCACATTGCGATTTTGTCCAACTGTGGGACATAACACTAGAAAGCCTCAAAATGAAATACTGATGTTATTAATCCTTTTAGGATGATAAAGGGTTGCCACTCAGTGCTCTGTCCTGTTTACTACCTGGAAATGGGTTTGATGGGAGAATTTGGTCCCCAACTAGTCTGTGGACATTTAAAGGACAATTTAATATAGCATATGACTCTGCATGCACTCTCTCTCTCTCTTTCGATTCTGCCAATTCAAATACTGGCCCAGTGCCCTGTGTCCTATTGTGAGTATCCCTGCTATAGCGAGGAAAGCACATGGGAATATTTAGAGAAGGGCTCTCATGCTAAAATCCTTCAGTCAAAAAAACTCTGAGAATGAAGATAACAGGGTCACATGCTAGAAGATTAATGCCGCTCCTGTTCAAATCACATTTAATGAGACTGCAGCACCCCTCTCACAGACTAAAACATTTCAACCCTTTAAAACTGAAGGCTAATGTTTAACTGCAGTCTTAAATTTGATATAAAATCAATGTGGTGCCACAGTTACTGATGAAGAAAAACAAGTTGAAACTACGAAATGCATACAATTGAGTAGAAATTGTTATCTATCTATCTATCTATCTATCTATCTATCTATCTATCTATCTATCTATCTATCTATCTATCTATCTATCTATCTATCTATCTATCTATCATCATTCCATCCATCCATTGTATCATCTATCTATCTATCTATCTATCTATCTATCTATCTATCTATCTATCTATCTATCATCATTCCATCCATCCATTGTATCTATCTATCTATCTATCTATCTATCTATCTATCTATCTATCTATCTATCTATCTATCTATCTATCTATCTATCATCATTCCATCCATCCATTGTATCTATCTATCTATCTATCTATCTATCTATCTATCTATCTATCTATCTATCTATCTATCTATCTATCTATCATCATTCCATCCATCCATTGTATCTATCTATCTATCTATCTATCTATCTATATCTATCTATATCTATCTATCTATCTATCTATCTTAGATAAAACTGCATTTGAATTTCAATTTATTTTAAATTGTATTTCCTTGCGTTTAAATTTAAATTCCAATTCTACATCCTGTTTGCTACCCTAATTTAAATTTAGGAACTGAATTCTGTTCTCAATTCCCTTCACCATCAAATCTTACATTCTGTCAAAGTGAATTTTCTCACCACTCAAGTCCAAAAATGCCATAGAAGACACTGTCGTGTACGTTGCTTCCCTCAACGACAAAAACGCTGCGCAGGACGTTGAATTGAAGCTCATAATCAGGGATGGCGCACACCAGCCTTGCCTTGAGAAAGGACGTCCACTTCCTCTGAAGAGTCCTCTGCCCTCCAATGTCCCCCTGTGAACGAGAAAAAAAAAAAAAAAAACTGATATGAAAATCATAAATGACACAAAAAAAGTATTGCTCATTTTTGTTAACTCAACAGAGCAGTAGGAATGACACAATATACATATGTATTATGCGTAGTCTGTAGTTCTTTGAAGACAGTTTCCTCAGGGGCACGAGTCACACTAAAGTAGCTGTAAAAATATTAACAAATAACAAACATAATATCACCCCATCTTACAATCTAATGGTGTGTGACAATTGAGTTTAAATGACAAATTATGATTTTGTAGCTCTGCATCACACTGCAAATGTCAAATCAGAGGTACATTGAAATGAAAAATCATATTTTCATAATCTTTTCTAGATTTCTACAAACCTAGCCCTTGGCCTTTTGCATTATTCACATATATCCTCGAGAGTAGTTCACAGCCAAATGCACCAAGATCTGCTATGTTAAACTCCTGAATTAAACATTTAGCTTGAAATGACACAGTTGTGGGCACAAAAAGCTGTCCTAAATGTGCGAACAGCATTCTGCTCAGAAACAGGCTGCATCAGGCTCTAGTAGTAACACGAGGATCTTGAGATGGCTCAAATAAATGGCATAGAGGAAAAGAAAATAGATACTTTTGTATGGTTTCTCCATAATAAAAGTTATCAGCAATGCTGTCACATGATACAAGTATCAGATTTTTGTGTCACTGAAAATAGCTTTTCCCATAATATCCAAATAAACAATGAAATGTTTTACTTTTATTCTTTTCACTTCTAATGGACTTGTGTGCAATGCCTTTAGAAAAAGAAATGCAACTTCCAATTTGGTATACAAACTATATTGTAGTTGAAATGTAGAAAAACAACAGAGAGAATGTACAATGTACAAACAAGTTTGCTTATGAAGGCGCCTGAGCATGCTCAGTGTGATCACCAATACGCTGTCCTGAGGAGGACTCTCAAATGTTGTATTTGTTTTCAAAGCATGGTGACTTATGGTGACACTACTTAGTATTAATAGAGTTTGCAGTAGTAATTAGTGCTTTTGATGAACTTTTATTGTTGTTTTGTGCAAAATCACTGTTAGGGTGATTAGTGTTCTCCCTGGTAAACTTAGACCCTGCTTAATTAAAATAATTTCTCACCCACTGAACGCAACAAGATTTTTTATAGCTTAATAAGTAAGAGTTGTCTACACTTAGAAGACAAATTTGACTAATATTGAACAACATCTAGAAAATTGGTGAACTTAGACCAAAACTTGTTTATTGGGGTTGGGTTGGAGTATTTAACCCAATCTGTTTAAAGTCTTGAGTAAGCCATCTATTCAAAGTAACCCATCTATTTAAAGTTTTGAGTAAGAACATGAATTTTATTGAGTTACTTAACTTAAAAAGACTGACTGTCGAACAAGTTACTAAATCATTTTGAATAAGTTATCTTGAATATTCTTATATGTTACCGTTTAAAAGTTTGGGGTCAGTAAGACTTAATAATACTAAAAAATAATACTTTTATTCAGTGACAGTAAATGTGACAGTAAAGACATGTATAATGTTACAATTTTTATTTCAAGTAAATGCTGTTCTTTTGAACTTTCTATCCTGAAAAAATCCTGAAAAAATGTATCTCAGTTTTCATAAAAATGTTAAACAGAATAACTGTTTTCAACATCGATAATAATAAGAAATGTTTCTTGAGCAGAAAATCAGCAAGAAAACAGAATTTTTCTTAGAAAACAGTTATTTTAAATTGTAATAATATTTTTTTTTACTGTATTTGTGATCAAATAAATGCAGTCTTGGTGAGCATAAGAGACTATCAAAAATATTCAAAAATATTTCCGACCTCAAACTTTTGAACAGTAGTGTATAAACCTGTATGTGTACAAGTACATGTGTTTAATGGTGCGTATGAGCGTGTGTGTGTGTGTGTGTGTGTGTGTACTGTGGCCTACTTTGGACTGGAGCTTCTTTCCCTCCTAACTCAGTAAGTCAAACAGTAAGGGACCTGACCTGCTTCCCAGAGCTGTGAAGTGTTAGGTGAATGCAGGCGTGAAATAAATGAAGATATAACGGTGAGGGGAAACTGTTGGCTGGTTTATGCGAGCACAATGAAGATGCTAAATGAGATGAGAATAATGCAGGAGGGAGAGCATGTGTGGGAGAAAGAAAGCGAGTGAGAGAGTTAGTTTGGGTAGTGGGGCTTTATCTGCCCGGCAACAGTAGCAAAGCCATAGAACCTCCAGAAACGTGTGGAGAGATGAGGTCAGGCTGGCGCTGTCATGGACTGTACTTAGAAGTCTGTACATAGGAGTGAAAATGTTTTGTTAATGTAAGTTTTAAAACCAGATTTGAAAAATACAGATCAACAGTTAAGCTCAACTCAAGATAAATCCCGAACCCAGCTCTTACTTTACACACTCGGGCCACCCTGGCCACTTTGGTCTGGCTGGAGAAAGCCGTCGGTTCTGTGTTCCTCTCCGTGAAGAAGAAGTAGAGTTTGTCATCATCCCCGATGGAGCTGTTGATGCTCTCTCTGAGTAAAGCTGAGCCGACAAAATCTGACTCTACGAGAAAAAACATCAGCATTAGCTGCTGCCCACACCACAATGGACCAATTATAAGCCTTACAATCTTATTGTGCCAGTGAGAAGTTTCAAAGTACAGTCTTTATTGATTCCAAAAAAGTGAATCTTTTGGGATCTACTGTTCCTTTTAATCATATTTCTTACATTTTTATTTAATAGAAAATGTTTCCCTAAAAGTATAGAATTATTAGTGATGCTTTCTAAGGCAGGAGTGCTATTACTTCTCTAAGCAATCAGACTTTTTGATTCTGGCAGATGATACAGCGAGTTAATTTTTCCATTAAAGGGCAAGTACAATCCATGTACTTTCTTCTCTGAGGGGAATTTAACCATTGTATTTGTCACAACAAGAAGTTATCGCATCCACATCTGTAAAATGTCATCCTGACTGTCATCTGAGAGCCGGAGTTCCGGTCTGGAGATATTTGACTCAGTGAAGAAAATACACTGATAATATTTTGGGATTTCTTATTTGATGTCGCATTTTATTAGTCTTTATTTTTCATAACTTGTGTGCTTGTTCTGGGTGATACTAGACGGTGCTAATAGAGTCTCACGACGTAGCCGTGCACAGAAGACCAGCGGTAAAGGTCAGGATTTTCGTTAAATAATACAATAAATTTCAATTAGTTTTTCACCAAACCCTAATTCTACCCAATAAACTAAATTAATTTGAAAGACCTTCCCAACCCAGAAACCTAATCCTACTCACTTAACCCTAAATGTCCATAACCTAAGCAAAATAGCCCGATCTAAAATTACACAGGGTAAGAAAATCCCCATGTAAAAACAAACGTATAACATATCAACCTTAGAGACAAAGTTCATGTGACGAGGTTGTTTCAGACTTCCTTCGTACTCTTTTGATGTAGGAATCAGTGCACAACCAAGGGTTGGACCCATTCAGGGCCCAACACTTGGAGAATTTCATTCAAATAGAACATTGGGAATATATGGCACATGTTGCATGGGATCATTCTGTGATCTTTTGCATCTTTTTTTAAAGCTTAATGCTGGTCACTATTCACTGCCATTATGTGGATGAGAGTGAGCGGGACATTTGCTTTGACATTTCACATTTTGTGGTCCAAAAAAGAAAAAAAGTGCATACGTCATTAGAACAACACCAGGTAAATGATGACTTAATTTTCATTTTAGGGTGAACCCTCCCTTTAACAGATTTGACTTAGGCCAGTAAATAACCAACCAGAATACCCTAGCAACCAAATAGCAATGTGCAACCACTCAGAACACCTCAGCAAGCCAATAGGGATGGCCTAGCAACATGATTGCACAGGAAAACTCCATCACATTCTATTTTTGAAAAAATGTTCAACTAACCCAGCAGCCATCTTGTTGGAGAATCGTCTGTCCGCAAATTTGGGAAAGGAAAGTTGCGTCGTATATCAGGGATGTCACGAAACTCATACTGAGATGCAGAGTACATCTCACCATCTGTAAAGGCAAATTATAGTCAACTGAAAGAAAAAACAGAAGAAGAAACATGCACGTTATGAAATAAGGTTATGAATCCAAATTATGTACCTATTATAAATCCAGTGTAGCTCTTTGTAGGGTCATAAGGACATTTCTCCTTTCCCTCCTCAAAACGCACAAAGGTGAAGCGTGCCACATCCTGACAAAAACAGGGAGATATTTAAGCACCATGTGCTATCTTATAGCAGAACATAAAACATTTACAATAATAATTCCTTTGCAATATGACGGACAGAATGAGAGCAGTAAACATCTCACTATGTAAGCACAGCGTGGTCTGAAGGCATGCGTCCCGCAGGTGTACAGATGAGTGTCGTTGTATCTGTCCAGGAATCGCACGTGATTGTAGCATTCAGTCTTTGACAGAACAAGCAAGAAATTATTGTAAAACACTTTACATTATGCAGTACCATAAGCAGACGTATAAAAATAAAAACTAATTTAAAATATTAATTAAAATATTGTATTTCAATAATACTAGAATGTCAATGAAATACTATAATAAAAAAAAATTACATTCCAGCTTACATTCTTAAATAGCATTTTTTTATTATATTATTGCCACCCGCTTCTTTACATCAGAACCACCATTAATTTTGACTTTTGTCATGAAAATCAATGTGCATCTTGTTTAGTTTTGTCTGCACACTTATATCTGTATATCACAAAAAAAGTATATATTTGTATACTGTATACATTTGGAAGACATTATTTTTTTTACCAGTGTTTGTTCCCTGGGAATCAGCACATAACTTAAGTTGAGCTATGGGATTTAGGGGAGGATATTCTACACAATATGGCAATATGTGTCTAAAGAATGGCAATACCTGATTGTTCTTTCCTTTGCTCAGGCACTGCCTCTTCTGTTCAGCAGATGCTGCCCATTCCAGCTGTTATACAGATATGGACAACAACTATTAGGAGCCCACTCAACCCAGGTGCATGAAACATATAGAAACTTAATGTGACTGAGACAGAACTCACCGAAAAAGAGATATTGGTGTCAGAGATGTTGGCGGTGTCCAGTTTGTAAATGGCCTCTCTGGCCCCAACATACAGCAACCCAGGCCCATCCTCCAGTAACAGAGAGCTGTAGTTGACTGCAGCTCCATGGAAATGATTACAACCCAGCAGCCCTGCAAACACAGAGAGAGACCCAGTAAGAAAAAACAGGGACAAACATGACTAAATTGTGTCAACAGTATAGAGACTCAGCCATAGCTCTATACACTCTTCTGTCATTTATTGGAAAACTTTTTAACTGAAATTAAATGGATGGAGAGCTGAATTCTCAACATAAACTATGAATAAACTGAAAGGCAACAAAGAAAAAATAACCATGAAAATAGAATAATTAAACAAATCTTTGTGGGTGAGAGAAGAAGAGGAGCAAGAGAATACATGGCATGATTTGCATTAATTAGGCAAAACTATTTCACATTTAGACATGTGCCGGTATACAGTAATGCGATATGTCACGATAATAAACATGCACGATATTGTTATCGTGGGCACTTCAAAACACAGTGAATAATTACTCATTATGAATTATTCAGATTTTTTTTAATGCATTTTAAGAATATTTTTCCCATCAACTGGTTAAAATGCTCAACTCCGCAGTATGCTGTACACAGTATACACTCTGATGTAAACAAGCTCAATACGGATGAGAAGCGAGGAACGAGTGAAAGAGACGATGAATGAAAATGCATATGCACTCTCTGACAGCAGATAAACCCATAAACCCCAATAAACAAAGCAGCTGTGCTACTTTCTATTTCTGAACAGTATTTAAAGGGGTCATATTATGCATTTTTACAGTCTTGATTTTGTTTTTGGGGTGTACTTGAATATGCTTGAATAAGCTTCAGCAATTATCGCAACATGAAAATTTGATACCGTCACTTGCCAAGTCACATTAATCTAAGAACTAACTTCACTGTAAAAAAGAAATGTTGGCACAATAAAAAGAGTGAGGGAAAGAGAAAGCAAATTTGTGTTTTAAGAGTAGTGGATTAAGCACTTTCTGTTTTTATGTACAATGATTAAGTGTCCCTCTAAAATATTAAAACACCATTGACTTATTTGGGTGGTCTGCCTCCTCAAATTAAGGGCATAAAGTAAACCCAAGCACATTCTGAAGAGAAAAGGATTTGTTTTCTGCAAGCTGAGATTTCCTGCCCCATACTGAGAGATGGGGGGGCTACACTGATGAGACTTGGCAGTATTAGGCCACATATCAAACCCTCAAATGCCCTTCCCCTACCTCTCAAAACACCCAGCCCCCCATACACGGTGCTAAAGTCTACATTGGCAACAATATACAGTATATCCAGTATCCAAGCATGGAATATAAAGGATTTGGAATCAGAAATTTAAAGGATTTGGAATCAGAAATTTAAAGTGATTTGTGGCCCATCATATTTTTGAGACAAGTAAAAAATGTCTTTGTTAAATTTAAATTGTAGTTTAAAAGTGTTAATTCAAGAAATCATGAATTGGTCCATCCAATCAAGTCAGTAAGCAATCACACACACTTGCAAATGCATAGCAATTTGCTAAAACATTCAGAATATCTTAGCAACCTCATTAGTGTTGGAAACTGAGAGCTATTTCTGTTTATGGTTATCACTCCTGCATTGTTTTGCCGATGCGGATGAAGCACCTACTAAAATACACCACGAGTGGATTTTCAACGCAAAACAGAAAGTTTGACCACTGTATTCCGGTTATAGAACAAATGACTCTGAGTCTGTTCTTTTTGGTGAACCAAAAGCATACAGAGCAACCAGTGTAGTCCGATTCCCAAATGAATGACTCTTATGAGCCCGATTTTTTTTTGTTTTTTTGGTGAATCAAAAGCATACAAAGCAACAAGTTTATCCCAAGTGTAGTAAAACAACTTGTAGTAAAAACAGTTTAGTCTGATTACCAAACGAGTGACTCTTTTGATCAGATTTTTTTTAGTGAATCAAAAGCATACAGTGCTACCTGTGTAGTCTGATTACAGAATGAATGACTCTTATGAGCCGGTTCTTTTTGGTGAATCAAAAGCATACAGAGCAACCAGTTTATCCCAATTCCTGAGAGAATGACTCTTATGAAGCAGTTCTTTTTAAAGAACTAAAATCAAACAGAGCAAATGGTGTAGTCCGATTCCAGAACAAATGACTCTTGTGAGTCGGTTATTTTTGGTGAATCAAAAGCATACAGTCAAACCAGTGTAGTCCAATTCCCAAACGAGTGACTCTTGTGAGCTGGTTCATTTTAGTGAATCAAATGCATACAATTCAAGAACAAATTCCTCTTGTTAAACAATTATTTTTAGTGAATTAAAAACATACAGGTGTAGTCTTTCCTAACGAATGACTGACGAGTGATCCGGTTCTTTTTAGAAAATCAAACAAGTACATATCTGAGACTTACATCAGTTTAGTTGCTGACTGGTAGTTCATATGCCAATGCTTAGAGATACACATTATGAGTTGTGTCAGTAGTACTTTATAACTATTAGCTGTTCACAGAGCAAAACAAGCAACACTGGTCTAGTGTTTGAGCTAGTGTGAGAATGATTGGCAGTATTACCCTAAAAGTCAAGGCCATGAGGATCTAAACTGTCAATCAAAGAAAGGTCGGAACAGACCTACGGGTTGCTGTGCGCGTGGGAGGGCCAGAGGCTAATATTACTCATAACAGGAAAGAAAATATTAAGTTATGTAAACACGATTTAAGACCTCAGGCAAAGTGACGACATTCTGTGTGTGTAGTTAATCCTTGTGTCTCACTGTGTAGATAGAGAAAGATAGTGACTGTAACACAGTGATGAGTGCCGAGCTGATAAACTGAAAGATCACACAAAAGCCTTTGAGCTCAAAGCACATAGTGTGTCCTTGGACCATTTACGCACACAGACACTCATACACATCCGCAGCCATACCAATATTGCTCTTTAGTCTTTAATAACAACATAACAGGATTTACGGGAAAAGGGAAGGCCAACAGAGTATTCATTAGTAGTCAAAGAATTCTGTATAATGACGGCTAAACCAATACATGGCTGTTACTTTCATCTTTTTTTCATATCAATGCAAGTTAGAATAGTAGTAAAAATGGCTTCATAGTAATTATTTTATTATTTGGGGAGTACAAAACTGTTAAAAAAGGTTAACAATCAAAAGAAAATGAGGGATGCTGTCTTTGTCAATTATGGCCAAGTTATAGAGCACATTACTAATAGATAGTAAGGAAGAAAATGTTACTTTGACTTTTAATTAGCAAATGTTTAAGCATCATTTATATTATGTTTTCTTTTATTATTACTTGGTTTTCATTTCCATTTTTTGTTATGCACATGTATGCTAATTTTATACTCTTTTATTATCATTATAGTGGGTTTCATATTTAATCTGATATTACATTAATTACGGTATTTTGACTTGTTTTCGTGCTTATTGTAATGCTTTTTTTTATTATTGTGAAGCACTTTAAGCTACATTTCTTGTGCTACACAAATAAAATGTATTATAATTAATAATAAAAAAAATGTCCAGATGTTCTAAAGTCCCCGTTTAAAGCTCAAAATAAAACATTGGAATGACATTGCAACAAATCAGCTTGCAATGTACAGTATATTGGTTCCATGACAATAACAGCTTGCTATTGCTGTCATTATTTTGTGTTAAGAAATTTCTTTTTATGTGTAAATCTCAACACTTAAATAAACAATACATTTATGATATTTATTTTTAGGCTATTTGCATTTATTTATTTTTAATAACCAGGAAGAGGGTTCACACATAGGCTTAACAAAAGAAATTACAATAACATGACATGCACACTGTGCGTCAATTAAATACATTTTCATCAAATTATTTGTAACACTCAATGATCACAATTTTTAATCAAAACTTTCTTTTGGAACTGTTATGGAATAACAACATTATCGCAATTGGGTCTAATGAAAAATAGCCCGTTGGCTGCTAGATACTTGCACTAAATGCCCTACCGCACCAGTCTATAAAAACATACTGCATCACTGAGGGAACAAATCCATGAGCAGAGTCAACACAGCGCCCAAGGCCTCCTGTTATGTTCTAGCAGTGTGTGTGTGTGTGTGTGTGTGTGTGTGTGTGTGTGTGTGTGTGTGTGTGTGTGTGTGTGCGGTTTGTTTACTCTTCCCTATAGGACTGGAACTAAGTTTCAACCACACAAACTTTGTGCCAAGCCTGTAATATGCAAATTGTGCACACAGGCTGTGTGTGTCTATGAACTAAGAGCATAATCTTCTTATATTAGAGAATATTTGAGCAGTAGCGGCTCCTGACCGTAAATTTAGGGAGGGCAGTAGTTTATAATTAACATTTTGTACGTTTTTTTATTCTAATCTCTAACACATGCAGACACACTTTTGGCAGAGGCTGTGTTATTCAGCCTGAGGGTGGCGCTCTAATGTTGACTGACATTTTTTAAAGGGATAGTTCACCCAAAAATGAAAATTCTGTCATTATTAACTCACCCTTTAGATTGCTCCAAACCTGTCTGTTCCAAACCCCATTGACTTCCATAGTATTTTTATTTTTCATTCTATTGAAGTCAATGGGGCCCATCAACTGTTTGGTTACACATATCTTCTTTTGTGTTTAGCAGAAGAAAGAAATTCATGCAGGTTTGGAAAAACTTGAGGGTGAGTAAATGATAACAGTCTGGACTGGAACGAGTCTGAATTAGAGCGTGCTGCAGTTCCATTTTTCACCACAGATTTACATTGGTAAATTGTGGGGAGCTGTAGAGCTCGAGAGGGCTCAGGGCTTCAGGCACCCTCTGTCCCGCTTAGTATCATAATGCATGCTTCCTGCCAAAGCCATGAGCTAAATTGTAATACATCCAGTTCACTTTACGACTTAAAACTGTATAAAAAATCCAAAATCCATATTTGTTGCAGAATGCTGAACACATTTACAATTATTGATTTAGTATATATTCAGTCTTTGTCTTGGATGAATACTTTGGTGGGGCTCTGCCTCAAGTGCCCTTACAGACGAGCCGCCGCTTTATGCAAGTATGAATATATGACGTGTGTGTGGGTGGCTGTGTAAATTGCCCAAGGACACACTACAAGAGGTAAGTATTGTAGGTCTCACATCATGCTAAAAACCAATCTATTTTCGTAACATTTTCTTGTGTGTGACTTGAATGTTGACTCACGCCAACCCTGGTCCAAACAAACTTGGGCGGGCAGCTGTGGTGGTCATGTGTCCAATCGGAATCGTGTTTGCTAGGAGGCAAGCTCTGACTAAATAAATACTGACACTGCCGGGTGAGAACAGTCAGCTGCAGACGTGATCAACATTAAACAGCCATGGTCAAGCTTCGCCAGGATTACAAAATATATTAAATCCCATTAGCAGCACATCTCAACAGTACCACAAAATACTGCTTTAATAATGCACACACTAACACTAATAGAGATCTGCATTGTATTATGTACCAAAACCATGTAATATGAGCCTAGAAATTTTGCACAGGCTGTTAAATTGACATTAATCAAAACAAATTTGAGTTTTATATATTAAAAAAAACATGTTAAGGTTAACTATACAAACTTGATTAAATGTAACTTTACATTTAATAGTTTTTTCACTTCAAATAATTTAAAGTGAACTAACTTCAGTTCTGCTCCAGCAACTTTTTGATAAACATCTTTCCCAAAAATCAATAACCGTCATTGATTGGTTCCAGTTCTTGGTATTGAACTGATCATCAACCATGTGGCAACCACTGAGAGTTCAGAGTCCAAACCAATCATGAACCAAGTTCCCAATGATTAGTAATCTGACTGTCTGCACTGAAAGTGAAAATGCTGTCAATCACAGGCAATCTGGAATTCTGGACCAATGAGCTTTCACAGTGGGCGGAGCTACCAGGTGACATGCAACAGACATAAAAAATAAGATAATAATAACAGAATGCAGAGGTCTCCAGATGAGTTTTACAAATAACTTGACAGTGTCATTTGGTGTTAGCAAGCAAATAAACAGAACTCATCTAAGAAATGTTGGAACAAGAAACAATAAGAAAAAAAAAAGCTGTGTTATTTTATGACACAATGTAAAATACAAAAAAAAATAAAAAATTGCAAAGAGTTGTGAGTTTTAAATATTGTTTCTAGGCAAGGAAATTTAGTTTTTGGTTGGAGAGGTAATCAAAACTGGTTTTAAAAATGGCCTCAATGTCGAGGAAGCATATGTGAGGGAAAACAAACCCAAGCAATCCTCTACTAGAACAATCAAATAAATCTGAGACACACCAAACCATTTTTGCATAATGTAAGATATAATTTGTTGCATAATGCAATGTAAAGAAATCTGTGTTTATTATTGATATTATTTCTGTACTAAAAGAAGGAAGTAGATGCCACTGCTCAAATCCTGTCACCAAGACAACAGCAACCCCCACGCAGATAAAACCCCCTCCATCCGAGGGCTGGATTCTGTGGGTTTGGATTATCAAGAATCAAGACTACCTTTTTATTGGTCTCAGAGGAGAGCTATTACTCTTATAGCATGTCGAAAACAAAAAGCGAACATTAGATGTGCATTTCAAATCACTTTTCTGTGATCCTCCTCAGTGTTTTCAAGAAATGTTACCTTGCTTGCTGAACAGCAAATACAGATATAGCTCTTTTCTACAAGCTTCCTGACCTTACACGATAACTCTCATACTGTGAATCTTTTTATCAGACGTTCAGCAGAAACTACCCCCACACCTTTTGACCAACGAATTTCCATGACTTTTTCCATGTCTCTCGTGATGGCTGGATAAGGATATATTTATACACACGCATAACATTTCCATGATTAAAATTATTTCTACAAAAATTACTGTTTAACATCTCAAGGTCTTTAGACATTCAAAGTCAGAAATAGACTTTATCTCTAAAGACCCCAGATGCACTTTTCCCCTTGATCCGCTACCCCAGACGAATTACACATGTATACATATTTCATTTCAGCATTACTTCAGGTCTGCTAAGCACTACAAAAACCAGACAACCATGAACCCAATGACCTGAAGATAAAAAGAAAACACTAAATGTACTCAAAACCACTACAGCAAACCATTAAAACAAGTCAGCACCTTTTGTTACACCCTCAAAATGTGCTTTTTAATTAAAAATGTTAACGTTCTCCCTGTATAGACATACCATGAAACACAAGTTTGATTTAGCAGAGAAATAATACTCCTACATTTATGTCTACTCTCCCTTCTCTCTCTGTATGCTCTAGCTCTCCTTCTCATCCCAAGAGAGCCCAAATATAGGTCAAGGACTAGAGTCAACCAGGGCAAGGAGAAAAATACAATAATGGAGACAAAATTACACGAACAAGATCTGCAGTGTCTGAGCACAATTTATCAGCACAAATGGATTGTATAAGCTATTAAGAAGCAGCAATCTTTAGCAACACTTCAGTTTAAGTAGCTGAGTGGGTAAAGATGTATGAAAGATGTCATAACATGCTCAATCGTTTTATAAGTATGTCAATTATCTTACATGCAATGAAGTAAAAACGCAACGTACAGTAGCTGAGTGGGTAAAGATGTATGAAAGATGTCAACATGCTCAATCATTTTACAAGTCAGTCAATTATCTTACATGCAATGAAGTAAAAAAGTGGCGTATATAATTTTAAGATGGTTACAAAGGCTTTATATTCAGATAGACAACTAAAAGTTATTCATAGTCTGATTGATTCCACCTAAAAATGTGAACACTGGCTCTGTGAGCACTATCAAAACATCAATCTATTTGTTCAAGCACCCCGACTGGCCAGAAATAGCTAAATTGGCTTAAACGATGGTGTGAGTCTGTGGTGATGAATACACATTTATCATTAAGCAAAAAGACAACAATCTGTGATAGATTTAGGAGCATCAGGGAGGCCCTTCGCTGATGGGGCCTGGCTCACAATCAATGATCAATTACTTGTCTAGGCTTCTTAGTTCTTCCACACAAACCATTTTACTATTAAGTTACTGACCTCTTTGGTAAACCACACATCTTTGGTATGTAATGACCACTCTGTCTCCAGGATACAATATAGTTCTAGTTTAGTTCTGGCATAATTTTGTAATGTTTATGAAAAAGTTATTAATTTGCAGTCTTGCGATCAAAAATACAGTAAAAACAGTGATATTGTGACATATTACAATTTAACATAACTTATATCTATTTAACTATATTTACAATGTAACAATATTCCTATGATGACATTTTTAGCATCATTACTCCAGTCTTCAGTGTCACATGATCCTTCAGAAATCATTCTAATATAATTTGGCACTCAGGAAACATTTCTTATTATTATCAATGTTGAAATGTTGTGCTGCCTAGTATTTTTGTGGAAACATTTTTTTCAGGATTCTTTGATGAATAGAAAGTTCAAAAGATCAGCATTTGTTTAAAATGTAAAAAATTTGTGCCACTAAGGGTCTTTCTCTTTTGATCAATTTAATGCATCCTTGCTGAATAAAAATATTAATTTCTTTCAAAAAACTAAAAAAATCTTACTGACCCCAGTGTATATACTGCAAATGAGAATACAGTCACTATTGGGTATGTACACAACACAACATGACAACTAACTTCACAGGAGTGAGTGTGACCTAACCTCACTTTATATTCACAGCATCTGCTGTGTGAATCTCATGAACTGGCCAGGACAAGTGAGAAAGGCCGTTTAATTATATCCAGAGAACTGATATTGCCTCCAGCACTACAGGCAAAACAATGTCAAACACATTCAGCACAGCCCATGAATGAAGCAAAACACACCAGCTATTAACTTTGGAAACTAAAGTAAAATCTATCATAATGTGTAATATTTAAACAAATCTTATTTAATAAGAAAATAAGCTATTAAACCATACCAAGTGCATAATGTAACACTAAAATCTGATATCAAGGTAATTGAATTCAGACCTGAAGAATCGGCTCCCTTTAAATTCATGAGTTGGAATTTGCAGTGACAAGAAGAGGAATTTACTGAATTGCAATACCTCAATTCTGTTCTGAATGATGCACAACACTAGCCTGGGAAAACCCAGACAAACTTCCAGCAAATTTAGATTTGCTCTGCAAGTAGTCTGGCAAAGAGCCCATTCAAGCCGATTTCTAATCCGTCCAATTAGAGGCACCAATCAGAAACGTTGAGGCGGGCTTTACACGATGACGATCGCGCTGATTGATTTTAGGTCTATCCAATTGCGCCCAGAGGCATTTGAGCGACGTCCGTTGGTGAAGCACACCAACTTTTAAATGTATTAATATATTCAAATTGCAAACACATGAGGACAGTCTCCATGAAATAACCACTGGCAGATGAACGTGCTACTACATTTCTCTCCAAAACGGTAGGAAATTAAATTAGATTTAATAGAGGATTTTAACTGTGACAAGATGATTGACAGGGCAGTGACAGGATGCACGCGACAGATCCGTCCGATAAAGATGACGAAGTAGTATGTCCCAAAGCTTGCCTACTTTTTTGCTACACATTCAAAAGTAAATACCTTTTCTTCACAAAAAGAGTACATACTTTTATGGCGTAGTGTAACTTAGGCGAATTGGGACGCAGCATATGGCTTTACACGATGACGATCGCTCTGATTGGTTTTAGGTCTATCCAATTGCGCCCAGAGGCATTTGAGCGACGTCCGTTGGTGACGCCCCTTTGGAAATTAGTTATTAATGAAGCTTTGCCAGACCATAACTCAGTTACTACTGAGAATGGTCTGGTTTTAACCAGGCTAGCACAACACAGAACTACATGTAAAGAGCCTTACCATTGACATGTACAGTTGTCCTGGGGGTGACATCCATATCAAGGACAGGTCCAAATGGAAAACCCCAAATGACAGGTATTAGGCATCCGAGCACCACCAGCATGAAGTTCAGCGGTTTGGTCTGCTTCATGATCAACAGAATGCACTGAGGTTCTGCTAAGATCCAGGCAGGTCCTTCCAGCAACTCTGCTGAAGATAATGTTGTGTAATTGATGCTGATTCACTAGAACAGGCTCCCGCTTCCAGCAGTGCAGTCATGGGCTGCTAACTCATCCTTGCTCTGTCAAAGGTTTCCTGCTGCATTGGCAAGAAGAAAATGAGTAAGTCTTTTCCTTTCATACATACATACATACATTCCTTTATACATATAAAGAGCAGATGGTTTGATGAGAAAACACATCATACCCAAATGCATCCACTTAACATTCCATTGTGCAATGCACGTCTACTGTATCAAATGCTTTTATCCAACTCTACAGAGATATGAAAAAGTCTCAGGCAATCACATAAAAATGTGCAAATAAATTAACGTTACTGTAGCTGGTACAGCATGGTGCAAGCAAGAAAAAGCCCATGGATTTGTTTCTCTGGAAACACACATCCTGATTAAATGCAAACTTACAAATGTTGATTGAAAGAACATCATGCAACTGATGCATGCGATGCACTTTAGAGCAACAAACCCATTTTCTTCACTTTCCAAGTACATGATGCATATAAGATGGCAATATAATGGTTAATACTGAAGGCACGACAATAAAAACAATACAAATCTTTTTCTTGGTCACACTGTGTCCAGGCAGTAATTTTAAAATCGTTTTCTGGCATGGATTCTGGATGTGGAGGATGCACAATTTTTTGCTCTGGAGAACGGCCTCAAAACTTTTGTAGCTTTTGATTCAATTTCTAGTGAGTAAACTTCATTTTAAAACCTTTCGAGTCACAAAAATGTTTTGCATATTATGATGAATTGCTTAAATGTGTTTGTTGTCTAGAAGCACCATTATGTGGCAGTGAAATGGATATGGATGCAGTGGATATACAGTAGATAAAATATAAGTAGCCAGTTTAGAGCACATTGAAACATATTAATGGCTTAGCTTTGCTCCAATTTCTTGTACCTTGCTGGAAAGCTGCTTGGTTAATGCATTTCACACGGTTCCTTCTATTCCGACATATTAACACATATGTGTTAACACCTCTCCTGTTACAATAAGCACCTTGCTCATGGTAGCATGGACAAGCGAGACATCACCGTAAACACATTACATGCTGGAAAAGTACATTTGCCTCAGGATTGCCAGGTATGCTTAACAAAACTAGCCCAATGGCCAATCAAAAGTAGCCCAATGACCACATCCCAAATATCAAAATTCAAAATATGCCATCCACATGCCTAAATACATATTTTAAAGCCACTGTTATGCAAACTGAAAAGCACTATTATAGCGATCATAAACACAGCTCAAAGCCTCCCTACCAGTGGCCCTCCTTCACAAAACTTAATATCTAGCAGTTTTATCATTGGAAGAATGAAGCATTTCAGTGAAATATAATTTATGCAATATGTCAACCCTTAAACCCGTGGCTAGTACTGGCTACAGTTTTCTAATCAACCCTGATTCGCCTGCCTGCATTTAGTACACTATATCCCCAGTTTCACAGACAAGGCTTAAACTACTCTAAGATTAGTTTTAAGATTCCTGGCTTAATCTAAGCCCTGTGTGTGAAACCAGGCCTACATTCTGTTAGTACAGAAGCATCAAGCATAGAAGGTCATAAAATAAGGAATCATTTCTGATATAGCCATCTGTCAGGCAAACAATATAAATACTATATTTCGAGTCTGACATTTCCACAGATGGTGAAGAAATACCTCCAATCACCCAAATGAAGGATTTGATGGTGTTTCTCACTAATTCGCCATCTGCACTTAATCTAGTTTAGCTGCACTGAGAGAGTCGTGATATTTTGAAGTTTTTTCAAGTCTAATTTCAGTATCTCTCATAAATATTGATTACCGCATGCCAAAATGCCTTACATTGGTTTTAATTTATAATTTATCGTTACTTATAATTATGCATGTCAAAATAGTTCAAGCATCCATTCCATTATCACTAATCCCCCTGCAAAAGCAGTAGGTTTCTCATTCAGGCTGAGATACTGTATGTAAAATAACATGTTTGATTTGATGTAATGGAAAGAATGAACTATTCAAGAATGCAGACTAGACAAGATTAAGAGACAAAGTTACTTTGATGGCATTAATGAGTGCATTATCTGTCTACTTAATGGGTTAATTAAATCAAAAGACAAGGGCACTGTTTCTGAAGATGTTTTTATGGCTTGCTTGTCAAAGAAATGTCACGCACCAGCTTAGGAAGGTTTTGTGCCAACATCCGTTAACTGAACTGAGGGGAGGTCTGTGAAAGCCCGTAAGAGTTAAGACATTCCCCATGAGAACAAAACAATCAAAATGGGGTTCGGTTTCACTGAATTCACTAAAAAAGATTCAAATTTTCATTAGTGACTCAAAGCTGATTTTCTGTCTGAAATTTCTAAACACATCTTTTAGTTACAGAAGTAACCTGCTCTGCTCTTTTTTCCTCTGGCACAGAGATGCAATTTTACTTGTATAATTAGAAAAATTATTAAAAATATTAATTTATTCCAGCATGGAAAATGAAGGACGTAAACACTCCAACCTCTGGCCCAAATAAATACTGCACAGATCAAATGCATGCTAACAATTTAGTAGTTAAGTTTTATTAATAATTAATATTATTTGAGCAGGGTAGAATTAATTCATTTTACATTTATGAATAGACTTGAAATGCTAAATTGAAGCAAATTTTGATTTTACAAACAACTTTCAGAATAAAAGGGAGATCAACCAAAATAACTGACATCTCTGATAAATATGATAAATCACTCAGAAACGTCGCACCTCATTTAAATCAGGTCTCATGGCAGATAGATAGATAGATAGATAGATAGATAGATAGATAGATAGATAGATAGATAGATAGATAGATAGATAGATACTCGACTTTTAAGATCATTATATTAAATAAAAGTGTTTTAATTTGTTACGGCGTGTGGTCTACATCAGATTGCACACCACTGCGGTATTTTAAGGACACTTCTGGCACTCATTCCCAGTCACCTTCACCTGCGTGTAGAGATCCCAGCAGGCTCCGCATACATTAGAGGAACATATTATGCGCAAAGATACATAACAATAACTGCACAAATGTAATAAAAAGCACATGCAAAATCATACACTCTGTAGTTACATTACCTCAGTTGTTTCAGAAAAAGTAAGCATCAGTCACCCTGTGTTTCCATAGGATTCACCGTTGTGCTGCTAATGATGCCTCTGCTCTGGAGATCTGACTGTGTACTGCGTTGCACGCACATGCGGTTCCTCAGAGCAGACTCAGGTGAAGCCAAGCCACGCCTCTCTGGGTAATATTCATGAGAGGCCACGCCTCCTCTACTTTGTGTCGCAGCGTCACTTCTCTAAAGCATTAGGTAGATTTACAGCAATTTAGATTTATTACAGTTTTTTGAGAATGCAGTGGATTTGTGCATTTATGGGGGATGGAGGGTTAAATGTGCGACCGTTGTGACACGGATGGAGTCGATTCATTTGTATTGGTTGCCACCTAGAGGTTAGTATTAAAAATGCAACATGTAGGGGACACTGGGGCTAGTTGTCACATATAAAGTGAGAAAGCTGTATTTCATTAACTATAAAAGGTTACGAATCAAAATTCAATTTACACAAATGCTTTTCCCCCCTTTTTTTCTATAAGTGGTTTCTGAATGTTGGTTTCAAATCCCTCTTAAATTAGAACAGTTTTTTTTGTGAATTCTGTCTGCCAAAATAAAATTCCAAAATCATATTTGTGCTCGGTCTACATCTGTTAGATAAACAAATAAACACAATAGATACGTTTTTAAACAAAAAGTTGATATTTTTAAACAAAAAGTCGTATCTACTTAATTAATTCCAATTGCTGTTGTCCAAAACAATGTTTTTGTAAATATTATTTCCAGTATTACCATTTCAGAAAAGTTTAAAGTTTAAACTGTTTAAAATTTGCTATGTAGTGCATTTGAAATACTGTGGTATAATACGTTTTAAATATTTATTTAAATTGTGGAAGATATTTTTTTTTCATGATATCTTAATTTTTCTTTTCAAATAATTGTTAGAAGGTTCCCATAAAAACAAATAGTGTTATAATAGAATTGACTATGTTAAGATGTTCAATAGCTTTTTTTTAGCCGAGCATATGTAGCTTAGCTTCTTACTATAAGCATTGTTCTAGCCTACAATACAGATTAAAGGACTATAGTGAATTCTTATTGTTTGAATGGATATTATGAGAATGCTAATTCATCATTATAATGGATATTATGAGAATGGTCATTCATCAATATATAATCTAAATTGAATTTGGTTTGTTTGAAATAGACCTCGCTCCGTGAGACATCAGCTTTAGTTGCCACTTGATCACGTGTCCATACAAGAAGAAAACGTGCCAGTATCAGCCTTTTAGAGCTTTGGAAATTTGCATTCATGCATTTCCTCCATAATTATGTTACAAACTTTACTGCTATTCAGAATCATGTGAAATTTACCAAATGAGTGCGTGCCTGTCTGTTTGTGTGTACGTAGGCTACGTGTACAGATGGCAGCTGGAGTGATCGGGAGGAGGAGGAGGAGGGATTGGCGTGACGTCACGGGCTTCCTCGTCCAACACATGACATGTTTCGATACAACTGTGAACTCTAGAAACGTTTATAGCGTCTGTTTTGATCATCAGGTGACTGCAGCTTTGACATTAACTCCACATGGTAAGTGCCCAACAGCCTTACGATCTAAAATCATATGATCGACTGATATTATTGTGTTCTCTCTCTGATGATAACTGGACTGGTTAAGTGTCTGTCTGGCTGATACACGTCGCATTGCTTGATATGAAAGCGGATAGCCTGCTAGCGACCTTAACTCAGATCAGGATTAGTAGTTTAAAGGGTTATTTTAGGTTTAAAGTTTGACGTCTCTGATCAAACTCATAGTTTGACGAGGTAGGCTATGTGTGATTTTCCTTCAGCTCATAAAATTCAAACTATCTTATCTTAACTCAGCGTTGTGAATTACAATGAGTGAAGTCGCTAATGTGAGCGGCTAGCCCAGATCTAACGTTACTAGTGAAACACTGTGTCAGTGCGCCCATGAGAATGTAAGAATATATCAGTCAAGACGAAAACATTCGGTTATGGAATGTGTTCTAAACAATTATTCAGAAATATTAAATCTTATATCAAAGCATAATCGTCGGGTTAAAGCAGTCATTGTCATAACATTCCACCATTTTCATTTTCCCTTTTGACGTTTCCGTGTTTCGGTGTTTTGAATTTGTCACTAATATTGGATATTTTTAGTATTTACTTACAGGTGTCGGGAACCTGATAGTGTGATCATGGTCTCTTTTAAAATAGCTAATTAATTAAGTTTCGTAATAGGGGAAGATGGAGTACATGTTTATAAATGACAATTAGTTGCATTCATATGATTATGGAACACATAGGCTACTAATTATTATTTTATTTTTTTAAATGGTGATTAAAGACAAACTTAAAATAGATATTTTTAAAACAAATTAAGGACGCAACAATGACTAAATTCAGATGGCCCCATTCTACTCAATAATAGGTTAACAAAAAGTTATATTTATAAATATTAAGTACTTATATTTCCATATATTACAACTTTTTTTGTCAACCTATAATTGATTAAAAAAAAAAAAAATGTTTTAATATATTGAAATATTAAGTACTTATGAATTTATATAAATTGATAAGTACTTAATATTTCCATATGTTAACTTTTTTGTCAACCTATAATTGAGTAGAATGGTGCCATCTGAATTTAGTCATTGTTACGTCCTTAATTTGTTTTAAAATTTATATTTTAAGTTTGTCTTTAATCATCTTTAAATTAACTATAACTAACTATACTTTAATAAATATATTCTGCCTCCATTCTAAATTAATTATTGTGCCCATGAATTAATAAATATACATCACTTTTTGGGTTTTGTAAGATGTCTTATTCCACCCTAATGGCCATTTTAAATTGGCTACGGAAATGAACATCTTTGTGCTGACTGAATACAAGAAAGAGAGTTCTGTGAAAAGTAGCCTAGCTATTTGACTGTTGGTTTTATGTGCGTCAAAGCATTTGTGTTAAAAGAGTGTGAACTGAATGTTACGGCCTGTAAATAAGAATAGTTCCCACGCATCCTGTTGTTCTGGAGAACAGACACAGGTGGGCAACCTGTCACTGTAACACAGCACTGCCAAAATGTTGGTGTTTTGCTCCATGGCACTTGATCTCGTGTTGGATCAAAGATCGCTGAATCGAATCTGTTGGTAAGCAGCCACCTGTCCTTCAGAGATGAGATGAGAATCACTGTGTGCAATTCGATCCAGTGAGGTGCGTTTTGTTTCACTGCTTAGAAATCATATGTTTAGGTTAGTTTAACCGCCCAGAACTGTAATCCATTGTTCTCTCAAAGAGCTGGGGGGCAAGGTTATTTTTAATGTTGCTTTAACTATAAGAACAGGGGCTTTCAAAGAATTCAAGGACTTGTGTGAGCTTGCACAGTATGTGAACATCAGGTGCGCTGCCTACCAGAACGAAGCCAGAAAGCAATTTCATTTGCCTTTTGATATGCCATGTGTCCCAAAGTAAGGTTAGTGATATTTGCAAAAGGTTGTCACGGATGTCTGGCTTTAAAGCAATGAGGGATTCTCTGTGCGTAAGGAAATTCACATGACTTCTCCGCTCCATTGGAAACTGTTCAATATTTGATAGCAAACACAGGCCTCAGTCTACACTAATGGTGCTCAGGTTACATCTCTCATTCACCCCTGAGAAATCTCTGGACTAAATAACAGTGTTTGTTATCATCAGCTTTGAAGCTGGGATGAGATCATCCAGCTCATTAAAATCTAAGGTTCATGTGCAATTAGACTTCACACTGGGATTTATCATAATTTTTCCTGTTAGAAATCGTTTTTACAGGCACAATATGGAGGTGTGACCGGAAAGTACTGAATAACCGCTCACATGACACTCTGTGAAGAAGTCCAGGCTGTTTTTGTTATTATGGATATGGAAAATTGGTTGCTTTCATCGCTAATTCCCCATAACACTCTCCATGGAAACATAACGGAAGCCCTTTTTTAAGAGATCTTTTCACTGTGCTATTTTCCCATTCTTTTTTGATTTGAGAATGAACTTGTATTGAAAAAATAATAATTATAATTTCATACAAAAATAACCACAATTTCTGTGACTAACTTTGTAAAAGCTGTGATTCATCTTTGGTCCTGTTGTTCTCCCAGCTTTGGCTTCATTTGAATGATTCAGCACTTTGCTTGATATGAATCTGGAAAAACAGGCTAACACAAAACCTTCTTCTGAGCTAAAATATTAACAACGTCCCCCACGTTGTTAATATTTTAGCTCAGAAGAAGGTTTTGTGTTAGCCTGTTTTTCCAGATTCATATCAAGCAAAGTGCTGAATCATTCAAATGAAGCCAAAGCCACTTGATTATGTGGTACAGATGCTCAGTTTTCTCATTGGCTTGGCCATTGTCCAATTATGCTCTCTGAATCTAATTCAAATAATGGTTATTTCCAAACTAAAAACAGCCGACAGACATTACCCAGCCTCATATTTCACTGAATAATAGACGGCATGGTTTTGAACTGGTTGGTTTGTGTTGGTGTCTGTCTGTTTGCAGGAGCGGATGGAGCGATGACCCCACCCTGCTCGGCCTGTGGGACGTGTAGAGTGCTGTGTGGGAGAGAAGAAGCAAAGGATGGGAAGGAGGGTATGGGGCCTCTGCCAGGGCGTCTCAACAGCTATGCTCTACGGCTCCCTGGCTCTGTTCGTCTCCATTCTCCACAACGTCTTCTTACTGTATTACGTGGAGACCTTTGTGTCTGTTTACAAGATCGACAAGTTATCGTTTTGGGTGGGAGAGGTAGGTTTATTTTATATAGTATCTGTCAATTTCAATTGTCAATTATTTATTAACTGAATATGAGACCATTTATGGTTTTGTTTTGTTCATTTTGTTGTTTCTTTTTCCATAGACTGTGTTTCTGATATGGAATAGCCTAAACGACCCTCTCTTTGGCTGGCTGAGTGACCGCTCATTCCTGAGCTCTCCACAGTAAGATTATTCACTGGATCTGGAAATCCACAGTTCGATAGGACGAGTACATGTCTAATGAATCTCTCTCTGTGTTTGATTGCTCAGGTCTGGGTCCCAGATCACATCCCCTGACGTGGTTTTGAAGCGTCTGCAGGCACTCTCTCGTAGCGGGCCTCTCTTTGCCCTCTCGTTCCTGGCCTTCTGGGTGTCCTGGACCTGGCCTGGACTGCAGTTCCTCATCTGCCTGTGCCTTTACGATGGCTTCCTCACGGTGGTCGACCTCAACCACAACGCCCTCCTGGCTGATCTGGCCGTATCTGCACATGACCGCACGCGCCTCAACTTCCACAGTTCCTTGTTCAGTGCGATGGGCTCGCTGTCCGTTTTCCTCTCTTACTCCTTCTGGAACAAGGAAGACTTTTACTCCTTCAGGCTCTTCTGTGTGACTCTAGCCGCTCTCTCAATGCTAGGCTTTTACATTGTTTCACGTCTCCTGCAGCACCGGTTTCAGAACGAAGTCCTTCTACACAAGAACGAGAGCCAAGCACTTGCTGAGTAAGAGTTATTGTTTTTCAGAGCAAATATTACTTGTCGTTTAGCAGTTACTTTTCATCTGAGGCAATTTACACCACACTAATTGCAGAGCCAGTCCCCGTGGAGCAACCTGGGGTTAATTGCCTCGCTCAAGGAAGAGATGTTGATAGCGATTGACAAGAACATGCAGTGCACTCTTTAAAATGATTATTTTTGGCATCATTTACTCAACCACAAATTTGTTCAACCTATATTATTTTCTTTGATGAAACATAAAAGGAGTTATTTAACAGAATATCAAAACTTAGAGTTGCTGGACTACAAATTTCAGCCCTGTGAAATGCTAACATTGTAACAAAGTTTATAGACAATTAGCTTAGCGGTAGACTATTTATGGTTGCAGGTAGAGAGAGTTTCTAGGTGCAGTAAGCGATTTCTGGTATTTGAAATCACTAAAACAAACACGCCCCAACCCAAAAGGATCGCACCCCTATTTTGATGCATCCGCCCCTACGTTCACGTACACGCTATGCATGCAACACACACAGGCAACGACTATGGCGGAATCTGCTGATGTGCCTGGGCGCCTGAGGGTATGTCATCAATAAGTGAAAGCAATTTGTGTTACTATGATAATTCAGTTCTGGAAAGCTCTTCAGTGCTGGAAAGCTTCTCTGATATTAAATGTGGGTCTTACCTGATTGTAACCCTTCTTTTTAAAGTTACATTCCTCTGGCCTTTTCCTCTTTTGTATTTTCTCTGCCATCTCTCTCTTTCTATAGTTGTTCTGCTAATGTCTGTCTCCCGCATCATGAGTATATACACCTCTTGCTGCTGATTGGCTACACGTGTGTTTTGGTGCTTGGTCCGATCCACATTTCAACAGCGTTTTTCAAAAATCGCTTACTGCAACTTTAACATAGATGCTCATTGCTCATCCAATCAGAATTTGTCATCTTTTTATTATATGTATTTTTTTATTGTAAGAATTTCTCTTTAACTTTTTTTTTCTTTTGTTTCCTCCCGTTGGATTGCCCATCCTCCTTGACGTTCTTATAGACTGAGTGTCGGTCAAGCTCCTTTTACCTCACCTGGGAAGCCAGTCACTCTTGGAGAATATCTAAAGCAGCTGTCATGTCACAAGAACTTTATGTGGTTTGTCTCTATGAACCTTGTACAGGTAAATGTAAAAACTTAAAAGTTAAAGTGGTATTGTCTAAAATCATCCAATTAGAGAACTGATTTTTATATATATATATATTCCTCTACCATCCGCAGGTATTCCACTGCCATTTCAACAACAATTTCTTCCCTCTGTTTTTGGAGCACCTCCTGTCAGACCGTATCTCTGCCTCCACCGGTTCCTTCCTGCTGGGTAAGAGAGAAAGAAATCATTCACGTGGCCACAGCACATCAACAATGCTGGCTATGTATACCTGCTTGTGGGAACCTATTGTGAGGTTATGATTTCCGTTTGTATTTGTATTTTACTAATTCTCTATTTTCCTGTGACACAGGCTTTTCTTACATTGCACCTCATCTGAACAATCTCTACTTCTTGACGCTGTGCCAAAGACTGGGTGTCTACCAGGTTGTCCGCTGGCTCTTCCTCTTAAAGCTGGGCCTCAGTATAGCCATGCTTCTAGCCGGGGCGGACCAGGTGTACCTGCTCTGCATCTTTATTGCTAGGTGAGAAATGAGCTTCTTACAAGCCCTTCCATTTTCAGAAGTTCAGAGTTTATATTTTAAATGTATTTATTAGGATTAACCCCATGAGATGCACCATCTCATTTTCGAGGGGGTCCCAACATACAGCGTAACACATTCACTACATAACAAAAACAAAATACAAATGAACAATACATCAACAAAAAACAGAACACAAACATTAATTGAAAAATAACACCACAAAGTTTAAATGATAACAAATATACAACAAAGTATACTCATCACTGAATCTAATTGTAAATGAACATAAAATATAAACCACAAATATATAAAGAAATATAAACAGTGACACCTTCAATAATAGCATGTACAGTCCAACACAAAATGAGATGATAAAGTTTGTTTAAACATCCTAAATGATGTAATAGATCGAATATCCGCAGGTAAATTATCCCTGTCTATTGGGGCTTTAAACATAAAAGCTGTTTTACCAAAAAAAATTTTTTTACCCGAGGAACAAAAAAAAAAAGTTTGGACAGTGTGTCTAACTTGATAATTTAAAGAGAAAGGTACAAAATATTGTTGTAAATTACTAGGATATTTAAAATAAATACATTTGAAAATAAATTCCAATGAATATGTTGTCTTAAATGCAGAGATGGCCACTGAAGTTCATCATACATTGTACAGTGATGTCATGAGTAAAAAAAGATAATGCCAAAACAAATCTGTGAAGTCTATTATATACTGTATTAAGTGGAATAAGATCTAATTTTGATGCAGTTTGATAAACAACATCACAATAATCAATGATTGGACATATAAGTTGAGAAACAAGTTTCTTATGAACACTGTATGAAAAACTATTTTGAGATCGATGTAAAATACGAATTCGAAAATAGATTTTATGTAAAATATGATTAATATGTAATTTAAAGGAAAGTTCAGAATCAAGCCATATACCAAGGTATTTAAAAATATCAACTTTATGCAAAGGAGTACCGTCTTTACATGATATTACACAAGAACAAATTTTGGATTTAAGTTTCTGTCTATAACCAAACATCATAATACAAGACTATTATTAAGCACTCGTTAATCCAAAAGCCAATCTTGTAAAGTATTAAAATCATACTGAAGAGATGGTTGAATTTGTGAAATATCAGAATTATATACAGTGCTATGCATAAGTTTAGACACCCATGCTAAAGTTTACTAAAAAGAGGAATAAAAAATTTAACTTAATGCCTTAATTAAAAAAAATTGGAAAAATCCAACCTTTAAGGACACCAATTTTCTTTGTGAATGAATAATGTATTGCAAATAAATAAATGTTCTTCCTTAAAATACAGGGTGCATAAGTTTGGACACCCCTATGTTAAATTCCCAATAGAGGCAGGCAGATTTTTATTTTTAAAGGCCAGTTACTACATGGATCCAGGATACTATGCATCCTGATAAAGTTCCCTTGGCCTTTGGAATTAAAATAGCCCCGCATCATCACATAGCCTTCACCATACCTAGAGATTGGCATGGAGTACTTTCCATAAGATCATCTCTCAATGCAAATCAAACCAGCTATTAGGCTAACTGAAATAAAACCATGCCAATCTCTAGGTATGGTGAAGGCTATGTGATGATGTGGGGCTATTTTAATTCCAAAGGCCAAGGGAACTTTATCAGGATGCATAGTATCCTGGATCCATGTAGTAACTGGCCTTTAAAAATAAAAATCTGCCTGTCTCTATGGGAATTTAACATAGGGGTGTCCAAACTTATGCACCCTGTATTTTAAGGAAGAACATTTATTTATTTACGATACATTATTCATTCACAAAGAAAATTGGTGTCCTTAAAGGTTGGATTTTTCCTACTTTTTTTAATTAAGGCATTAAGTTCAATTTCCAAAAGATTATTTTTTATTCCTCTTTTTAGTCAACTTTAGCATGGGTGTCTAAACTTATGCATAGCACTGTACATCTATAACGGTGTCATCAGCATAAAGTTGAACATTTCAGTTTTTTAAAATTAAAGGTAAATTATTGACATGAATGGAAAAAAGAAGTGGTCCCAATATTGAGCCTTGGGGTACACCTCTTGGTTGAACCAGAAAATCAGATTTATTCCCATTTAATACTACACATTGTTTTCTATTATGCAGGTATGAATTAAACCACATAACTAAATTTTCAGAAAGACCAAAAACATGGAGTTTGTCTAAAAGTAAATATCGATCAACTAAATCAAAAGCTTTAGATAAATCAAGAGAAATTGCACCTGTGAGTCACCATCATCTGCAGTTGAGAACTCATCATTAGTAATCTTAAGTAAAGCAGTAGTGGTAGAATGATTGGTCCTGAAACCAGATTGAAATGGTGATAAAATATTATTAATGCATAAATAATTTGAAAGTTGTTTATAGATTTTTTCCAAAACTTTAGATATAGAACATGATGAAGATCAAGTACATCACCTCCCTTGTGAAGTGGAGTAATACATGCAGACTTAAGTTTGGTCTCCTTTTAGGGAACACATTGCAAATTAAGTATTAGCTATTTAGAGTATTTAATTAAAATCTGTTAATTGTGATAATGTGCATTTCTCTTTTTTGTCTTTTTTTGTGCTATTCTTTATCTTTGACAAAAAACAAACATTTTCTACATTTATTAAGTTGACAAGATTAACACCGATTAATTAATAAAAAGATGCACATTAGCCTCTGAGAACAGATTCAAATAATCTTTCATCAGCATTGTCTATCTATTTTTATTATTTTACTGTGTTGTTTGAATCTCTCCGTAGTAATCGCGTCTTCACCGAGGGCACTTGTAAACTTCTGAACCTGGTGATCACAGACCTAGTGGATGAGGACTTTGTGTTGAACCACCGGCAACAAGCAGCTTCTGCCCTGCTCTTTGGCATGGTTGCCTTGGTAACCAAGCCTGGTCAGACCTTTGCCCCTCTCATTGGTACCTGGCTGCTGTGTCTCTACACAGGTGTGTGTGCTGTGAATAAACCCTGCATTGCAAGCAATAATCACATAATTCACATTTAATCATTTAGCAGATGCGACAACAAAGAATCTCTCTCATGCATTGCACTTGTTTGACCCAGTACATTTTAAATTAGATGGCAAAATATTAAACCAAGTGGCTCACCCAGGCTGCATTTATTTGATCAAACAATAACATTATTGAGATTCACTCCAGTCTTCAGTGTTAGATGATCCTTTAGAAATAATTCTGATATCATTTCTTATTATTATCAATGTTGAAATCAGTTGTGCTGCTTAATATTTTTGTGGAAACCATGATAATAATTTTTCACGAATAAAAAAAATTGTTTTATTTGAAATCTTTTGTAACATTGTAAATGTCTTTACTGATTTGATATTTTGATCAGTTTAATGCATCCTGAATATAAAATGCATTTCTAAGATTAAAAAACTCAAACTTTTAATGGAAATGTATCTTCAATTGTCATCATTTCCCCTATCTTTTTCCAGGATATGACATCTTCGAGAGGAACTCAGTGGCAGAAGCACCGATTGCGGCTCCTTCTTTCCCTGTGCCACTGCGTCAGGGTTGCTTTTACCTGCTGGTGTTTGTGCCCATTTCCTGTGCCCTTCTGCAGCTGCTGGCGTGGTCTCGCTTCACTCTGCATGGGCGAAGGCTACAAAACATCAAGTCCCTGAGGGAAGGTGCCCAACACAGCCACCTCATTGATGTCAAGGCTATCTAATACTCCTATAGGGAGGGGAAGAGGAAGGAGAGATGAGTCATGGACATTCCCCAAGCCCAGGCATTCTGCCAACAGGCCCTGAATGGAGAATGGTGACGCCAAATACTGCAAAAGACACTTGAGAGAGAATGTAGGTCCCATCTTATTGAAACTTGCCTTAATTTGCTATGTTTGCTAACGATTGGGTATTTATATTGAGTATGTGACCAAATATGAAAGGACAGTTTGAACAATCTAGTGGTTATTGGGACCATATTGAACAGTACTGCCACCCAAACCATCTGTTCTGAAGTTTCAGTGTATAGTTATATGGGTTGATAATCAAGCCAAATCTAATCACATCTCCCTTGACTGTATGTTTTAACTATATGTAAAGAAAAAAAACCCCACTGTGTTCTGAGAAAGGGCATGTTTACACTAAGTGTTCAGCGGCATTCCAGGGATACATGATATGGAATTGCATGGATATTTGTGGTGTTTTTAATACTTTCAGGACTTTGAAACAAAAATACATTGTCTTTGTAATTCGGCCAGCTGTTAAAGTTTTTTTTGTGGCTAGTAACATCTGTTTTATATGACTTTTTGAAATTCATTCAATTACTCACTGCTATCGATGATTATCATTACTGAAAATGTATGTATATTATAGTTCACATGAACGTAAATTTGTTGAACTAGCATGTATAACTAACTTATTTTTGTACCAAATGTCCAAATTCACTTTATTTTTGTGTTTTACAAGTTGTCAATTTGACTGATGAGAAGCAATTAATTCCTTGGCCAATTTGACGTTAAAATTTTAAAGTTACCGAAATAGTTTTGTATAAGGGTTTTCCAAATTAAATTTTTTATTGACAAATTTATATTCTTAACTTTTAGTAAAGATACAATTTTTGTGAAATTGCATTTCATTATTTCAACTGTATGATTTTTGCAAAACAAAACAAATTAAGCAAGAAGACACGTCTTACTATTTTAGTCCTTAGATGGTTACATTTTCTGTTTATCAACTACTGGTTGGTGCACAGCGGGCACATCTGATATTTTTGTCGTATTTTATGGTTATTTATTTTAGGAAACGTGAGTTATTAGGATATATGAGTTTTAGTGCTTTTGCTCACTGTTCAAATCATTTTGCTTGCAAATAAATGTTTTATAACATTAATGTCTTTATGTGATGTTCTTCCTGATTCAGCATTGACCAATTTAAACTCTAAAATATAATAATTTGTACAGGCCTAAAACCAAACCTTTTTAAAGATTCCGTTCATACATTGTTACCCTGATTTAGCCATTTAACACATTTTACATACATTATAAATTATAATAGCAAAACCAATGTGCATACACCTGGAGTATACTATATAAATGTTGAATGATCTACCAAAATGAGGCACCACATGACTACGTAGGTGCAGGTTTCAAATTACTTTTGTATAATTGGTTCCCACGAGGACACATACAGAAAAGAAGCCTCTAGAGATTTCAGCTTTCTGTCCCTTTGTCTAGAAGACTGTGTGAGATATAGTTAATTGCAAATTGTGATTATGTTGCTCACATGTACAGTAGAGCAAGTGCTCGTCGTCCTCCCCTCAAAAACACTTAGACTCAGAGATTCTGAATGTGACTCTTTTTCCTGTACTTTGTGTACGTCACCTGTCGGATGTTTGAGTAGTTTCCTATGTGGGAAGGACTGGATTAAGTCAGCGAATTTAACAACTTCGTGTCATTACAGCTCGAGTAAGAAATCCCCGTTATCCCCCCCTTTCACATAATTCCCTGAACTGATCATGTTTTTGGTTATGACGACGCTCCTCTTAAAAGGGCAACCCAGTCAATGAAAGCTATTCAATCAATGGAATGGAAATGTAAAGCTGGGTATGGGTTGAAAATATCGATATTTTCTGTGATAATTAAGGTCTCTCAAGAATAAAACAATCCGTCCTGATATCAGCAAACTCAAATTCGCAAAATTATTGACAGGCTGACAGGTTTTCTGGTAAATAAAACAAGGTAACAATGACCTGTCAATTCGCCATATGTTAGCTGGGAGGCTAATTAATAAGGTTGGGTTCATTATTATTATTATTTATTTTTTTGGGTGGGTTCATACTTGTGTACATATAAAACTATTTTCACATCACACTCAGAACAGGGATGTTTTTTATAAGTGAACGAATCATTGTTTTTTAATCGAATCTTTTGAATGATTCGTTCTCATTCACTTCCGAACACTGTCTCATATTTTCTCTTCCTTGAAGTTATGAAACCACCTCTAGACACGCAAATGGTAATAAATTATAAGACTTGTGAACAATTTGCCTCATAAATCATAATACACAAAAAGACACTCGCAGCTGGTCGCCGACTTCTGGTAAATCTTGCATAAAAACACTGATTACTGAAAGTGTATGATTCTTTTTAGTGAATTTGTTCAAAAGATTCGAGTCACTGGGCTGAATCAATATTCCCCTACTAATCTTCGCGACGTAGTTGCCCTTTTAAGCAAAGCCCCGCCCAGTGGCTCGAAGCTCCTCCTTTTTGCATGTCAAAGCAGTGATGAGTCACGTGATTGGCGGAGTGGTCGTTGGGAGGGGAGGAGCGAGTGTGAAGCTCTGTGTGTATTGAAACTCTCTTTTCTGTCCTTGCATTCCAACCCTCATCAAAGCCTGGACGAGAGAAGAGGAAAAACCATAAATAATACCATGGTGAGATCGGCTCGTTTTGAGGATCGACCCATGGATGCACGTTCTCAGGAATCAGCCACGATAGGATTCGGAACCAGCGAAGAAACGCACGCCTGTAATCCACTTTTAATTTCTTTTAAGCACTAAAGCGAGAGAGGCTTGATGGGGGCCAAACAGAGACGTTTTCTTTTTCATTTTTAAAGAGGGACGCAAGATGGCAGATGACAGACTCCAGTAGCAAGAACCACTCCGTTTCGCTGTCTGTTTATTTTTGGAGGTGTATCGGAATAAGACTTCATTTATTTCTCGCCTGAAGAGATCAAAGTGAAGGCACTTGGCAGTCCAGTTTTCTCTTGACTTGGTTAACGTACATACCAGTGTATGTTCTCTCTATGTTCCTTTGTTATAATGAGGGGGAAGTCTAGTATGCGCGTAGTCTACACATATGTGTAAGAATTAACCGATTGGTCTGGTTAAGATCGTTATTTTCTATGAAATTCAACTATAAAACACGCTACGTGGATGTGAGATATGAATATTTTAATGTAAAGTGTAATGCACGTCTGTATGGAGAACCATTATAATCCTCTTTGGGGATAAAAATCCATGTCAGTGTAATGCTATGTCAAAATAGCAGCGGTAAAAAACAACAAAAGCCTTGTCGTGAGAATTATAATTTACTTTTCAAAAGCTTTTATTAGTCTCTCGCTCGAGGCTGTTCTCGAAAAACGGCCTATCAACGTGTCTTTACCTTGTAAACGAGAAGCTGTCAAGCTGGTCGTCAGCAGACTGGATTATTCATAGTCGTAATAGATAACTAGTGGGCGAATCAGAGCCACACATGTAGGATATGAACAAGTGTGTTGGCATTTAAAGTCACAAGACAGAAAAGTCCACTTTAGTGCTGTGGCAACACTAAATTCTCGAGACGCCTACAGTTGACACAAACGAATGAAGAAGTGGGTGGTGTAATGATGTTTCCTTGAGCTAAAAGTATTCTCAGCTAGAGTATTCATACTCTCATTGGCACAAAGTTGTGGTTTGTGGGGTAAAACAAGGTCCTTGTGGTTCCCACTCCACCCATTTCAGGTATTGCCAGAGGAAGGCCTATTTTATGCAGTTTTTACCTTGACTTGTGAGCATTAAAAATGGCGGAGAACTGGAAGAACTGTCTCGAAGAAGAGCTCATATGCCCGATTTGTTTGAATGTGTTCTCGGAGCCAGTTCAGCTCCCTTGTAAACACAACTTCTGTCGCATGTGTATCAATGAGGCCTGGTCTAAAGATGCAGGAATGGTCCGTTGTCCCGAATGCAACCATGCCTACAGCCAAAAACCAGCTCTGGAGAAGAACCACAAGCTGTCCAATATTGTGGAGAAGTTCAACGCGTTAAACGTTGAGAAGACGCCAGCAGTCTTGCACTGCATTCTGTGCCGGCGTGGTCCTCCGCTTCAAGCCCAGAAGGTTTGCCTCAGGTGCAATGCTCCCTGCTGCCATTCTCACGTACAGACCCATCTCCAACAGCCCTCTTCCAACGCTGGACACTTACTGGTGGATGCCGAAGACGTGCGGGCCTGGAGCTGTCCACAGCATGACGAATACAGACTGTATCATTGTGAAACCGAGCATGTGGCCGTCTGCCAGTACTGCTGCTTCTCCAGATGTGCCACCAACCACGGCCATGCGGTGTGCGATATAGAAGTCAGACGAAACGATATCAGAGTAAGTGGCCACTACTTCTTCACATGCTATGTTTTTTTACTTCCAGGTTCAAGGTTGTGGTTCACTTCTGGATTTGGTGGATGAGACGGTGAGGTTTATCGATGTAGTTGCTAACTATTCAGTCCCCTTCCCCCCTTTTTTCCATTTGAATGATAAACAATTGGGTAGAGCTGCAAACAATACCGAAGCTCTCCTCTGGGCTTATCTTCCCAGCACAGGTGCATCCTTGCGTGGCGTTTTGGGGAGGGGGAGGACTGCGACTGGAGAATTTAATGATGAGTCTTATTTTCTGTGGCACAGATGAGGGAAAAGGCCAGATTTGGATTTAATTTACCCTTAACAACCCCTTGCATTTTCAAGGCACGCTGCAACAAAACAACCTGGATTTTCTTGTTTTAAATAATCAGCAATGCACAATGCTATAGCAGATGTGTTTTTTTTTTATTATTCTTTTATAGGCAATTCATGAACCTAAAACCAAATAAAATTCAGTATCACAGCCAGAGTGGTGATTCAATATTATATTTGCTCCTAATGTTTAAAACATACATCTTTAGTTAATACTGGATGTGGCTGAGAGTTACATATTAGCCTATGCTTTTTTCCTTTACAGTAGCTTTATGTTTATAAAAGGTCAAGCAGTCCTCGCGTGCCTCTAATTTGATTCATGTGCTTGCTGTCAGCATAATTTCCATTTATGTTGATTATATAAATCAAATGCCATCAGTTATCTCAGGCATTTCTGTGACAGGACATGCAGGCAATGACCAATCAATCTACAAAATGAACTCTAGTTGTTGTGTTGCCCAAGCTATTTGAAACTGAAACCATGTTTGGGATGTTTTGGGATTTCCATAGTTCTTTTTTGCAGGTAGCACGTGTTTGTGAATCTAATGTTTACTGCCTTTGATGGACACCGTTTGTCTTTCCACATTCATCTGCTACAAGGCAAAATTGCTCTGTCTGGGGCTGTAGCTCAGGGCAAGGTTGCCATTGCCTCGTTCACTCTGACCTTGGCGGAGGAGACGCTGGTTTGAAATGACAGTGATTTTGAGCACCCTACCCCCATTCCCCCTTGAGAGAGGTCCGTCCTGGATGGCAAGCCAGCACCGCTGCCATGAGGTATTAGGTTCCACCCTCCAGGCTTCTGCCGGCAGCCCGAGCTCATCAGTCACTACAATTAGGCCATGGTCTTAGATCCTAGAGCTTCAAAGACATTCTCTGTCTCCATGCGGTTTTCTGCTTCTTGACCTTTCTTCTGGTCCTGATTGTTGATGTAGAATATATAAACACCAATTCAATCTGTAAAGGAGAAGATGGCGAACTTGTGTTTTCAGAAACCAATCATGTATTGTTGGCCATTTTGACGCGCGTCACCACTCGCCAAATTCATAGTATTTCAAAGGGTAGTTCATCCAAAATTAAAATTTTGGAAAATGATTCACCCTCCTGTCATTTCTTTCTTCTGCAGAACAAAAAGAAGATATTTAGAAGAACATTTTTGTCTCTACAATGAAAGTCAATGGAGTCCAAAACAAAACTGGACCCCTTTCATTGTATGGACAAAAATGCATTCAAATTTCTTTTTTTTTTTAAATAACTTCTTTTGTTCCACAAAAGAAAGAAAGTCATACAGGTTTTAATGCAGGACATGAAGGTAAGTAAATATGATGACCACATTTTCATTTTTGGTGAACTATCCATTTAAATGACTGTATTAAGCAGCTGTATAGGTTGAAAACGGCTCCATATGGCTTTTAATAAAGTATCATCCCTGTAAAACTTTATATGAGGTAGATCTCCAACCGGACTGAAATGAATATTGCATATCTTGCTGTAAATATATGGTGTATTTGGTAATGTAGAGAGGTTAGTGGAGTCTGATTCACAGCCCAATACAATTCCTTGGATCCAAATCTTAAATTGAAAGAAAATCAAGTTGATGGACAAGCGAGATGCGCAAAAAGAAGTCAGTTTACCCAGTACCATGTGATTGTGGATCCAATTTGTCATGCGCTCAGCAAACAAAATCTGTTGAAAGGAAAAGGTTTGGCTACGCGCATCATCGGCAGTGATTGATGTAGTTCATTTGGCACAGAGGGTACAGTCAGCTGTTATAAGCGTCTGTCAGACGGTGTGATTGAAGATCATTAGTTTGCAGCGCATCCCTCTCTGGGTCTTGCGTTTGTCCTGTACTGCTGCATTCGGAAGACTGACATTGATTCCCTTTGTTTTTTACTCTTTGTAGCTGAGATGAATCAGAATTATATAAGAGTGTTACTCTCAAGTATGAAGAAAAATACCAAAATTGATTTCTTCTTTGCTTCTATGAAGAATACCTGTTTTGTTTAAGCTTTCATCCCGCATGTGAGGTTATTAAAATTTGACGTCACGCTACTGAATTAGACATGCCCTCAGTCAACTTTGGCAGCGCAAGTCCTGTTTTTCGCCTGTAAGCTTTTGAGCGTAAGTGGCTTGATGTGGTTGAGGTTTGTCCTCTTGCTACAGGAAGCAGTTTTATCTGTGAGCTAGCCTGCATTCATTACGGAGCTTTGCTCCAAAATACACACTCACAGGGTCAACACGATTTGTCTCTGCCTCGGACGCAGACAAAGACAAAATGGGGAAAGACAGTGTGAAATGAGCCTTCGTTCTTTCTCTTTGCTCTCCTCTATGCTGTCTTTCCTTCTCCTCCTCCTTTTTCCTCCCTCATATTCCCCTCTGAATATACAGATATGAAAAAAAGAGCTTTGTTGCCATGACAGCACCCCCCACCTTCTTTTTGGTGACTGCCTCTCGCACGCGGCGTTTGTTTAATTAAAACTAATTTGGTTTGTTCCTTAGGTACCACTGAACTTCTGTCAGGCGTCGCAAGTCGTTTGTTGATTGTGTTTTTTTTTTCCCTTTGTTTGCCATTGAATATGAAGGGAAAATAATTGAAATTCCTCTTCAGCCACCAGTCCTTCTCTGCGGGGCCTTGACAATTGCATTCATTGAAAAGAAAGAAACAGGAAGTTAGGAAAGTTACATTTGTCCCATCACAACAGAACCAGTCTTTTTGTCTCAGCGCCACATTCTCATATTCTTTATGTAGTTTTTAAAAGAACTATTTTAGAAAGAATATGCTAGTTAATAATATAAATACTAGATTGTCTAGAAATAAAACTAGACTGAAAATGATTTTATGCTGTGAAGAATTCTTAGTTTATAGATCAAACGGAATTTATATTCCAACATTACTAATGTAGAACATGGATCTTGTCGTCTTTTATTCATAGCATATAGCTTGCATTCTACTCATTGTCATTTATATTTGATCTTTGGACTGAGATTGAATATTCATGAATTTTATTGCTCATGTATAATTCAGCTACATTGTTAATATTAGGATGTATTAAATGCACATTTTAAGTTTCCTTAGGAACATTTCATAACAGTAGCTTTGTGATTCTTCCTTGCTTTATTAACAAAGTCCAACACATCCTACACACAGAAGAATTTTTATTTTGTTCTGAATGCCATGATCATTTTCACTAAGGTGTCATTTCCACTCCACCTCAGGTCACGTAGTGATTTTCATAACAAATGACGGTGGTGGAAAAAATTAAAGTTTTAAAGCGAGGAATAAAATTGGCTTGGGTAATATCTTAGCTCGCATTACGTGTCATTAATATACAAATAATATATTTATAGTTTTTGCATAATTTTGAATAATTGCATACAAATTGCTTTGCAGATGCAGTACATATTCTGCTCACAAGTGATGTTTTTTTTAATATATATTTTCTAACCTTATGATTATTTCACTCTTTTCTATTTTTTTTAAATGTAATTATTACTATATTTATAATGAGTTACAGTACGGTTATCACATGATTTTGATTGTCTCAACATTGCCAGATATTCGGATTTATTCTAAATTTAGCCAAACATATATTAGAATTTAAAAATCAATGTTGACCTAATCAGTTATTTTTGTATTGCAGCAAATGCTGATTAAACAGCAGGATCGGATCGAGGACCGTGTTCAGGACATAGAAGAGCAACTCTACAAATTAGAATCTGACAAATGTCTCATGGAAGTAAGTGTGTTATGTTCAAACATTTATGAGCTAAATCACATTATTATTAATCTCATTATTATTAGCAGAACAACTGCATCCTTTGCTTTGGAACTAAACACTTAGCTTTTTAATACAGGACGCTCTTCCTAGTAATGTGATTAATGACCACATTAGTACATTCATACAGGTTTGTGATAAAGGTTATGCCTGGTTCTTGTACCATAACAAATCCAGTTCCTCAGTGGCTCTTCCTAATCATCCACATCAGATGCAGTCTCTGCATAACCCCCATTGTTAAGACACCGCAGGACTTGCATAATAATTTATGGTTTTGTGCTTCTCTGTGGAACCTCAGGACAAAGTGCAACACCTGAAGGAGGAGGTGCAGCTGCAGTATCAGAAAATGCAGCAGCTCCTGGAGGAAGATCTGGGGAAGACCCTGGAGGTTCTGGATAAGGCCCATTCCAAGTTCTGCCAGGAGAACTCGGCACAGGCCCTGCAGCTTCACCAGAAACAGCAAGAGGCAAAGAAACTGCTCAGCTCCATTCAGATGGTTTTCGATAAGGCAGAGGAAATCGGTTTTATGAAGGTGACCTGACTTTTATTGCCATTGTCAATATTACATGGCCTGTGTTTGTTATAAATGGTGACATTTAGCAGTGTTTTAAAGTGCCTTTGCCTTTTATCATGATGGGGATGATTAAAATTTTTTTTTTTTTTTTTTTTGCCAGGCTGCTATTGGTGAACTCGATTTATAACAAACTATAACAGGTGCCAGGAAATTATTTTTTTTAGCCCCATGCCGAATAGGCATCCATTTTTCATGTGCTAGATACATAGGTCACCTATCTGGAATCCAGGAAATATAAAGTGACATTTTTAAAATCAGATTTAGCTATTTGTTGTCCTTGAGGTAAACAGTGTGATTTTAGAAATATTCATCAAACGAAACATCAGATGTTTAGCATGGGGTTGAACAAATACCGGTTAGCATAATTTCTATTTCTATTGGAAAAATCAAGAAATATAGATTTGGCCATCTTCTGAAAGGAAAACACTCCTAGAAGTTTTTTTTTGCTATTCACAAACTGAATAAAAGTCTGCTGCAGACATGCACGTTCCACATGCATCTCTTATCATCTTGTCCTTGAATCGCTTGTATTCACTGCAGTCTTATTTTAGCTTCTTACATTCAGTTGACTGGCAAAAAATCTGTTATGGGATTTATTTATTTTTTTGGCTTTATGTGTGCCAAAACCCACACAACAACTTTGTTGTGCAAAAACCCTCACACAACACTGGTGGGTTGGGCCAGCTTGCTGTCTGCATCTTTTATTTATCAATATTTTTATATGCCACTATAAAGCTGATACACAAACTTCCATTTCCATAGATTTTTTTTTTTCTAGGCGAAGGCTTTTAATATATTATTTGCATCTTGACTTGTAACTTTTACTTTTATAATGGCATTTTTTATGTATTATTATTATTAGAACAATGAGAATGGAAACAATGCAAAACTACATTCCAGGCTTGTTCTCAGACATTTACATAGTTACTTGGGTTTTTCTTTTCTTTTTTATCCCCCCCCCCCCACCATTTATTTTTACTGATACACAATTTTATATACTTGTATACAATTTCTCTTTTTTTCCATTTAGAACACAAAATCTGTGAAAATACTAATGGACAGGTGAGTCACTGTGTTTTCATACATGAATCATTATCATAAGTCTCATTAGTCATCATTCCTGTCCTGCTATTGTGTTAAGAGTAAACATTAACTTGGTTTTGAACTCTAGGTCTCAGTCGTACGTGGGCATCACGTTGTCACCGTACAAAGTGGGCAGCCTCAACTCCAAACTCTTTCTTTCTGAAATCTCGAAAAGAGAGAAAAACCTCTGCAAGATGCTGGAAGGTATGCATGAAAAATTGCACATATTCAAGTGTTAATTATATAAAACCTTCTGATGTTGTATGCTCTTTTCTTTAATAATTAACCATTTCCATAATCATTTTTTAATACTTGGATCTCATCCCCTCTCATTTTCAGCTCCGTTCAGTGCTCCCGCAAACTTTTTCCAGAGCATTCCGGCGTATCTGTGCGAGAAGCGCAGGCACTCCGTGGCATTCCCCGAAGGTAGCGGGAGCAGCCGAGCGGGCGCTAGCTTCATGGACTCTTCCACCTCATCAGGTCCTGGTGCTGCCAAGCAGCCGTGCCTGAGTCTCACTCAGGGCTCTGCCCCAGGCGAAGGTCAGTCCTCCCAGCAAGCTCTAGGGCCGTGTGGCTCCACCCAGCATGTAGGAAGCAGCAGCTCAGCTTCCGGCTCGCAACCCCTACCGCACTCCGCCTCGGTATTCCCGCACTCCCATTACCCAAACGGCAGCGCTTCCCAGCTGCCCCAGTACGGTGCGCGGAAGATCCTGATGTGCACGGTCGATAACTGTTACTGCTCAGGGGTGCCCTCCGTGTCCAACCACCGTGGACATCCACCCTACCCTCGCTCCAGCTCCTTCCCCTGGCCGGTGAGCTCGCAGGAGTACTCCCACGCCCCTCTGCCCTCGGCCCCGGCCATGTCCCAGTCTCTCCAGAGCCTGTCCATGCGCGACTGGATCGACGCCTCTCAGTCGCACAGGCACACTGACTTCTACAGCCTCTACGGCCAGTCTTCCACCAAGCATTACGTCACCAGTTAACCTTTGCTCCAGTGACTGCTGCCAGTCACCAGTTGGGGCGTCTTTTTCCACTTAGAGATGTCTTAAAGAGATGCATGTGGGGCACTTTTGTATGCAGATCTTATCAATCATTTAGAATTAACTGCTGATGTCCGAGAGCAGTGAGGAAAAAAATGTTAATATCACAGTCAAGCATAGCTTTGCACATTATTTAGGCACTAATGGTGTTGTGATTATGTACCATGAACGCAAGTTGCTCTTCTAAAAATAACACTCACTGTTTGCAAGAGATGCAGAAATAACGGAGAACGCTGTCATTTTGTTGAATCATCAATAATGTTGCACTTTCTTTGTAAGATCCAAATTTTTCGCAATCACCGTTGACTCATCGGGCGAAACGATGGAAGTCAGCAGTAAAACCATTAAGTCAGCTGTTAATGAAACTTACTGTTGAGAGAATTGTAGCCCACAAAGTTTTATTAACTTCACATGGTTGTTGTTTGTTAAAACAGCCATGTGCAAAAACTCTGTATAGTTTCCCCAGCCTTCCATATTTAAGCTTTCATTTAGTTTAAATTGGAGTCTGTGGTCTTATTATTCATCACAAATAGCACAAGCACATGTTAGCTCAGTTTTTAACAGACCCGGAAACTGGAACAGCACAGCATTGTCATCGCCGCCATTGTTCATTTGGCTTGACCTTCCCTACTGAATGCAGCTTTTAATGGAAATGTCCTTCACCTTGGTTCACAGTCCTCTCCTTAGGCTAACCGAGAACGTGCCTCCACCCACAACCTTCAGTCTGGTCCCCATCCAGACGGCGCTGTCTTTCTCTCTCTCACGCCCTTCAAAGCCACAGAAACGCACCCTTTACATCCTGTATGTTAAACGCAGGGTGCATTGGTTTCACATTCTTTCGTGTTTACCGTGGCCTCTCATTATATCTTACTCAACGGTGGCTTCAGCGCAAAGTGTCAGACGAAGACTAAATGGCCTGTGTTCAGAGGGTCATGGTGCACTTGATGCCTCTGCATTTACTGTCATGCTGTAATTGTTCTTCCTTGTGTTTCATGCCATTTCCGGCTCCAAGCAACGGAGCCTCTGGCTTCCTGTTTGTTACTGAGTGCATGTGGAAAAGAGTTTATGAGCACTCGTAGAAAAATAATAAAACTTCTAGCAGTTAAAAAAATGACTTTTGAAACAGGGAATGAAGTTTTTGGTTTGTTTTATTATTATTTTATTTTACTTTTTTTTTTTTTTTTAGAACTACTTAAGTAAAAGAAACATTGACCAATGAACGTTACGAAACTAACTGAATACTTGGGATAAAATGGAGGGATTTTCTGTTGTAAATATTTTGTGAAATGAAAAATACAGACTTGTAATTTGGAAAGAACCTTGTTCAAATAAATGCTAATTTCAAGTTTAAGAAGTTTTTCTTTCTGTTGTTTCTTTCATTTAGGCTGTATCATAAAAATCTCAACCTTAAGGCTTGGTTTCACAGACAGGTCTTAGATTAAGCCAGGATTAGGCCTTGGTGCAATTAGGACATTTAAGAAGCTTTTATAAATGTACCTTAGAAAAAAAAAAACATTACTGGTGTGCATCTTGAGACAAAACAATGGCACTGACATATTTTAAGATTTGTTGCTTTCAGTTAAAACGGCTCAAACATGCATTTTAGTCTGAGACTAGTCTTAACCCTTGTCTGTGAAACCAGGGGTTATTTCTTCATGTAGCATTAAAATAGACCATACTGCAAACATGACTATGGTAACACTTAAATTTAACACTTAATTCTTGTCTGTGTAAACCAAATCATACATGTGAACACTTTCAGCCTAGACCAGACTTAAGAAATGTTGTGCAGATGCGAATGAATTTGAGAAACATGCACATTTTGCTTGTTTGTTTGTTTAAAAAAAGAGAGTCAAGCCATTTTCAATGCACAGAGGTTGTGGTGAATAAGATCTATGGGTTAAATCTATAACCAATCAAACAAAACGAAAGTGGAAACATGCAAATGTTCTGTGAAAATGCCCTTTGCCTCATTTACTGATTTCTAGACAAGAAATTTAGGTCAACGGTTGTTAGATTCTCATTGTTTTCATCTCTCAACTGACAGTGACCCACTCAGTCTTGATATGACTTGAGCACTTCAATAAGATCCTTTTTTTTTCCTATTAATGTTTTTGCTACTGCTTTGTATGCTAAATGTGAGATTTTATGCAAATTCACAAGCTTTAGCATAATACAGACACTGCCACCTTTCAGGGTGTTCACAATGGCTTGTGAAAAATATATAGTGAGGCAAATAGTGAAAAGCATGGGTGTAATCTGCATATGCTGACATTTGCTGATTCTGCTAAACCAGTGGAAATAATTAATGTATATCTTGCAAGTTGCAACTGACAAAAATGAAGGCCTCTTGTTCAGTCTGGTTTTTGTGTGTGCGTGTGTGCAAAGAAACCAAAGATTTATTAATAATCTGTGTGACTAAAGCCGAGCAATCTGAATTGGATGCCTGCCGCTCGCATGTGGCTACATGTGGAACAAGGTGCTCTGCGTATGTGTGTGTATCT
>NC_139976.1:9152467-9322467 GCF_963993115.1 Abramis brama | reverse complement strand
GTCTCTGTCCTTGAATCCCACAGCTATCCAAGCCTTCCATCGCCTCAAAGAAGTCTTCACGACAGCACCAATCCTCATCCATCCCAATCCAGAACTTCCTTTCATCGTTGAGGTCGATGCATCTTCCACTGGGGTTGGAGCGGTGCTGTCACAGCGGCAGGGTGAGCCTCCCAGACTCCATCCATGTGCCTCCTTTTCCAAAAAGCTGTCCCCGGCGGAGCAAAACTACGACATCGGCAACCGGGAACTGCTAGCCATAAAACTGGCTTTAGAAGAATGGAGACATTGGCTGGAGGGAGCAAATCACCAGTTCGAAGTAATTACAGATCATCGCAACTTGGAATATCTTCGTGAGGCAAGAAGATTGAATCCTCGCCAGGCCCGCTGGGCACTCTTCTTCACTCGATTCAACTTCGTTGTTACTTACCGTCCAGGAAGTAAGAATTGCAAGGCAGACGCTATTTCCAGACTCCATCATTCATCTTCAGAGGACCTCAGTACTGAAACCATCCTCCCTCCAGCCTTAATCCTCAGTCCCATTCTCTGGGACATCGACCAGCAAATCTCTCAGGAAAATTCTCGCCATCCTGCTCCGCCGGGAGGTCCAGAAGGGCGTACTTTCGTACCTCAACATCTTCGTACTCCCCTTCTGGACTCTGCTCACACAGTTCCGGGCTCTGGACATCCAGGTAGCAAGCGTACCCTCTCGCTCCTCAGTCAGCGGTACTGGTGGTCCATCTCCGAAGATGTCTCCAGGTTCGTCCGTGGCTGCTCAGTCTGCGCCATCACCAACACTCCCAGGAAACTACCTGAGGGTAAACTTGTGCCACTACCTATACCCAGACGCCCTTGGTCACACATCGGAGTGGACTTCATGACTGACCTTCCTAGATCCGGTGGATTTACCTGTGTGCTCATCGTTGTGGATAGATTTTCCAAAGGCTGCAAGCTGATACCTTTACCTGGTTTACCCACGGCTTTAGAAACAGCTGAAGCATTGTTTCATCATGTATTCAGAAATTTCGGCATTCCAGAAGACATCGTTTCGGACAGGGGACCCCAATTCATCTCCCGGGTGTGGCACGCCTTCTTCAAGCTCCTCGGGGTCACTGTCAGCCTCTCTTTAGGATATCATCCGCAGACCAACGGCCAGACTGAGCGGAAGATTCAGGAGATAGGACGTTATCTGCGAACTTATTGCCACCAGTACCAAGACAGCTGGAACCGATACCTCCCCTGGGCGGAATACGCTCAGAATTCCCTCACTCAGCGTACCACCGGGCTCACCCCCTTTCAGTGCTTCCTCGGATATCAGCCACCTCTCTTCCCTTGGTCGGGTGAGCCCTCGGAGGTTCCAGCTGTCGACTTTTGGTTCCATCAGAGCGAGGGGGTATGGGACTCAGCTCATGTGCATCTACAACAGGCAGTGCGGAGGCACAAGGATCAAGCGGATCGTCTACGAGCCGATACACCCCAATACCAACCTGGTCAGAAGGTGTGGTTATCGACGAGGGACATTCGCCTCCGCCTGCCTTGCCGTAAGCTGAGTCCTCGATTCATTGGACCTTTTACCATCCAGAGGCAGTTGAACGAAGTAACCTACAGACTCAACCTTCCACCTCAGTACAAGATCTCTCCTTCCTTCCATGTCTCTCTCCTCAAACCCTTCACTGACCCAGTCTCTTCTGTTCCCTCAGATTCCACCTCGGATGACGTGCCTCCTCCTCCCGTTCCTGTGGAAGAAGAGGCCATCTACAGAGTTCGATCCATCATGGACTCCCGGCGGCGAGGTCCCCGTCTGGAGTATCTGGTGGACTGGGAGGACTACGGTCCAGAGGAGCGTTCCTGGGTGCTCCGTGATGATATCCTAGATCCAGCCTTACTCTCCCAGTTCCATTCTGACCATCCTGACCGCCCAGCTCTTAGGGGTCGTGGTCGACCTCGCCGCCGGCAACATCTCTCTTCTTCCCAGCCGTCAAGAGCCGCCTCGGGAGGGGGGGGGTACTGTCAGGATTCCATCACCATCTCCTTCCACTCATTCCCTCACTCCGCCCACTCAGTCATTCACACGCTCATTGTCACCTGATTACTAATCACCGTCACCTAGACCTCATCATCAGTTCACCCATATATACCTGCTACAAACATTCAGTCATTGTCTGATCTCGTTTATACATGACACAGACTCTCTGCCATACTTACCTGTATACCTACCTTCGATCCCGATCTTCTCAGCCAATCACCATTCCGTCTTCTAAGGAACTCCATCATCATCATCATCTGCAAGAGAAAGAGAGAGAGAGACTTGGTTACACTTCAGTTAAGCTATCATCTGAAATTCAACTTACTGTTTACTCACCTGTTTCGCTGTACCGATCCATTCTGCAAATTAAAGCATTTAACTTACCATTCTGTCTGCTTCGTCTATGCCAAACCTGACACATATATATATATATATATATATATATATATATATATATAATATAATATAATATAATATAATATAATATAATATATATATATATATATATATATATATATATATATAGTGAATGTGTGACTGATTTAAAATCTGATTTTTATATATTAAAATCAGATTTTAAATCAGTCACACATTCATTTTCCAAAAAGTAAATGCCTAATTTCAGCTTTAAACACAAGGTATGCTCTGTCAATGCATTCTGTGCCATGCAGCCAATTAGCACAGGAAATAATTTTGATTCTGTTTGTAAAAAAGATATGTGTATTAATGTGTGACTTCTAATATAAGTGCATAATATACTTTGTGCTTTTTCAATAACTGAGAAAACAATTTTCAATATATATATATATAGTGGAATATGTTCTTTGTTTTTCCAGAATGTCAAGTCTTTTTTTTTTTTTCATTAAAAGTTCAATATTGTCCAATGTCCAAAGATGCTCATTTTGCTCACTAAAATAAGTGTGAAATATGTATGATCCATATTGAAATTTATATATATTAATAATGCATAATAGTAATAATATTGTATTTAATATGAATGATATTATATTATTCATATTTTATCCATATAAATATTCCTAAAATGTGTAACTTATCTGTTAAGCATCACAGCAAGATGTCATGATAGACATAAGCAGAGACTACATTTAAATTTTTCTTTCCTTCAACACCGGGAGATGCTCTCAAGTGTTGAATGAGAAATTCTCTTGGTATCATGCTCATATTATGCACAGTAGATACACAGGATATTGACTACTGTCTGAACAAACGGATCAGATTTCAGCACTTTGAAAAATGCCTGTGCGAACAGTCAGCCTTAAAGATGGGATCTGAAAACTAAATCGGATTTGTGTACAGTATAAAATCCTTTTTCTTTGTTTTTTCCCCCAGTTCCCCTGTCCTGCTCCGAGGGCTTCACTGAGCTGGGCTATTACAATGGCACCGTTTCTCAGACCGACTCAGGTTCACCCTGTCTGAAGTGGACTGAATTCCCAGATTACGTGCAGCAGTATCCGGGCAGGGGTCTGGGAGAGCACAATTTTTGTCGAAATCCTGACCGTGAGTCTAACCCATGGTGCTTTTTCAGACAGAGCTCAGGCGCCATTGGTTGGGCCTACTGCGACTGCCACCAAGGTGAGCCCTACAGTGTTTACAATTAATGGTCTGCTATGTTCCACTAGTGAGTTTAAAATATTTCTTAAAGGGATACTCCACTTTAAAATGAAAATTCTGTCATCATATACTCACCCTCATGTTGTTTCAATCCTTTATGAATTTCTTTCTTCTGCTGAACAGAAAGGAAGATATTTAGAAGAATATCAGTAACCAGACAGTTTCTGGTCTCATTGACTTCCATAGTATATTTTTTTCCTACTATGGAAGTCAATGAGACCAGAAACTGTCTGGTTACTGACATTCTTCTAAATATCTTCCTTTCTGTTCAGCAGAAGAAAGAAATTCATACAGGTTTGAAACAACATGAGGGTGAGTATATGATGACAGAATTTTCATTTTAAAGTGGAGTATCCCTTTAAGGAGGTTTCCCACTAGCCAAATCGAAACAACACATTTTTGCCTTTTCTAAAATCTCACCCTCTTCACTGATTACTGTAAATATGAAGAGCAATCTACAATTTCCTGTCATATATTGCAGTAATGTGTTTTGTCGAATCAATTTGAAATTTGACATAACAACAACAGAAAAACCAGCAATTCAGGGTTATTTTACCATTCATGCACAGGAATATTAATGCACAGCTTTAATGAGATTTTTTTTTATTTTTTTTTTTTACTCCCGCTGTTTTATTTTAGCAGAAAAACGCAATCAATGTTTGCTATAATGTGACTTTGTGTGTGCTAAAGAAAAAGTTTGGGTCAGATCCATTTACTCATTAGGGAGTTTAGACTCAGTTAAAGTTTCCCTGCGGAGAGAAACATGGCCGCTTATGACTGAAAATCAGCTAGTGGGACGTCAGCCTTTGATGTTAGTACATTTTAACATTCTTCAGCTGATAAATATGTGTTTTTACTACCTCTTTGAATACTGTTGTCTTACTTTCCTTTGGTCTCTTTTGGAAGACTTGTGTTTTGCAGCGACTGTATATTTAGAAATCAGTGGTTGACATTCTTGAGAAGAATATTCTATCTCAGGAAAATTATATATGGTATAAAAAAAAAAACATTGCGTTCTGTGTGCAGTGGAGACAAATGATGGCTGTGACTTTGCCAAGTACGATGTGTTCCTGGATCAACATTCTGTTTCTGTTATCAAGCAATCACATATATTGTTAGTTTTAGGGCTGGGATTAAAGGCGTGAATACATTGATGAGAACAAAAAAATTTAGAATTTGCCTCTGGTTTTAGGAGTTCATGCTGAGGGATCTGATTAAACTATTCGCACCACTAATACTCTGTACAGTTTGTCTCCGTAAAGAAGCAATACTGTTAATTTCCATGTCCAAATTCAGTTCTATAAAAGATACATTTGTATGCAAATACAGAATGAACAATGCTATTTTGAGCAGTTTTATAAAGAAAAAAATTAATCTAAATCTTTTAAAAAAAATTATCCTCCCTGTAAAGAATAAAATGGCCTTTATCGCTTTTCAGTAAGATTTTATAACTTAGGCTACTATTAATTCTTATTAAATTCTAGAAAACAGCTAGGAATGAGAATACTGGTTGTAAATAGGTTTTATATATAGGTTTACAGAATTGGATGTGGTCAATTTCTAACACTTCCCCAGAACCACCGAGAACACCTAACCCTAACAAATTCATATCAATACACTAAAAATAGTTTTGCATGGATTTTCTTCAGAGTCTTTCAGTTATTTCCTACAATTATTTTTATTATTATTTATAATAAATGTGTGTGTGTGTGTGTGTGTGTGTATGTATGTATGTATGTATGTATGTATATGTATATATATATATATATATATATATATATATATATATATATAATCTTACCTATTCAGGAGCGGTCAGGTTAGCGGGAGGTTCGTCCTCAAAGAGTGGCCGACTAGAGGTCTACCTGAACGGCCAGTGGGGGTCAATTTGTGACACGCATTGGACAGACCGTGATGCCAGTGTGGTTTGCCGACAGCTTGGACTGAGGTATGTTTACTTCTAATTAGGGCTGTCAGTTTAACTAAAGTATAATTCAGAAACCCTTGTTATTAGCGACACCGGTGGCCGTTAAGTGAACTGCAGCCAGCAAATTATTGTTCGTGCTCGCACTCGTACACACGTGATACACAAGAGACTGGACATGATTCAATGCCCTGATATACTCATGGCGAATCTCTCTTTCATTCTTTCCTTAGAAGTAAAAAGAAGTTGGAAATACCTTTGCAGCGATATGCTGTTAACGAACATCCAGGTGCTGCTGAGAGTGGCATTTAGATGAATGTAACAAAATAAACATACAACAAAAATGACAGTGGTGAGAAAACAGCAGTTAAGAAAGCATCTGATCAAAGCGATGTGGATATGTTTGCACGATCTCTGCAATTCACCAACATCACGACAGATGAGTTAATTAAAATGACACTGTTATGATAGTTTGAATATAAAGGATGTTTCAGACTATAGACTATATAGATCTGGCTATGTGAGACTATATTTTGAATGAATCCCTTTTATTTGCATGACACATTGACATTACAGCACAGAATAGCTCTTTCGGCACTATCCTCCTGAACATTGTATAGGCATTCATTTCATGTGTCATGGAATGAGAGCGCACATAAACGTCACATCCTTTGGATTTTCCCGCCTTCACATAAAAATCCGTCTACAGGCTTTCATAGACACCCTAGAATGTCTCGTTTTTTAAAGTTTTGTTACAAGCTGTTCACGCATTGGCAATGGCAATACAAAAAGTGATGAATACATTCTTATGTACACATATAGCCCATTTAATTTAGTACAATTAATTAAAGATAATGTGAAAATTATGCATTGACAAGGTAATGTCTTTGAATAATATACTAATTGTTTTTTTTTCTCAACAAATATTGAAATATGTGATTATTTGCAATTAATTTGATGAATTAGTCATGTAAATAATTTAATAAAATGTTAGCCCTTTTGCCTGTGCTTCTCAGTGGGGTCAAAGTATGGTTACTCATTTGCATATTGAAATGATTATTTAAAATTTCATATTTACTGTATCTATTTTTGATTTAGCCTTTATAAAATGAGTGGGTTTAAAGCCTTATGTCACTGAACAGAGGAGGAAATAACTTGGTGCTTCTTTTCTCTCTCTCTTCATAATTCTTTTCGTTTGTTGTAGTGAGATTGGCACAGCTCTCCAGCACTCATATTTTGGCCCCGGCTCCGGGCTTTTTCACTACGCCCGCCTTGGCTGCCGTGGTGATGAGAAATCCCTGCTGGAGTGCCGGAGCAGGAAGTTTGTTACTAGTGACTGTAACCATGGGAACGAGGCCGGAGTGCTGTGTGCACCACCTGAAGGTCAGTGTGCTTTCTGTGGGAGTGAAGCTAATGACCTTTTAAGTGACAAGTGCTGTAAACACTCCTGCATCTAGATGCCCTCGCGAAGCCTTACAGCTGCCATAAAACAGAAAAAGTGTTTAAATAGGATACAAAGATCACCAGGATGACTCAAAGTCTGGTTCTGAAAATTCAGTTTCCGCCTCCATGTGTGCGCGGTAAGTGTTCACTGCATACGACAAAGAAGATTGCTCCCATTTTAATCAACAAAGCGGTCTGCAAGTGCTTAGAATGCTAGCATCCTTTTTTTTCGTGTTGTGCCGTACTTCACCTTTTTGCTTGCTTGCAGTGCAGACTGGCTAATTAAATTACATTCAGTGGCAGATTTATTCACAAACGTTTTTGCTCAACTTTTTGTAAATACCTTGTTTATGTTCACTTGTTAAATATTTGGACTTTTATTATGCTTTTAGCTACCAATAAGAGTGAACTATTCTCAGCTATTCTTCCCATTTTACCACATTAAATTCCATTCTACAGATTTTGCCCTAAAACAACACTGAATCACTGTGACTCTATGATTTTTGTTTAATATTGTGATATAAATATGAGGTTGGTCTAAGACATTGCTGTAATTGTCGGTTAATGTACATTTTAATATAAAACCAAATGAAAAATTTCTATTTATTCACTGATCACCCTGCATTTTCTAAAAGCTGCCCTGGAGCAACATCATTTGAGTATCTCTGATCTAAAAAGCATTTTAAGGCAAAAAAAACATAGGGGTGTGTGATAGAACATCATGAAGATGATTATGTTATCTTTGAATTGCTGTTATTGCAGCTTCTTTGTCCATTCATATTGACTTACTAAATTGGCGCTAGCTGAAATTTGAAATTTTAATGAAACCGTGGGGGCTTATGCTTGCTTTGGTGGAATCAAAATAGCCGTACTTCTTTTGTAGAAAGGAACAAAGGGGGTAAAAAAACGAGAAAATAGGTTGGAAAGCAAATCAATGGCGTCTGAACTCATGATTGCCTGCTGAGAGCTTTATTGAAGACACAGTCTGAGGACACAAGGACAGATGTGCACTGTGCTGGGTTACCAGGGCAGCAAAGGATGTTTTTTAGCCCTTGAATGGGTGCATATATTGCATTCCTGATATGAATTATTATTATTATATATAAAATGTTTATGACAACTGCGCATATTTCTAATTGTAGTTGTAGTGATTCTGGCTTTGCTTCAGGACCCAGATTTTAAACACATTACCACTTGTTTATTGCAGAGATTTAGTATGATTCAATAGTGAAACTGCATAGAATCCCAACAAATATGCAAACGCAAATTAATCTGTAATTTTTTTTTGTTTTAAAAAAATCAAATATACAGTATATAAATATACAAAATACAGTAAAAAGATTATTATTATTATTATTATTACAATTTAAAGTGACTGTTTTATATTTTAATATATTTGACAATATTATTAATTCCTGTGATGTCAAAGCAGAATATCAGCTTTATTACTCCAGTTTTTAGTGTCACACAATCCTTCAGAAATCATTGCTGCTCAAGAAACATATTTTTCAGGATTCTTTGATAAATAGAAATTTAAAAGAACAGTATTTATTTGTAATAGAAATCCTTTGTAACATTATAAATGTCTTTATGAGAGAGAGAGAGAGAGAGAGAGAGAGAGAGAGAGAGAGAGAGAGAGATATTGCAAGCAAAGCATTCTGGCTGTCACAAAATTTATTGATGTGTTTGTGGCTTTGGGTCATGATTCCTGGTTTGCTCGCTCAGGTAATGGACCGCCTCTGCGGCTGGTTGGTGGGGAGGAGGACTTTGAGGGACGAGTTGAGGTCTTCCATGATGGGCGCTGGGGGACCATTTGTGATGATCAGTGGGATGACATGGATGCTGAGGTGGTCTGCAGGCAGCTCGGACTGGGGTGAGTCCAATGTACAGCTAATACATCAAATACTTACCGTACACACCCCTGCCATGAATATACTTTTGATGGTTTCAGAGTAATACATCATGCTTGTAACTCCTACCTTTGCTAACTGCCTTTTGCAAACAATTTTTAAGGTTTTAAAGGTGACCTATTATGCTTTTTTACATTTTCAACTTTCTTTGGTGTTATGTTGCTATTTGAGCATGAAAAGTTACAAAGCACAAACCAAGGGGAGTTATTCTCTGTATCAGTAAGCACTGTTTCTGAACTCCCTGAAAGGCCTCGGTTGTAGTCTTGAGTTTTCTTCCAGAAATGTACATATCACAGTATTTCCCATTAAAAAAATTCCCATTCAAGGCATACGCAAAAAAGGAGCAAGGCCTGGTTGAGTTGCGTTATCGCCGCAATGAGACGCTGTTTTGTCCACCCTGAAACTGATAAAGTAAACTGATGCCATTGTTAGTGTTTACACCTGAGAAGCTGAAACTTGCTGTTATGGTAAGAGGCGTGACATTTCCGGAAAGAAATATCAGAGAAAGGACACTTAAAAAAGACGTTACTGACAGACTGGGAAGAGAGGTGCTGCAACAATGAAAAATATGTTAAAAAGATTGTGTTTTTTGAGCATTCAAGCATGACAACCTATTCTAGTATTCCCAAAAACAAAATCAAGACTGTAAAAGGGCATAATATGGCCTCTTTAAAGAAGCAGTAGCACTGTTCTTTTTTCACAACACACAAAACTTAGGAGCTTTTGTGAGGTATTTTCATCCCTGTGTGCTCTTATCTCGATGAGAGGAAGATTGAATTATTTATTTTGCGCTGTTGTATTATTTGCTCTCTTACATCATCTCATATTGTAGCAGTTGTAGAGAATAAAGACTGTGAGATGGCACATGAGCACAGACTCGCACCGCTGCTGCAGAGATGATACGCATGGCTTCAGTTACTGCAGCATTAAAGCAATGGAATGATGAGTTTGTCAGTTATAGTTACAACAAAAAAATGTGTTAGCTTTCAAACTGAATGTGTAGTAAGAAGCATTTTAAATGTTTAGTGCTTCTCAGGGCCTCTTGGTTTCCCACCGAAACTAAGCAGGGTTGAGTCTGGTCAGCACCTGGATGAGAGACCACCTAACGCTGCTGTTGAGGAGGTGTTAGTGAGGCCAGCAGAGGGTCCTCATCCTGAGCTCTGTGTTGGTCCATATTAATGTGGATAGTGTTCAGCAAAAAGGCACCGTCCTTCTGATAAGATGTTAAATTGAGGTCCTGACTGTCTGTGGTCAGTAAAAATCCCCATGGTGTTTCCTGAAAAAAAAAAGAGTTGGGCTGTAATTCCAACGCTATCTCACGACCAATTCGCACGAATTCGTACGAGTGATAAAAAGGTGGCGATTTGTCTAAACCCACGTGATGGGTAGGTTTAGGGGCGGGGTCAGGGGTAGGTCATTCGTATGAATTCATACGAATTGGGCAATTCGTAAAATATGTACGATTTAGCAAAAATCTAACTAATTCGTACGAGTGAGGTCGTATGAATTCGCACGAATTAGCCACCTCGTAGAATTTGTACGAATTGCCATGAGATCAGGCTGGTAATTCTGGCATCTTTGCCCTCAGCCTCTATCCATCATGGTCTCTTAATCAACCCCAAATACACACACAGGCTGACTACATCACTCTTTGGATTCCCCCTCTCTCACTCTGTAAAGCGCTTTTATTTATTTATTTATTTTATTATAAAGGGGAACTTGAATTTTGTTTTAACGAATTACATTTACCATTTAAATGTATTGAGATTGACTTAGTCTTGTGAAGTCTACTTCTTTTTTGACCATTTATATGTCTTTGTGCGTGTCTAGGGGCATCCCTAAAGCCTGGTCATGGGCTCATTTCGGGCAGGGCAGTGGGCCAATCCAACTGGATGCAGTGCAGTGCACAGGCAATGAGCTTTCTCTGGACGAGTGCCGTCACAGCGGATGGGAACAACACAACTGTGATCATATGGAAGATGCTGGGGTGTCATGCAACCCCTATTCAGGTCTCGTCCTTTACATAGACACACACATACAGACACTTACAGCCCTACTGATTCTGATTGGTCAACCGCGATATTCTCTACAATTGACCCTAGTAAGCTTTTTTACGTAGCTGTGCTAGTTTTATATATTTTGTATCACTCAATATTTAATGTCTACTTATTTATTTATCTGGTTAGTAGCCGTGTACATGGGGTAATGTACAACAAACAAAATAAACCCTTTCAGGATGAAACAAGACCCAGTTGACTGTACTTTGTCACTTTCCATTGGCCATACAGAAACTGTCCAGAGAGGAAATGTGTGTGTATAAAGTGTGTTTTTTATATGTATTCAGATGGCGTGGTGAGACTGGTAGACGGTGATGACCCATGGGAAGGTCGTCTGGAAGTGTATCACTCCGGGGACTGGGGCACAGTGTGCGATGACAGCTGGACGGAGCAGCATGCGCAGGTGGTCTGCAGACAGCTGGGATTCAGGTGCTATTCTTTAATTCTCCACCTGTGAATATACAGTAGAATATACACACAAACCTTCAGTGCTCAACAAATCCCTAAAGTTAGAAAAACCCTTATTATATTATCACTATTAACTTCTTAACTTAGGGGATTTGTTTTGCAAATGGCTGTAGGGGATTAGTAATTAAAAATTCTCTTAGAAGTGTCCTACTCAACAATAGTGAGTGTCCAATGTGGGTGTCCACATTCTCTATATGTTCTATATGCATACATAAAGAATTTTGTGGGAGATTTTCAAGTGACTATTGGGGATTTATCATGAGTGTGTGTGTCCATGTAGGGGCGGTGCGGAGGTCGCCTCCTCTGGCGCGTTTGGAGAAGGAACGGGGCTGATTCTGCTGGACGATGTGGAGTGTGAGGGGAGTGAGAGCTCTTTGCTGGAGTGTAAACACAGTGTGTGGGGTCGACACGATTGCTCTCATAGCGAAGATGTTGCAATACGCTGCCACAGGGTAGAAAACAATGAGGTCCCGCTGGCTCCAGAAAGTACTGGTAAGTTATCTTGAATAATAACGCTTCAGTGTGCATGAGCAGGGCTTTGTGTGAGGTACAGATATGTTTTGCTGATAGACTTCTCTGTCTGCGCCGTTTTGACCCCTTCTGAAATTCACAGGGGTTTTAAATGTCATTTGTTGACAGAGGCCAGGAATAAAAGCGGCCATTGTAGTTTACCAAGCACTCGCTTTTATTGATAAAAGCTTCCATTTGAATTTCAATAAAGTATTGTGTAGCACTTGGCGACCACAACACTACCTTTGACATTTGACTGTGTAATATTAGACAAACATGATTTTTTTTGTCCCCCCAAACAAACACCATTTCAATTTAAATTCCATTATCATATAACATCAATGCTCTTTTTGCTCCCAGCCTGTGACATTTTGGGTATGTTTGAAAAGGTATGTTTGAAATATAAGGTACGAAAGACAAGATTGATGTTAGAACAATGTTGAATGTTCCATCACGCCCGTTTCTCACATATTCCGTTTGCAGTGCAGTGCGTATGCGGTGTGTATTCTTTTCCATACCAATTTTAACAGGTTAGAGCTTTCACACGGCACGCGGTTGCAGTCCGTCGATCCGTTCCAGTTGCGGTGCGTATACAGCAGTGCAGCGATCGTTTCCGCACAGAGTCTATTTTTGCTGTGCTGCAAACGCTGAAAAAATTACCACAGACTGACCTGAAAATGTAGTAATTTCACCATAAATGCGTTTAATTAAATAAAATGTAGTAATCTCACCATAAATGTATGTATTTAATTAAATACTACTTTTTTTCAAAGTCATCTTTTTACTTAAAGAACGGGGTAAAGCAAGGAAAACTACAATTTACCTCAACAAGGCGACATAATGAACAACACTTGTCTCATTCGTGGAGGTGGAAAAACAAGTTCTTTGTGACATGCAAGATTTATTGTAGGCTATTAAAATTTAAATGCAAAAGAAAAGGCATGAGAGTCAGCTGTTTTTGTCAATTTTAAGTTTTAATTTAAAATGTTTGCGATTTTAATATAAGTACATGGTTAAATATTTGACCACTTGCTTGAGCAACTTAATATAAGTAGAAGTAATGCATGGAATAATAGGCCTACATTGTTTAAATTGTGTTTAAACGTGCATATGTCCATTAAAGAGTGTGTAGCCAAAGAGAATCGCATAACTTCTGGATTTGAAATAAAAATAGTAAGTAGGTTTTTGTGGTACAGCCGCGGATCAGTTACGCACTGCATATGTGAAAGCACCATAGCACCACATACGCATCGCTACACGCACCGCATACGCACTGCAAACGGAGTATGCGTGAAACGGGCGTCAGTGTTGCTGTGATAAAAGATGACAAAGTTTGTCAGAATGAGAAAATTCATGATTTTATTAGATCTAAAAGGTCATACAATGTCTCTTTTTATAATAAAAAAAAAATGTTAGAGCCTTTGTAACATTTGAGTTTCCACCTTAGAGGGAAAAAAATTAAATGGTACTATAATTGTGACTTTATTTTTAATTAACAGAGACTTTTTTACACTACCCTTCAAAAGTTTGGGCTCCGTAATTTTTAATACTTAATTAAATACTTAATATTAATATACTTAATAATTATTAATACTTAATAATTAATACTTGTATTCAGCAAGGACACATTAAATTGAACAGAATTGTTAGTAATAATTGTAATCAGTAATTTATAATGTTACTTATGTTAAAAGATTTCATTTTCAAATAAATGCTGTTCTTTTGAACAGTCTTTTCATCAAAGAATCCTGGATTTTTTTAAAATCAGTTTCCTCAAATATATTAAGCAGATAATAATAAGAGATGCTTCTTGAGCAGCAAATCAGCATATGATGATTTCTGAAGGATCATGTGACACTGAAGACTGGAGTAATGATGCTGAAAATGCATGAAAAATTTAAAACAATAAATATGAAAAATTTAATGATAGACTCACACACAGGTGGTAACGCTTCAAGCACGTAGGCTCTTGTTCAGACAATTAAAAGTTAAACACACCACGGAATATGGCCATGATGTGTCTTCCTACATGATTGTTCAAGAAATGTAAAACTACACACTCCATCAATCAGGGTTAGAAGAACTGTTGCCACACATATAACATGCTAAAAACATCATAATCATTGCAATAATGATCCAATAATTGACTCATTTGCCTATTTAAATCAAAACAGACTCTTTTTTTTTTTCTTTTTTTTTTGCCAGGCAATGCACTAGGGGAGCTATACTGTAACTCCTGTTTATTAGCTAAATGTTTACTAGCTGGTATTAGTTACTACAGTAGCTGGTGAACAACAACCCTTGCTTCTCATTAAACCATTTACTAATGATTTAAGTGCTGCACGTAGCTCACGGCAGCGCAGGGTGTATAGCAATGGGTTAATGCCTGAATTCAGCAGACATAGAGTACTGCAGAAAGCAAATGCCCTTTTTTGTGAATTTGAAAGCTCTGTCGTAACTACATCTGTCATCATGAAGGAAAGGACAGGCAGCCAGCACACCAACAGAATCAGAATTATACAGCTAAAAGTCTTTGCCAAATGGATGTCCATGCGCATGCGTGCTAGCCCTGGATGTTCAGTGTTCATGTTGGCTTGATGTTGGTGGGCCCACCACACTATCATGGCATAGGCTACCAGTATGAGGACGAGCACCACCAACACAAGACAGGCAAAGAATGCCAGGTAGTTACGATCCACGTACGGAAAGAGATGGGACTGGGAGCACGATAGAAAAGTCTGACAACTCCAGCCCATCAGAGGAAGGAGGGAAATGAGGGCAGCCAAAGCCCATAATGTCAGAATTCCCAGCAAGGCTCTTTTACGTGTCAGCTGCATCTTGTAGGTAAAAGGCTTGTAGATGGCGTGATAGCGGTCTACTGCCATCAAAAGCAGACTTCCAACCGAGCCCGTAAACGCCATGGTCACGCCACTCAGCTTAAGCAGATACTTTGTTCTCTGAAAACTGTCATCCTGTTTAAAAAGGTGGAAATCCAGGAAGGTGATGGTGAAACAGCAGCTGGCAATAGTGTCAGCTAGTGCCAAGCTGCCCATAAACTGGTATGACGGATGTCGCCTCAGGTTCCCAGAGCTGGCTATGACGACCAGAACAAGCACATTGACCAGGAGGCTGAAGGGTGCGATCACGAGACAGATCGTGCCAATGGCCACCGTCTCTGTGCTGCTTAGCACCATGTAGATATTTGTGCAATTTGTCATTTTAGTGATAAATCTGTTTGCTTGCAGCTAAATCTGTGGAAAAACAGTGCATCTTATCATTTTAGATTTACACAATTTGCTAATGTAGTTATTTTGTAGTATTACTCACCTGTACGAATCAGTCATAAAATGAGTTTGTTCCTTCTGTTGTCACTTCTAACCCAGTATAAGCATGTTACACAGAAAGGAAGTAAGGGAGAAAAAAAAAAAACATAGCCATTTCCTATGTGGTTTTGAAAATCCTATGTGGTTTTTGAAAAAGCATCTGCAAAGTTTAATCTCTTAACTAACTGCCTAGACACATTAATAATAATAATAATAATAATAATAATAATAAATATAGCTGCAAGCAGCAATTACCGGGGCCAAGCAGAGTAAGACGACAAGACATGCCAACATGTCTGAAAGTGTCAGACCAACTGCAACAATGAGTAATTAAAGACATTTAAAGAGGATTTTAGGCAAAATGCCTGAAAAATCATAGAAACAATAATAAAAAATATGATTTAATGGATTATCACTTTCGACCAATAGGTGGCGCAGTTACAAAACTGATGTGATGTGGTCAGAGTGAAGTGACAATGACACATACAAAGTTTGGTGTCAATCCACCTTATTCTGCTCTAAACAATGCGCGCTGCCATAACGACGACTCCGGTTGCCTACTTCCGGTTCGTAGCGCTTGACCTGTACTAGCAGCGAGAGAATGAGTTCAAGCTCGTCATGTGCTGTTGTTGGTTGTTTTAACAATTCAGTTTGAACAATAAACTGAATTGTTACAATAGAACAATAAGTTTGACAATTGAACAATAAGTTTGAAATCTTCTTTGAATTGTTAAAACAAACAACAACAGCACATGACGAGCTTGAACTCATTCTCTCGCTGCTAGTACAGGTCAAGCGCTACGAACCGGAAGTAAGCAACCGGAGTCATTGTCATGGCAGCGCGCATTGTTTAGACTGAGCAGAAAAAGGTGGATATGTCAAGGCATTGCAGAGATAAAGCCTGAATAGTGCTATTAGCATCATGCCTCAACTTTGCTGCTGCGCTATACGAAAACGGTTTCGTCTATCGACACGAAATCCATAACTTTTAGTCGGCACGGTCTGGAGATGATACGATTCGATTTTGGTGAAAATCGGACAAACGGTCTAGGAGGAGATCGAAAAAGTAGGTTTTGACTGAAAATCAAGATGGCGGACAGGAAGTTCGGCCAAATAAGGAAAACTTGGTATCTATGTTCTCGGCTTGACCCAAGGAATCTATTAAGACCAGTGGCATTTCAATAGCCAGATTTATTCAAAAGTTATTAGCCTTTTTGGAAATTTTGTTATAACTTTTGACCACTAGGTGGCGCTGTTTCGAAATATTTTGAGTACCTTCAGGGGATGGTGTTGATGGCACATTCTGAGTTTCGTAATATTACACCAATGTATTTGTTTAGTATAGCATTTTATTTCACAAAACTGTATTGAAGTCAATGGGAATTTCATGTTTTGTTTTATTATAGCGCCACCATGAGGCTCAGTCCCACCATTTTTTGTATGTGTCCTCAGAGTGAGCCCATACATATGTGTGTCAATTTTGGTGAAAATATCTCAATTCGCTTCGGAGTTTTAGACATTTATATGAAAAAACACGTAAAAAATGACTGACACATGACTTTGATTGGATTTTACTACCCCTTACTATCAATATTTTCGGATTTGGGCATTGGTGTTTAGCTATCGACCTATGTTTCCAAACTTCTGACGGTGGTTTTGTCTCGATCGGACAAGCGATTTCGAAGATATAGCCAAATGTTTTTTAAGCGCTAAATCACAACGCTACACAAACCGTAAGGCGAAACCTAGCATGTTTGGTATCGTAGGACTCGGCAAGGTTTCAGGACTCTAATTAGATGAGTCTCGTGAAAATAAGTCGACCACACCCAAAGTTATAAGCATTTGAAAAAAAAAATTCATCACTAGGTGGCGCTGTTTCGAAACTTCTCACGCTCCTTCAGGACATTGTGCTGATGACCCATACCAAGTTTCGTAACAATCCGTTCATGCGTTCTTAAAATACAGCATTTTAGCACAAAATTCAAAATGGCCGACAGTCAAAATGGCCGATATGGTAAAATTGGATATCTGTCGACTCGGCATGTCGCCCTGAATCTAACAAGACCAATTTTATGATTTTTGGACAAACTGTTCAGAAGTTATAAGCAAAAATAGCCATTTTTCATATCTCCGGACCAGTAGGTGGCGCTGCGCGGAAACGCTACCTCAGGTCATGCTTGTGATGACATGTACCAAGTTTGGTCTGAATCCGATAAAGCGTTGCGGAGATAAAACCTTACGTCTGTTTTTGCAGGCGTTACGTAAAATTTGTTCGAGCGTTTATCGAAAACGGCTTGACGAATCAATTTGAATTCCATAACATTTGGTCAGCACTGCCTGAAGATGATCTGGTTCAATTTTCGTGCAAATCGGACAAACCGTCTAGGACGAGTTCGAAAAAGTAGGTTTTTAGAAAAATTCTAAATGGCGGCCATATGTTAATGACTTTAATGAATTTTGTTGATTAGCCTTACGGTTCAAAAGTTATTAGCATAAACATGAGTGCAACTTTGGACAGTTGGTTGCGCTAGAGGGAGTGGTTTTAAGACACCAAATTTGCTATGGTGACTTTTCAGACCGTCTTCTATCAGTGTGCCAAATTTCATAACTTTCCCGCAAGCGGTTCTATAGGCTGCCATAGACTCCCAGTCGGAAGAAGAAAAAGAAAAAGAAGAATAATAAGAACGGGAACAGATACAATAGGTGCCTCCGCACCTTCGGTGCTTGGCCCCTAATAATAATTATTATTATTATTACCATGATTATCATTATTATTATTATTAAAGTGTGGATAGATAGATAGATAGATAGATAGATAGATAGATAGATAGATAGATAGATAGATAGATAGATAGATCTGGTTTGTTGTGTTTTCAATATGAAGGCTTACATTTTCAGACACTGAAATTGTATTCATGTGTGTGTGCAGTCTGCTGAAAAATCTATTTAAGATTTTGACATGGAATGCACAACCCATTTTACTTTTGTAATGTGACACATTTTTGAGTGAAATATTAATAATCACAATGAAGCACAGGACTTTATTCCTTTAGGAATTGATTGGATTGTGAAAGTAGGGGCGTAGACATTACAGATTGAAAGGAGGGGTTGAAAAATAAGAGATGTTAAAGACGTTAGCTGAAAAGGAAAGATGCTTTTTTAAGACCATGATTGTATATTAAGAAAGTAATTAAGGCCCATTTAGATGTCATGAGGACACTATGAATTGCTTAAAGTCCCCCTGTAGTCAATCATTTTATCCCTTTTAAACTTATCTTTGATTACTAAAATGACACATTTAATCGTTTTTTCCTTGAAAATTAAAATAGCTTGAATGTAACTCAGGGATCAAACATTGACGTGACTGGTTACAAATCGTCAGAAACACCATCTATTTCAAAACGCGTTTTTGAGACCGTCTTTAACTTTAGTTTTTCTAAAAACAGAAACCTTATTATTAGGGCTTTACACTGACTGTTAAAACCATGTGCACGCCATGTGGTTTAAGCTACACCTCTAACGGTTCGGATGTGGTCAGTCTGCAATCACGTAAGCTTAAATGGAAAATGACTTCCTTCTCTTTTTCATAGATTTAAAAGATGCAGAGTAAGTGACAAAATCTAAGTCTAATCTAATCTTTGCTTGCTTTTCTGTGGTTTCAGGACCTCTGGTACGATTGGCAGGTGGCGACAATAGAAAAGAGGGCAGAGTGGAGGTGTTTCTTAACGGAGAGTGGGGAAGCGTCTGTGATCATGGCTGGAATGATGTCAATGCTGTTGTCGTCTGCAGACAGCTTGGATTCACGTAGGGAACCATTTGCAACATCTTAGCTCTAAAGCATCTCATAATCAGTACCGTGGAATATGATTCATTATCATTCCTCAGTCATGATAAATGGAGATAAAAAGTCTTTAAATGTTTTTATACTCTCTATGGCAGTGGGGTGTCAAAAGCACGACCGATGGGTTATTTCGGAGCAGGGAAGGGGACCATCCATCTGACCAATGTGAGGTGCACAGGGAAGGAGTCGTTCCTCGGAGAATGCCCTTCTAAAGGACAAGACAGCCACGCTTGTAAGCACGGACAGGATGCAGGTGTATCATGTGATTATTTGCCGGAGCCAGAGGCTGACATAGCAGTGGTGGGCACACACACCTGCGGTTTGAGAGCTGGCGCTGAGAGACGCAGCAAGAGAATTGTGGGTGGATACAAATCTCTCAGGTAATCAAATTTTTACTGCTGTGGAAGCAGTTCTACAACACATGTTGTGGATATTTGTTCAGAATGGATTGCAAATACAAGTTGTTTAAACACATACTACACTCTTAGAAAAAGGTTCAATTAGGTTCTATACAGAACCGTAGGGATTTTGACTCCATTTTAAAGAACCCTTTATGGCCAAAAAGGTTCTATTTAGGAGAAATGCCTTAAAATATTGCATAATACTTTCATTTTTAACAGGTTAGGGACTGTTCGTTATTTATTTAAGGGGCCACCGGAGGAGTTTTGAGATCTGTTGTCAAAAAAGACATGACCCTCCCTTCGCCAGCAATAAATTTTTCTATGACCCTCCAAAATGATTGTGAAAAAAGGCATGACCCTCCCCGATAATTTATAGCCTACTTCTGTACTGGTTTGCGCTTGGCAAAGATAGCCATTGTTTTTTGTTTTGTTTTTTAACCATAAACTCTTGCTTACTCGTCTTACTAGGGCTGTAACGATAGACCAAACCTACGATTCGGTTCGTATCACGATTTTTGATTTTAGATTTGAAAAAAAAATCATGTTTTCAGTGCTGATGCGTGTGACGCGTTCAACATGTCGGTGGCGTTGCCAACAAAGCATCTAAAAGCTGTCACAAAGAACCGGCAAAAGTAATGATTATTAATATGTCAAATATAGCAAGGAGACATTTTAATTGTTTATTATTAAACAAGTGTTTTCTGTGTCGACTGCAAAGATGAAGTTGACGATGCGTCGCGATCTTCTCAGAACGCGCCAGAGAGAAATGCACATTTCATAAGCAGAAAAGCAGTCTGTTTTCCTTCATTTTGAATTGTTCTGTTTAAAAGTAGACATTTCAAGCTTTCTATATATTTCTCAGGTCTGTGAGGCAAGTAGCATACCTTACGCTGAGTTTCGGTTCATTTATGAGACAAGAGTCCAGTTCACTCGCCCGCGCCTCCGTGTCATGATTAGGCTATCTATTTTCTACTATATTTACTTATTTATTAAATCCAGGTGAAACATTGATTAAAATTAAGATACAATTAATACAAAAACGAAATTCACTTTAAAGAAAGGCTTTGTGCTTTTGTTTGAGGTCTCTGTGAAAATTTTAAAGTCGCTTAGAGCAGTCATGACTGTAATGGAGAACTGTCAGGTCCCTAACATTGTTTTTTTTTTCTTCACATAAAGGCGAACACGAAAAATAAAATAAAAATAATATTTTATGTTCTGTGGAGGCCGATCTTTATTCATCCGTTGGGTATATACATTATCTTTTGGTTTGCACAGTGTAATTTATAGAATTACTAAAAAATACAACTTACTACAAAAATACAAATACAACTTACAAATTACTAAAAAAAAATTGTGTCACGTCACATATGTATTTCCCTCATATTAAATATAAAATGCATGTGTAGACTGATATTTTTCTAATGTCTTGACTCCTTTCAGACGTTTCAAAATATTGGTATTAAATGCATTTCCTGAGAATTTATATTTCAAGTTTTGACTGCAAATGTCACGTCCATAACACTGGAATCGTGAACCAGTTTTGGATGGGCCAGACGAATCGTGGGTAGGCCTTAAATTAAAAACGTTAAATTAAAAACGTTATCCAATCAGTTTAACCTAATAAAAAATATTGACTAATAAAGCCTAATGTTATATTATCTGTGCGTATACATAATATAGATTTTAATAGCTTGATGCTCTTTAAAAATTTTGTTGCATTGTTAAAAGTTTCTGGTGCATATGGACGGACCTATCCGCGATTGCTCTCCATGGTTCTGACCAAAGAAGAGCGCTTTGGAATCTCCATTACGCATCATACGCATCATACCTGGGCTGCATTTTCCGGTAACATTGTCTCTTAGCGCGCTGCGATAACTGAACTAAAGGTATACACTACCACTAAAGGTATATCATTGCTAGGCGTCCTCAGGGCTATCATCCACTCGCGAGGCAGAGGCAGAGGCGCTGAAAGGCAGAGGCGCTGGCGCCCTCCTAGCAACGGCGCTGTTTTTGGTAAAACATGATTTTGACCACTTCATTAAGTTTTGTTTTGTAGAAAACTCTTTTTAAAAGATTTTCGTTTTGTATAAATTGTATCTTAATTTTGATCAATGTTTTATCAACCAATTGCCCGTATTTAATACATAAGAAGCCAATATCAGACAATCTAATAAGGCGCCGACACGATCACTTGCATTGCACGTGAACTGGAGGGCGCCGAAAAACTCAGCGTGTGCCTCACAGATTTGAGGAATATAGTCTATATTACAGAAAGCTTGAAATGTCTACTTTTAAACGAAAATATTCAAACCAAAATAAATAGGCTACTCTGAATATCCATATGAAATGTGCATTTCTCTCTGGCGTTCATGGCGAGCATCGTCAACTTCATCTTTGCAGCGACACAGAAAACACCAGTTTATTACTAAACAAATAAATGTCTCCTTGCTAATTTAGACACATTCATAATCATTACTTTAACTGGTTATTTGTGGCAAGGAATGAGCGAGCGGAGCGGAATATTCAGAAACGCGCTCTCCGCTCACGAGCTCTGATCAGAACAAACCCGAACCGCCCTGTCTGCTGAACTTGCGCAGAAACATCAAAATAGACATAGCCAGCTTTTAAAAAATACTATTTTAGTACAAATTAATGGCTTATTATTATTATTATTATTATTTTAGTTTTGGGTGCGCCGAAATCTAACGCCGTGCCTGGTCCCCACGGAAGAATTTTTTAAAAAATAACCCCTGAAATGATGACTTCTGATGAATATTGTGAAAACTAATTGATACATTTATATTGGCTAAATATATTTCATAGCCTACATTATAGCATATTATAATACAACTTATTAGGCCTATATATTTATAGAATAGCAAAGTAGGCCTCATAAATAAGACTGAACCAAAGAAATGTGAAATATAAAGGCTATCATCCCGCTGTTGTCACTAGTCGTCATCGTTGCTACGATACGTGACTCACAATGACTGAAACGACCAATTAAAAGGGCATTCTCTGATGATGTTCCAAGATGTTACATTCATAGATGTTTTTCTAAGCGCAAACTGAAGTGCGCGCGCACTGTCAAACAGCGTCAAACTGGATTTTTGTTTGGTCAGACCCATCTGATATCGAAGGGGGGCTGATAACGCGAAATCAACATGGAAAAAAATAGCACCAAACAAGCCACTTTGAAATGCTTCTGTTTTCATGAATATAAAAGTTGGGTGACCCTTCCCCTAGACTAAAAAAAAGTTGGATGACCCTCCCCTCAACAATGAATAAAAAGACATGACCCTCCCCTATTTTCCTCCGGTGGCCCCTTCCATAAATACCGAACGGTCCCTTATTTAATTTTTTTTCTAGTGATGAAGTATGTTTACAAGTTGTTTAATTCATAAAATGTAATTAAAATTAAAAATTATTTGAAACAAAATTAATTAAAACTAAATCCATTAAATGATCCCATGACGGGAACCCCTAAAAGGCTCTGTATGTGAAGCCTGACAGAACCCTTTAATGTTCTATATAGAAACTTTTCTTCAAAGAGTGTAGTGTCTTTAAATGAAATTGTAAAAATTATATTTCTTTCTCTCAGCTTTCCAGATCCCCTCATCTTCAATTGGTCAGTTAAATAGATAATCCCACCCTAAACTCACGACATTGCAGTGTTGTTATTGATAACTAAAATGTAAACACTTTTGGTCATTGAAATAAAGCTGAAATAAAATAACATTTAAATTTTGAAATTTATGGAAACTTTCTTTGGCAACAAACTGAAATAAATTAAATTAAAGTTTAAGTTAAAATACTAACATTACTAAAACTGAAATACAAATAAATTAAAGCTAAATAGAAAATGAAAAAAAAAAGCTAATTCAAAATGTGAATAAATACTATAAGTACTATTGTACTATAATAACACTGTAGCACTAGTTAAGCGAGTGTTGCTGTACAAACAAGGAGTAGTGCCACAAACCCTCAGTGTTTGCACTTTTTGGGAAAGCTAACCTATAAATAGCTTATTTATGGTTGTCTCTACAGATTAAGGTATAAGAAAGTAAAATAAATAAATGCATGCTTCACTTTTGAATGATTTTTAATTGATAAAATACAATTCTGTCACCCTACTTCTTTCCAAATGAATATGACAGTGTCTATTTCTTGACCTAATCCAGTGTGTGTGTGTGTGTGTGTGTGTGTGTGTGTATCCCGCAGGGGTGACTGGCCCTGGCAGGCGTCCCTGTGGCTCAGATCTCAGTCTAAAGGGAATCAGCCTCTGTGCGGAGCAACTCTCATCAACTCCTGCTGGCTGCTCACTGCAGCTCACTGCTTTAAACGGTAAGAGAGACACTTGCTGGACATCAGTGGTATTAGCAGCTACAGTATGTCTGGGCTCTTCAGCTATAACCTATATTTCTGCCAATTTTGACTCTATAATAAAAACTGATTGATTCTGAATAAATCTTTGAAACTGCAAAAATAAGAAACACTCTGCAATCATGAAAATTATAAAGCACAAATATCTGCACTGCGAAGGGAATGCTCATTTTTCTTCACTGGCTTACTTAATGATTTAATGTACAGTTCTAAATAAAAAAAAATATCCCTATGTGAGTTGAATATATGGGCTTTAACAGTTTAATTTTCTTTAGTTCCCTAATTTGTCTTAAAATTGCTAAAATCTGATAATTATTCTGAAAAATGTTTTTGGTCCGCAATGTAGTTGAAGAACACTGGCATCTGGCACAAATACATTGAAAAAAGTTTTCATTTAAATATAAACACTTTCTAAAGCTTTGTTTACCTACACACAAACTACTAATTGTAATCCCAAATATATGTATTTACACTACTGTTCAATTTTTATTTTATTTTTTATAAATTAATACTTTCATTCCGCAAGGATGCATTAAATTAATCAAAAGTGACAGTAAAGACATTTATAATGTTACAAAAAAGTTTATATTCATAAAAAAAAAATCCATCACAGTTTCCACAAAAACATTGAGTGCAACATTGATAATAATAAGAAATGTTATTTGAGCAGCGAATCAGCATATCGTTAGCCTCATAGCATAATTGCCTAAGAAATAATTAATTAAAAAATTACTTAGGCAATTATGCTATGAGGCTAACGATATTATAATGATTTCTGAAGGGTCATGTGACACTGAAGACTGGAGTAATGATGCTGAAAATTCAGCTTTTCCATCACAGGAATAAATTACATTTTAAATTGATGGCTGCCCCCTAATAGTTGACTCGCCGTTAGTCGACTAGAAGAGGTTAGTCGCAGAAAAAAAAAAACTCCACAGGATGTGCGAAATCACGCAGTCTCTAATGAACAGATAATGTCAGGAAATCCAAACATTTGCCTATCATTCATCGACCTCAAATATGGCTTATCACTTGAAACAACTTTACGAGTCTCTAATGTTAACCGAGATAAATGTGTGCTATTATTAGATGCATAAGTGTTTGTGTGAGTACGACACTCATAATCATCACTTTTGCCGGTGGGCTATGGCAATCTTTATGTGTGTGTTTGAGCGCTGGTTAGGCTATGTAATATATAGGCAATAAGGCTTGTTTGATTAATGGCTTATTAATATAAATGCGCGATTAGTTGACTAATCGCTTAAATGAACGACTACTAGTCGACTAGACAAATCTTTAGTCTAGGGCAGCCCTGATTAAAATAGAAAGTAGTTATTTTAAATTGTCATATTTCACAATATTACAGTTTTTTTTATTTTTAGTCAAATAAATGTAGCCTTGGTGAGCATAAGAGATTTTTTTTTTTCATTAACAATAACCAAATCTTACTGACCACAAACGTTTGAGTGGTAGTGCATGAATTTATGTAGCAGTGGAAAGATTGAAATGGCAGTACATCTGTAATATGAATGAATGTCTTGATTCTACAGGTTTGGCAGTGACGCTTCACGGTACGTGGTAAAGCTCGGGGATTATCACACGCGGGAACAGGATGATTTTGAACGGGTGCTCTCTCCAGAGCGCATAGAGGTGCACAGGAAGTACCGAACGGAGAGCTGGGAGCATGATGTGGCTCTGGTCCGGCTGAAGGGCGCCGAGGGGAAGTGCGTGGCCTTTAACCCTCATACTAACGCCGCCTGCCTGCCAGCACCTGGCAGCAAGTGGGGCAAGAGACCTGCGTCTTGTGTCATCACTGGCTGGGGAATGACAGGTAATGTTGGGTTGTTCTTACTTGGGCACAATATTGGCAGGTTATGAAATGACACATACACACACACATATTTATACATATACACTCAAATGTTTGGAATCTTTAATATTTTTTGGTAACACTTTATTTTGATGGTCCCTTTTGAACATTCTGTGAACTATAAGTAACGTTGCACCTATGTGTCAACTAACTCTCATTAGAGTATTAGTAGACTGTCTGCTTAATATCTGCTAACACTTTATTTTGATGCTCCCCAACAGATATTCTACTGACTATAAGTAACTTTGCAACTACATGTCAACTTACTCTAACCCTAACCCTACCAGTCTACTAATACTGTACTAACACTCTAATGATGTCTCTTATGCTCACCAAGGCCATATTTATTTGATAAAATACAGTTATATTGTGAAGTATTATTACAATTTAAAACAATTGTTATCTATTTTTAATAGATTTTAAAATGTAAATTATTCCTGTAATGACAGAGCTGAATTTTCAGCATCATTACTCCAGTCTTTAGCGTCACATGATCCTTCAGAAATCATGCTAATATGCTGATTTGGTGTTTAAGAATATATATATATATATATATATTCTTAAACACCAAATCAGCATATTAGAATGATTTATATTTATATATATATATACACATACACACACATATATATACAGTGAGGAAAATAAGTATTTGAACACCCTGCTATTTTGCAAGTTCTCCCACTTGGAAATCATGGAGGGGTCTGAAATTGTCATCGTAGGTGCATGTCCACTGTGAGAGACATAATCTAAAAAAAAAAAATCCAGAAATCACAATATATATTTTTGAACTATTTATTTGTATGATACAGCTGCAAATAAGTATTTGAACACCTGTCTATCAGCTAGAATTCTGACCCTCAAAGACCTGTTAGTCTACCTTTAAAATGTCCACCTCCGCTCCATTTATTATCCTAAATTAGATGGACCTGTTTGAGGTCGTTAGCTGCATAAAGACACCTGTCCACCCCAACAATCAGTAAGAATCCAACTATTAACATGGCCAAGACCAAAGAGCTGTCCAAAGACACTAGAGACAAAATTGTACACCTCCACAAGGCTGGAAAGGGCTACGGGGAAATTGCCAAGCAGCTTGGTGAAAAAAGGTCCACTGTTGGAGCAATCATTAGAAAATGGAAGAAGCTAAACATGACTGTCAATCTCCCTCGGACTGGGGCTCCATGCAAGATCTCACCTCGTGGGGTCTCAATGATCCTAAGAAAGGTGAGAAATCAGCCCAGAACTACACGGGAGGAGCTGGTCAATGACCTGAAAAGAGCTGGGACCACCGTTTCCAAGGTTACTGTTGGTAATACACTAAGACGTCATGGTTTGAAATCATGCATGGCACGGAAGGTTCCCCTGCTTAAACCAGCACGTCAAGGCCCGTCTTAAGTTTGCCAATGACCATTTGGATGATCCAGAGGAGTCATGGGAGAAAGTCATGTGGTCAGATGAGACCAAAATAGAACTTTTTGGTCATAATTCCACTAAACGTGTTTGGAGGAAGAAGAATGATGAGTACCATCCCAAGAACACCATCCCTACTGTGAATCATGGGGGTGGTAGCATCATGCTTTGGGGGTGTTTTTCTGCACATGGGACAGGGCGACTGCACTGTATTAAGGAGAGGATGACCGGGGCCATGTATTGCGAGATTTTGGGGAACAACCTCCTTCCCTCAGTTAGAGCATTGAAGATGGGTCGAGGCTGGGTCTTCCAACATGACAATGATCCGAAGCACACAGCCAAGATAACCAAGGAGTGGCTCTGTAAGAAGCATATCAAGGTTCTGGCGTGGCCTAGCTAGTCTCCAGACCTAAACCCAATAGAGAATCTTTGGAGGGAGCTCAAACTCCGTGTTTCTCAGCGACAGCCCAGAAACCTGACTGATCTAGAGAAGATCTGTGTGGAGGAGTGGGCCAAAATCCCTCCTGCAGTGTGTGCAAACCTGGTGAAAAACTACAGGAAACGTTTGACCTCTGTAATTGCAAACAAAGGCTACTGTACCAAATATTAACATTGATTTTCTCAGGTGTTCAAATACTTATTTGCAGCTGTATCATACAAATAAATAGTTAAAAAATCATACATTGTGATTTCTGGATTTTTTTTTTTAGATTATGTCTCTCACAGTGGACATGCACCTACGATGACAATTTCAGACCCCTCCATGATTTCTAAGTGGGAGAACTTGCAAAATAGCAGGGTGTTCAAATACTTATTTTCCTCACTGTATATATCTGTATATATATGTCTTATTGTGCACGATTCATCAATCCATGTTATAAAATGGATTATCTTTTTATAACAAAAATCTTTTTTTTGTTTGGAACAACATGAAGGACAGAAATGTCATTTTGGGGTAACTATTCCTTTAAATGTGCTGCAAATGGTGTTTTACCATTTGTTTTCCCCATATTTTTCAGACACTGAGCATCCCAGCACTCTTCTTCAGGCCTGGGTTCCTCTTCTGCCCTCGTGGCAATGTAAGAAGCGCTATGGCGAGCGTTTCACAAGCCACGACATGCTGTGTGCGGGCAGCATGACGTCTGACCTGAGAAAGCATGCTGACAGCTGCCAGGGCGACAGCGGGGGTCCGCTAGTGTGTCAGGGCGAGGCAGGGCGCTGGGTACTGACAGGGGTCATTTCCTGGGGTCACGGCTGCGGTGACCCCTCGTACCCAGGTGTGTATTCACGGGTCAGCCGTTACCTGCTCTGGATTGAACAGGTGACACACAGCACCGCCCCTCTTCAGCACTGAAGCACCACTCTCTCGGAAAACCACCCGTCACACCTCAGAGACCCAGGACTCTATGAAAGGATAAACAAGAGCCTGAGAGTGTTTAACACCTGCTACATGCTTTCAACACCCTGGATCTTAATTTCTCTGTATTCTATCTGTACAATTCAATTTGACATCGTTAGCATTTAGAGATTAGGAAGTCTAGAGTCTGGGAAGGTTTTCATTCATCTAGGACGCTGTAGAATGACCAGTGTGATGTTAAAGGGACAATTCACCGTTAATAATATTCGCTCATCATTTACTCACCCTCTAGTTCCAAACCCGTATGAGGGTTAGTAAATGAGGATCGAATTTTCATTTTTGGGCGAAGTGTTCCTTTAAAAGAGTGTGCGACATGTGATTCTACTGTGCATTTAAAATGTTTCTAGCGCCATCCAGAGGCTGCAGTGCATGTTAATGTATGTATTGTCTTTAAAAGCCATTTGATGCAGCTACCCAGGCCTTCCGCATGGTATAGAATGATAGCTAAAGCTGTGGAAGAAAACGGAATGGATTATTTTACTATTCTTATTTAACTGAAGGCTTGAACTGCAACTCTAATCTTCGTGGAAACATTTTCAGTGTTGTGGATTAGACCAGTGAAATTAATCACGTAGGCTTTTTTAGATAGCGACAGTCGAAGTGATCTTTAAAACCATGTGTCTTCTTGTATGTGTCATACATTTAATGCAGTTTTTAAATCATGTACAGTAAATTATGATATATAACTTTTCAAATTGCATTCATTTACTATCAGTATTGGTGCATTAACACAGACTCAATATGTTTTGTTTGTCTCAGTCTAAGTACAAGTTTTAGAATGGCATTTTAGAATCATAATAGCGATTAACCTAATGTGACTTTCTCTTATTTGTCATGGTGATTTAATACGTGTCATTATGTAAAGGTAGTATGGCAATTGATAATGGGGTTCGTCCAGTCAAAGGGTGAAATCAAGAGGAGTTTCTCATTTCTAATGCGTAGAAATTGCAAGTTTGTGACTGACTATATTTTGGTTGAAAGTCAGTATAATGAGATTTTATTTTGTAGCATCTGTACTTTGTTCTGTGAACTGTGTGTTTTCATCCAGTGGGTGGCGATATTGTGTTTTTTTAAACTCAATTCTGTTCTGTGCTGTATATAGATTCTAGATTATTCAGTCTGTTTCTTATTTTAAACCCATTTTGATTTGTTTCTTCACTGATTCCATCAGAATTACAGAACCGAATTCATGCAAAGAATGACAGATTTTTGTATTTAATTTGAAGAGAAAAAAGTAAGCAACAAGGGCTCTTTAAAATTCATCATTAAGAGAGGCAATAGGCAAATAAGATGATGGATGAGAATGTAAAAGCCAAGAGCTTCATATACATCCAATTTTGTCATGATTGCACATTTAGATGTGATGAAAATCTGAATAATTGTTTCCAGTTGTGCAAAATATGGGCTGGGTGAAAATAATGTGTTTCCAAAATTACAAGGAAGTCTAAATCATGTCCGTTTTTATGTGTGCTCTATTGATGCAACAAATATTCGCAGAATCTCTCTCTTAAACACTAAGTTTACTGCGAGATCTGAAATTACTTCTAAAAAGCCAGTTCTTAACATTAGAAAGTTCTATTCAGCCTGCTTCATAATTAATGCATATTGTCGTACAAATTATTCTAATAATCTGATATTGCCTGCTAAATTATTTAACAGGCATATATTATTCATGTATTCTTAATATTAGTGGAGCCATGCCTTCCGATGGGCCTGCATATTTTTATGGCATTATATTGCTGTAAAACCCAGGGCTAAACATTAAATGGTGGATTTTCAAGAAATAGGAACAGTTAAGATCTCAAAGCACTACTTCAGTTTTTTTGCTTAGAGGGTCTTGTAGGTATGTTCTGGAGATGTATCAAATGGGAACTGGACTGATCAAGTGCTTCTCTCTGAAGACTAACTTCTGTGTTTGGATGGTGTCTGCTTAGATCTTCAAAAGCCATTTTAGAAGTAAACTACACAGGCCTCGCTCTCAGAACACTGCTTAAAGCTGCATCAGAGCTTTGGGACTCTTCATCAAGGGCCGTGATAAGGAGCTCATCTCCCTGACTCTGGAGAGTGTTGATATCTGTTGCATGTCATGCAATCATCTGTTTGTACGTTGATGATGTTCTCAGTCATTACCAAGTCTTTGAGTTTCTGTAAAAAAAAAAACGCTCTGAATATTTTCATGTGTGACAAGTGCCAAAAATAAAGTGACCTCTTCTTGTGGCTTTGGCATTGTATTGCTTCACATGGTTTAATTGTAGGCTATATTTAGATTTATTAAAATACATTTTTGAAGATTATTTTTACATTTCATATTGATTAATTTAATCTCAATTTGTAACATTGTAACAAGACCTCAATTGTAACAAGACCTATTATACCACTGCAATAAATGTTTTTGCACTTCAAAAATAACGTCATTAAAACTATAGCACAAATTGCACAAAAAAAAAAAAATTTAATAAAATAAATGAAAGAAACTTTACCACAAAGTAATAAATAACATATATATATGGGCCATTCTACAGAATTGGTGCAAACTGCTGTCCCACAACCAAAAAACACATTTAAAAAGCATTTAAGTATTCAAATTAGAAGTTTACTAAGATCCTTATATTATATATTGAATCCCACAATAAAATATAAGTAAGCTTAATATACATAAAATCATCATTTATTGGGTACTTTCAATTGGTATTTGGCTGTCCCGAACCCTAACCCCTAAATTTTAACTTGTGAAAAAGATAAAGAAATGTTGTTGTTTTTTTCAATTTTTTCCATTGTTGTTTTTAAAAATATATTTTTGATTTCTTTTAAAAAGTGAAGAAAACAAACGTTTAAGTTATATTTATTTTTAAATCATGAAACTTTATGTAAAAAATGTGTCCCGCATTTTCATGTCACTACCGAAACAGTGTGTGTTTTAGTCCATTGGCTGAGACTGATTTTAACCACACTCCTACATTTTTGATCAGGAAATATTCCTGTGTCCCTCTCTCTCATAGCCTCTCTTTCATTGTAGATAGGTACCATCATTTTGAGGGAAATGTGTTCAAAAGTCTGAAAATCTGTGTGTAACTGGAACGTCACTACCGAACACCTTTTTTCTGCAATTAAGCAAACTTTGTTGGGTGTTATTCCATAAAATTTAGTTTTTATGTGTGTACAAATGCTCAGAACTGTGCTAGTAACCATACTGGTTATCATCTTTGAACTAGGCTCAAAAGTATCTAAAATTGTCACTACCGAAACAGTCACTACCGAAACATGTGGTGAAGTTTCAGTTGTGACGTCATGTTTTTTTAGCGTTATTCGATAAAATTTAGTTTTTGTGTGTGTACAACTGTTCAGAACTGTGCTGGTTAACCATGTGCTGATTAGCATCTTTGACCTAGGCACAAAAGTATCTAAAATTGTCACTACCGAAACAGTCATGACTGAAACATGTCATCATTGTTTTGGTAGTGACAAAAGGGAACAACTTAATCATTTATTTGGGGGAAATAAACAAAATTTTAGTACAGTAATCCAAATCATTAGTATTTTAGTATGTTTTATAGTGTTTTAGTATGTGAGTTAAAATTCTGTAGGGTGAATTTTTAAAAACATTACTTCAGTCTGTCACTACCAAAAATGTGCTGTCACATGGGATGTTTTGTCTAAAATAAAGTATATTGAATTATCAACTAAGATGTTATCATAGTGTTTGGTTCAATGTATATTCAAACTAATGAATCCTTAACTTTGAAATCAGTATGATTAACTTAATGTCTTTTACAAAGAATGATTGTATTCAAAATACAATTTTTTTTATGAATTACACTTGAAATATTGTTAAAATTGGAATTATTGATTTACCAGTGAAAACGTTTTTTTTTTTTTTAAATAGCAAAAAATATATTTACAGGTAGATGTTAGGAATATATATATATATATATATATATATATATATATATATATATATACAGTACATACATACATATGCTGTGATGTAGTTAAATCTGGTTAATTTCTTCCTCTTTTTCTTTTTTTTTTTTTTTTGGCTAGTAGAAGTTTTGAATGGCCGGTAACTTAACTTACATTTAGTAGCCATATATTAGACCTATGCTGCATATATGATTATATTAACATATATTTATTTTAAATTTGGTTTTAATTGATCACTTAAACATATTATTTTTCTAACAGACTGTTTATCAAACAGTAAAAAGAACCTAGTAGGTAGGTACCCTAACATGACAGGGGTGTAGTGCATGGATGAGGAGCTTAGAACTTCGGGCTGTTTTGTGAAGAACCCTCCCCGCGCGCCCATCAGCTGCTCTACTCTCGCGCATTCGGCGCGCGCTGAAGATGGCGGAGCAGCGCTCACGAGCGGCGCAGGATGCGCTCACGAGACATCAAAGTTCTTTCTGTGGCGTCCAGTTGATTCGGATTCTCGCGACCGCTCTCAAAGCGGCCATTTAAAACGGTAAGGGGATGCGTGCTGAGTGCTGTGTTCCAAGGGGCTGTTTGCTTTTTCTGGAAACACACACACACACACACTGGTTTGGCGTTGACTTCAGTTGCAATGTGGCAGTCCGCTAGATGCAGGAACATCTCGCCTTCAGTCTTGATGCATGAGGACTTGAGTGTTGCGTGACATGTTCGATGAAAGTGGTATGTACTAGTGGATTGTTTGTAGATTGAAGTCAAATCAATGCTATTGTTTGCAAAGTTGCAATGTTTACAGTTTGCTTGAGACCATCAAATTCTCTACAGTCAGTCAGTAGCCTACAATAGGTGGAAGAGACCTGTCAAAATGTTTGTGTCTCTAGAACGGGGTTTGTAGTTTATTTTTAGTTTGTGTTAAGCTTTTATATCATAGTAATGGAAATCAAGGTTCTGTTGCACAGTTTTGTGCTGAAATGGGGTTGTTTATTTATTTATCTATCTGTAGCAGGGATTGACCGATAGTGCTTTATTTTATATGACAGAAAACAATTATTTTTAATTGTCTGATAAATTGCATAACCGGTTTTTATTGTTGACAATAATGATGATTAGACCACAAAAATAGATATTAAAAATGGATTAAGAATGTTTGATAAATAATCAAGCCTAATGATCTAGATGTTTTCAAAATTAATAATTTGTTTAGCATTCATTTTGCAAATTAAGATACGTTTTTCTTACTTGAGATTAATTGGCTGTTATTTAAGTCATTGTATCATTTTCCAAAAATCATAAATTAAGTTTAAATAAATTGTTGGTAGGCTACTATAGATACTCAACAAATGGTGTCATTTATCAGTAGCCCGATAAAAATAACCGATAACTGATTAAATTGAAAATCGTGAGCATTGGTTACAAAATATTGTTTAAACCAATCAGTCTACCTCAATTATAAAGGATCTTTTGTCACTGTTATCTCCATGTAATTCAACGCACAAACAAACCTGTTGATGATGTATCTTTGTGCTAAAACATACAACCTGGAATTGTTTGCTGTGGGCATTTGGGCTGTTGCCAGCGTGCAGTCTGTGATATTCTGCCAAGGTGTGTGGGAAGTTTCTCTTGATGTGTTTATTTTGTCTGTGTTTTGCACATCAAAAAAAAAAAAAATTGTTTTAGAGGGAATAGACATGTTGATTATATTTGTTGTCTGTCTAACATAAGAATATCAGTTAAATGACATATTTCAAAGCGCAAGGGCCTGCTTGCTTTTAAGATGCTTGTTAAGTTTCTAGTTGTGAGGGAATAACTGGACTGTGTGATTAGGAAAGCATCTGTTTTCTTGCCTGTGAATACTCACGGCAAGATAGTTTCACTGGCTGTGCATCCGAGATCCGAACACATCCATTTATGTGATTTTATACCATAGATTCTGAAACTAATAAAAATGAAGTCTCATTTAATGTGCTACTGATAAGATGTTTGCGGTTTAAAGGAAGACGAAACTGGAGTGGAAAGACACAAAAGGCTATTGAAGTTTTGAAAGAAATGACTACTGTTGCTGCTGGTGGAGTGATGGCACATTTGAAATGAAATTATGAAAATCGTTTTTAGACGTTTTAGCTTCGACTCAGTAATTACATTCGGAAGCTATTGAAGTAGGAGAAGAGAAATAAAAGAGCTTCCGCCTCCTTTGAAATGAACCTATTAATGCCTCTCATTTGACTGAGGAACCCAATGAGTGCTGGTCAGAGAGCTGAAGATGAATACTACTCATTGAGTGCCTCATTGATGTCCTTGATGAGTCAGATATAATTAAACATTGTTGCTCGTGGGCTTTATTCTCCAGACTGTAATTTGCTTCATGGAGTGCTCAATAAAAGTGGAGCCAAACCTGTTTATGTGCTCACTGTGTAAATAGACCTACCTTGTCTGCACACGACAGCCACCTTCTTCAATCTGTCATACCCTGGATGCACATTAATAATATGCACGCACTCTTATAAATTAATTTCTTATTTTTTGTAATACACTGCCATGCACACAATTTATATGAATGCAAGTCATCAGCTACTTGTGTCCATTTGACATGAAGTGCAATGTACAGATTTTTGTTCAGTCACAATAGGTAAGTCAACAAAGCTGTTTGTTTCATTGTTAATGGAGCAAAACCTGCTTTAGTATATGAAAGCTAATCCTTAGTGCAAACCAAGGCCAAGGGTTGTAGTCATTCATTGTTTGATTTGGCTCTTGACTTTTAAGACACACATTCACACATTCAACACTTTGCCAGTGTTGCTTAAAGCAGGACTAATTGCTATATTTAATGGAACTGAACAAAGTGAGGTGTGTTTGCATGTATTTAATGAATTCAAATGCAATAGTGTAGTCCCCACGGTGCGCCCATTGGCTGATAATAGTTTATGCAATGCTTTTTCATTGCTGTTTTGGAGTTTGTTTTGTAAGTGGGCTGGCGTGGTGGTGTTCTGTTTGTGGTGTGGATTCTGTGGAATGCTCCAATGCCTGGTTTCTGGCCTAACCAATATAGTGTTCCTCCTTCAGTTCCCAAAGAATGAGTTGCTCAATGTGTCCCTGAATTCTCAGAGCATTGATTTCAATTTTAATTTATGAACTATAAGACATTTTGTTGGATTCTGTTCTTAAAAGCAGTTGAGTTTACTATTGCAGTAATTAGTTCCAAAATGTAGCCATGCCTAAGCATCACACATAGGCCTACGCATCCAACACAAAGGCCGTTTCAAAATGTAGACTACATGATTATGCTGTCCCCTAAGATTTATTTTTGTTAAATTGTAACACAGTGTTGCACGTATCCTTAACAGATAAGCCTATCTCACAATGCACATACTGATTATAAACATATTTGTATGAAATAGTTCAGTTGAATTAAAAATGGACTATTTTACTCAATGCATTTTATGGTATCATGCTGTTAGCTTAGCAACATGGTAATGTCTAAAGGTGCATTCACACTGTTGGAATTACCGTAATTACAAGGTTTTGACTTGTAAAAAGTGTTCACGTCGTAGAACTCGAAAACCCGACTTGTACCACCTGACTGCTGCAGATTCATTTTGCCATTGATAATGTTGTCATAGAAACGCATAAATCTGAGTCTGAAGAATGTCACTTGTTCTCATTGTATAATTATAACTACAACATGGCGTGAACACGGTATAACTCCTGGGTGCTTTTGTGGACATGAAGCAGCTAAACACACAGTAGTTAGACATTAGCATGTTGCTAAGCTAACAACATGATACCATAAAATACCTACACAAATATTGGATAAAATAGTCAATTTAATTATTCTGAACTAGGCAAGGCAAGTTTATTTATATAGCACATTTCATACACTACGGCAATAGTGCTTTACAGAAAGTAATGGAAATAATCAGAAAATAAAAGCAAGGAAAATTAAAACAGTTATAAAAGAAATTAAAATAGACATATGATACAGTCATAAAATGAATTGAAAGAGTAAAAAGATGATACATAGATAAACTTCTCATCTGGCAAAACACCGGTGTATCATATTTTTCACAACTCCCAGTTTTACTCTGAGATTTTCTCATGGATTAAACTGTGTCTGATTAAACCATGGCGGAAACACTGATTCATAATATAATATATCTATAATATATAGTGATCAGTGGTCCGTGATGAATGGTGTAAAGTTAATCACTCAAATTTCACAGATTGCTTTATGTCGCAAAAAGACCAGTTGTAATACAGTACCATTTATAAATGGTAGAAAAGTGGTAGAAATTAATAATTTTCATCATTTTGAAATTAGATGTAGTTATTTGGGTTATTGGTAACAGAGCTCTTGCTTCAGTGTTATGTGTTCGACTCAAACACGTGATGTCCTAATAGTGAATGCCTGACTCAGTGGTATGAGCTTCCCACATGCTCTTGAAGGCAGCATCTGATGCACAGTTCAATTTCAGTCAGGATGCTGCCTTAGAAGTTTTACAACAGAGCATGTGTCTTATCAATAAGACTTTTAAAGGGGTGGTTGATTATGATTTCACTTTTCTAACTTTAGTTAGTGTGTAATGTTGCTGTTTGAGCATAAACAACATCTGCAAAGTTACAATACTCAAAGTTCAAAGCAAAGGAAGATATTTGCTTTTAAAGAAAAGGACTACAACAAACGGCTGGTTGGGACTACACAACATTCCTCCCGGGTTAGTGACATCACTAACCCTAGAATTTACATAAACCCCACCCCCGGGAACACGCAGTCCATGTTGAGAAGAGGAAAAGTTGTTGTATAAGAGTACATTTGTGAGTCAGCTCAAACTTTAGCATCCATCTTTTCACATGCAATAGAAAGTCACTCTGTGTGCATCTCACAACAGTTCCTATACGAGCGATTTATAGATTATCAAGACAGAATATGCTAATTGAAGATAGTTAACTACACATCAGCAACATAAATTCATCAACTAACCATTCAGAGACGTCCTGTTGCATTCTACATGTTGTCACTTCTTCTTGAGTCTCTCCATCTTTGTCTGACTCTGTTTTAACATTAAAGGCAGAACAGTTTCTGTCATTTTAGTGTGTCTGCGTGAGGTAATAGCAGCTGCTAACACACAGGAGCTCTTGAAACCCCGCCCTCTGCAGCAGCTCATTTGCGTTTAAAGGGCCAGGCACAAAACGGTGCGTTTTTACAAACCCTCAAAAAGTGACAGCTTTAACTTGCTATATAAAAATATCTGTGGGGTATTTTGCACTAAAACTTCACACACACACTGGGGACATCATAGATATATTTTACATCTTGTGAAAAGGGCATTTTACCACCCCTTTAAAATATGAATAAATACCCTGATAGATTGAGTGTCAGCATGATGTGTTTAGTATAATGACAAACAATGGGGAAAATCATCCAGAAGGTCTACTCTAGACTAGTCTGTATTTTAGTTGCCTGTTGTTTTCTGTAGGATATATTTTACTGTAAATCTTACTTTCCATTTAAATTGGGATCTCTTGGTATTGCTTTCTTCACTTAATGTTAATATTGTATAGTTAGAGCTATTATTTTTGTGTTCTGTAAATGGCTGAGGGTACTTGTAAATAATACTTTTGTTGGAGGAGCCGTCATGGGCATCTATGGTGGAACATTCACATTTAAACCAACAGGTGAAAATGTCAGTTCAGTTTTGAGGATCAAGATGCTAACAATAGAAGGCATGCAGAGGTAGCGTCTTGAAGTCTCCTAGACAAGTACGTCCTGTCCCCAGGCAATAGTCTCCAAGCCTTGTTAGCCGACAGTTCCAGCTCTCTTCCCGAGAAGGAAGTTAGGAATGGATGGTAGCAATGTTGAAAAACCCGTTAAGGGGGGATGGTGGCGGGCTGCTCCACGGGGAGCCAAGAGCTGTCTGGTCAGGGATCAAATTCTCGCACTGTTGGCTTGCTCGCATCCATAATTCATGTGCTTTTTTACTTGCAGAGGAAAATGGAAAATGTGCTGTGCTTTTTCCTCCAACTCTCTCCTGCTCTCTCGCTCTTTCATCCAACTATTCTCTCTGACATGAAAGAGTCCGCTTGAAAGCAGGCATTATTTGCTGGGAAATCCATAGATTTTTTGGGTTTGTTGGATTTTCATATTTTTATGCCCGTACTCATTCCTGTGGCTCTCTGCTGACTTATTTTCCTTCACATTGCACACTAACATGCTTTCATATTGGTTAGGGATTTGCAAAACTATGTATTTTCAAAATAGGCTAGCCTGTGAGTTGCACGAGTGACCAGTTGACTAATCACCTGACCCTGATTGGACAGGAAATTTAAGTTTTTGCATTAAAACACAACTAGACTTGGACTGTTTTTAACCTTGCATGGTGTTTAAAAACACAATGTTTGTGGTGGGATGTTCAAAAAGAGCAAGCACAAGTAGCTCTTTTTACCCCAAGTACCTGGGAGTTTAGGTGTGTTCACTTTACATTCCATTCCATGACGGAATTACCATAATTGCTCAATTCCGATTTGTAAGTGTTCTCATCCTCGTAGAACTCATAACTACAACTTGTAAACTCAGGATTTTCTGAGTGCTCTGCACTCAAAATGGCATGGCTTCAGCATTAAAATGTAATTAAGTAATTATTTCATAATATTTCTGTTTAATAATTAATATAGTTGAATGCCTTAATGCAAGAATAATCTGAATGTCTGGGGACGTGAACAGATCCAAGTAGAATGTCGGGTTGTCATCTAGTAATCACATGGCGTGAATGAATCATTTGGCATTAGCATGTTGCTAAGCTAACAATGTGATCATTTGAACAGTAAAATACACACAAAGACACAAAAATTGGCTAAAGTGGTACATTTTTATTAGCTGAAACTATTTTGCATCTATTTTGTATTAGGATGCAATGGCCATGTGTTAAAACAAGAAAAAAACCCTCACTAATTTACTATTTCACCATTGATTTGTTACCCCCGATAGCACACATCACAGAGACATCTATTTAGCTCCTTTCACACAGTGCGTTGATCCTGGGAAATTGCCGTAAAATTGCTAGAGTGCTTTCTGTGTGAACGCAAACACGTCCCGGGATTGATGCCGGGATGGGGACCTAGTAACGTTGCCGGGATCAGTCCCGGAACGCGCCCTGTGTGAACAAAAGCCAGGACCAATGCCGCAAGGGGTGTGTCGTAGTGATGACGCACATGCCATCCATCCCACAGGCCTTTCTACAACCTATATGGGGAACGAGACACTCGGCAAACCCAGTGGCGCTACTGGGGAGTATGGACTCGTCTTTGTGTAGAAATGACGAGAGGAGTTATCGGCAGAGCTGACATCTGATAGGAGTTATCACATCCTGACATCACGTGTCTTTACGGGATGTGTGTGAACGTACTCATACATTCTGGAAAATCACTGGCAGTGTGAATGAACCAAAATCAAACGATCCCGGGACAAATCCCGGGACACATTATCCGTGTATTTTCCGGAATCTCTGTGTGAAAGGGGCTTTTGATGTCTGCATTTACATCTGCAAAATGTATTTGCTCAACAATATGTCTGTATATGTTTCCTGTTAGACGCTAAGTAGACATTTAGAAAATGTCTTTAAGATGTTTATGAATGTATGTAAAACTGCTTTTTCTGAGACATTTATCAGATGTTTTTCCAGATGAAGCGCACTTTAGCAGACATCTTAGAGACGTACCTGTGCTATCTGGGACATACATCTGTAATACAATTATAGTTTTACACACAGATGAAAGCCAGGGCCTTATTTGCATCACATATATGTTTTTTTAAGGGACTTTATGGTATAAAGATGTTTACGCTCCCACAAAATGAGATATTATGTGTCCTAGAAACCACCTTGTCAGATGCAGAGTCTGCATTGAGCACAGCAGGGAATGTATTTTCCTCTCCAAAATCTGTTAAGTCAGATAAATCCCTTTTCATTCAGTTCAATGGTTTTAAGTTGGCAGAGAAATCGTTTTTTTCTTCTGCTTTTTATCAAATCGATTACCCATTCAGGCTTGTTTGACCAGCTGAAAAAGCTAACATGGCCATCTGCTGATATTGTCATAATAATGTTCACACACCAAATGTTAGAACTGGATGTGCGAGACTAGTCGATACTGCCGCTGCTAGTCGACTTGGAAATACTAGTCGTTTACATATATGCACATTTAATGTTTTGCTTTATATTTTCTTTTACAAAGGCTACGTTTAAATTACAATCATGTTAATGTTTCATTTTAAAATGAATATATTATTTTGAAAAGCATATATCTGGAGCAGAAAACAAAATAATTTCATATTACCTCAGTCCTCAGATTTTGCATGCTTTGGTTTTCTCTGTGGCTCTCGCAGCGGGTTCAGAGAAATGTTCACATTTGGAAGATGATCAAGTGAGGGAGTATTTTGAAAGCCTACATAAATTTTTCCCTTTCTTCATGTCAAACTAGTATATAACAATATAGCTTGCTTATGCATCTAGTCAGTGGCAAAATTTCAGTTTAAACGTTAATGAAATGAGTCGTTGCACACATCCCTAGTCACACGGCAGGTAAACCGCAGCAGAGCGTCATAATCAGAGATCAGACTGTATTGGGATTGCTAATAGAGACCTTATGTTATTTACTAAAAATGTTTTCCTCATAGACTTGCAGTTTATTGAAATCAGAATAATCATCTCCTTATTGGCCTGGTTAACTTATTAGTAAATAGATCTACTGTAGAACAGAATTCACTTTTCCTCGAACCCAGCTGAGTGGATTGATCTGACATCCCGGGTTACCTGTGAACATTCGACTTCCGATGCTCTCCAATTGTTCGTGTTTACAGTTAGTACACACTTAAACAGTGTTGGGGAAGCTAATTTGAAACAAGCTGCAAATTTCTCAAAATTTAAAGTATTATAGTCAAGCTACCATCATGTAACATTATAAAAAATAGATAGTTACACTACAAGCTGCTAGATAAACCAACCCGATCTCATCAGAAAATGTAGCTAGTTTGTGAGGTGGCAAATTTGTACAACATGATTTGTATAAAAATGTAAAATTTGTAGAAGAAAAGTATGAAGATCCACCCCTAAACCTAACCTCCAGTGGGGCGTAAGCAGATCATACAAAATTGTGTGAATGAGAACATACGAATTAGCCACCAATTTGCCAAAACCGAAATATAGTTATGATTTGCCATGAGAGTGCTGATCAAAACATAGCTTGCTATTGTGCATTGAAGCTTTTTAGAGGGCAATATTTTTTTAAATATTTAAGAATTGGATGATAAAATTTAGTTCTGCAATTAGAGCAGTCTTATCTTGCACAGAAACAATGAGTTTCTCAAATAAAATAATTGCATTTAATAATTGGCTTCAGTTTGAACTGATAAATTTACACTACTGTAAATGTATCTATCTAGAAAGCAACTAACTAATGTAACAGAAACAAAAACAGTAATTAACAGTGTTTGACTCAATAAAAACAAGACAGCAACTCAAATCAGTAAATCGTTTATTTGAACCTGTTCGTTTACATGAACCATTTGAACAAAGGCCATGTTCACAATGAAAGGGAGTGAATAGGATGATGCGAGTCTTTGTGCTATTGCTTGTTAATAAATGTTGATAATTGACTCTAATTGTATCCGGTTAGATAGTCGCCACACCACGTCACTGCTCATTTGCATTCATATGAAGACTGCTTATCTTTGTTTTATGGCCTGTGGTCAATTCGCCAGCTCTCATTGAACTGAATGACTTCCAATGACGCATTCGCTGTCAGTGTGAACACCCCTCGACATGGATGTATTCAGATGCTCTCTATTTTTGTTATTTCATTAACATTGGGTATGTCATTTTTTGTTTAAAGTGCCAATTACGATGACCCATTTAGATCTGTTTTTCATTAACCGAAGGGCCTTTCTGCATTCATCACTGTATGACACTCCGCCATCTAAAACCATTAGTTTATTTGTTTGGTGAGTCTGTGTGAATCTTCATTCCCTTAAAATGGCTGGGATTTAAATGACTGTAGGTTTTCTTCATGCTGGATTGCTTTCAGTCTTGCGTCATTTCCTTGTTATGTGCTTTGGACGGAAGGCACTTCAAAGACTGTCATCTTCATTCCATAAGTGGAAATCCCTCATTATGGCTTTTCATGTTTCTCAGCCATCATTTATCTCACTCTGTTTTCTGTTCGAGAAATCTGTATAATTCAAGGATTAATCCATGATATATTGCAAAGGATGAAGCATTTGTTGTTGATTCCTGTTTTTTCACAGTCAATCCAAATCGCTTTTATAAACGAAGATAGATGCACCCAGCCTCATGGTCTATGTCAGTGCTGGTCACGTAATTCATTTACTCTCCGTTAGCCAACACCCGAATCATAATTAGCTCAGTATTTCTGCATCGAGAGAGCTTGATCTTTGATTTCGTTTCTACATCATTGGACAGACTGATAACTTTTTAGGGGAAAAAAATCTTTCTTTTTTTAAATGTTATGATAGCACCATCTCCCATTTTTCTGAATGTAACCAGAAGTTAAACATGTTCTTGAAATAACACACTAAGAATTTTATTTCTGGACCTCCAAAAAAACATATTAGGGTCAGTCAGTTCTCCCAGGGTGGCAAATCCGGGTTTACTGTGCCAGCTGTATGTCTTCATCTTAAAGGGACAGTTAACCCAAAAATAAATATTCTGTCATCATTTTCTCACCCTCGTGTCATTCTAGACCAGTATGTTTTTCCAATTTTTTGAAGAAATGTTTCAGTGTTTCTGGAGCAATATATTTTGTGCTTCACAGAGTCATACAGATTTGTAATGACATTATTAGGTTGAGTAAATGACAGAATTTTCATTTTGGGTGAGCTGTCCCTTTAATTATTAGGGCCTGCCACTTAATAACTTACGAAATTATTGTTTTCACAGTACTCTAATGGATCTCTTTCATGCAAACAGATGATATTTTGTTTCGCCTTGAACTTGAACACGTGCCTAAGGGGCTGACCTCTGCACAGAGAGCAAACACTGACTATTGTGCTCCACAATACCGCTTTGACTTGTTTTAAAGCAGTACTAGCCATTAATTATAAAGATGGAGTGTATGAGGTGCATACATTTGCATAAATTTGCATCTTTAACACCATGGCAAAAAGAAAATTGTACATGTAATTTGATGGATTGTTAAGCATGCACACAGAACTAGGTTAAAGTGAAGTTCATTCTAAAATGGCACAAAATATTTAGATTCTTAGCAAGGAAATGATTTGGTGGCTCTAAAATGGCACAAAATATTTATATTCTTAGCAAGCAAATGATTTGGTGGCTCACAGGCACCCATGAAGACATTTCTTCTAGTTATCTGGTGAAAAAATAGAAAGAAACGCGCACAAAAAAAGGCTTACTCCATTTTCTCATTCAGCAGCGTTTGGCTGTGTAATAGGATACTCCACTTTTCTTTAGTCTTTCTGAATCCACAATGAGATTCCCTCTCTCATGCTGCCTTTTGAGTAGCGGCATTAGCCGAGGGCTTTGTCACTGCAGGATTGTGGGAAATGATATGCTTTGAATTCGAAGCAGGTGCTTTAGATTTTTATAAAAGGTTGGAGGAGGATAAATGCATTGTGGTCAACAGTTAGGTTAAAGGTTGTGGCCGTCAAGCAACAGTTGGAATGATTGCATGTTTTAAATTCTCTATTCACAATGGTTCCCCTATCATAATGGTTAAATGTGGAGGTTTGCAGCTGCAGGGCGTCCCACAGGACCTCTAAATCCCCCTGCCTGTACTTAGACTGAGCCGAGCATCTCTCAGAATACCCGTAATGCTCTGCCTGTCTCCTGGGGCGCAATCAACTGAAACTGGCCCGTAATCTCATAAAGAGAGTGAGAGAGAGTACTTCAAAACCCAGCGTCATATTATGAAAATCTTCACCTGTGGTTTTTGGCACGGAGTCTCGCAGCCACGCTGTGCACGTGTCATAACAGCGGATACACCTTGTCATTTTAGAGCTTTCAGCACTGTGAGAACATAGAGTTCACTAGATAAATTATGCATGAGTTATGAACATCCTCTGAGAGACGAGTTGTACTTTCGAAAGAGATTTCTTGATTGTGTACTTCTAAACATTAACGATGTTGTCTAGGTCCTGCGGAGCTCTGCTCTGACTTTGCTGCATCTGCTCCGGTTTGCCGTCTTTAGCCGTGTCCTCTGCCCCACAGTTGTAATAACTCTTCCGTGAGCTGTAGTTGCTGTCAGTGACAGGATGGAAAGCTTGCCAGATTCAACCTCAGGCCCAGGTTATGGGAGGTCGTCCAAGAGCCGGTTTTCTATGGCATCTTTCCATAGGGCTCCACAAAGAAACTGATTAAAGGTGCTTCTGCACTGTGAGAAACAGACGACGGGACTTGAGCTCAAGCCCGACAGCTGTTGTCAGCTGGTTTAATGAATTTCTTCAAGGCGCAGTGGATAACTTTCTATGTTCTCTGTACTTTCAGCTTTTTTATGAGTATTTGAAGTTGATAAGGAAGCATCTGTTGTCCTTTAAAAAAAAACCCGCACACATTGTCCTTCTTTAAACCAAGGACATCAGAAAGATGGAGCAGGGCCCCTGTTATGTAATATATATATATATATATATATATATATATACACTTGTTATAAAATTGCATGCATGTTATCATATTAATGTATTTACATACTTGGGTGGGAGACATATAAGCCTGAAAAAAGTTTTTATTTTTTACTTCAAATATTAGGCATAAAAAATATTGAGTTGTGTTGTACTGACTCTTGCATTTCCCACAATATATGTGGTCTTTTAGATTTTGTATTTGAAATTGGATTTATTCACCAATTTGTTGCATTCGTGCCTAAAATTGTCATATGGTGTGACATAAAAGTTATTCTATATAAAATGAAAATGGGATATACTCTCCCTAAGTAACTAACTTCAACATAAATTGTTTTCATTACTATCTTAAGATTTAACATTTATTTTGTGCAGATTCATTAGATTTTGTATTGTTTTTCTAAATCATCATGCAAAGTAAGACATCTCTCCTCAGCCTTTCCAGATATTTTAGATTAATTATGTTAAACCCGGTTATAAATCTATGAAAATGCTTGTGACTCTTGCTGATACTATTTCTCTTGTGTTCCGTTGACTTTTTTATGATTTATAATTAAGAAAGTATTTTTACTGGCACAATTCTGAATGTCACACCAAATTATATAGTGTCACGCTATATGATGAACTGCACCACTCCACAATTTGTCAATGCAAAAAACTGTATTTTATTTGCATTCAACATTCAGTTAATTCAATTCAGTTAACATTAAGCAAAAAACATACTACCATTGTTTTAAAACTTTTAAAATTATAAGAAACTCATAAATATGACTAAATAAATCACCATCTCACTTCAAGAACATTAAATTAAGTATAAAATTGAAAAGAAATACATTAATTGTATAGGTAATTTAATGTTCACTATTAAACATTCACTATTATCATTGAATATGTTTTGAATAGTTATTTATTTATCTATCATTAAAAAAGGTGTATGTAATATTGTGTGACAAATATATCATATGGTGTGACTTAGAAAAACAGTCACACCATATGATACAGTGTCACACCATATGACGTTTTGTTCAGTTAAGCTAATCTCTTGGTTAACTAAAAACAGCTAGCTTATACTTAGCATGTAAATTGCCACATGGCAGGAATGATTTTTAAGAATTAATAAGTAAAATTTGTATAAAAGTATTTCATTTTTATGTAAATAATGTCACACCATAAGACACAAAACACTGACCACTAGTGAGCATATCAGATACAGAGCTTTTTAATTAAAAATTAAAAAGCCAGAACTCAACTCTTGACCTTGCAAACCACTCCAGAGATGGCACTGCAACTTCCTGGTTGAGTGTGGACCTCTTCATCATAATGATGTCCAAATTATTGCCCGTTCAAAATATAGATTGCAGTGTCACACCATATGACGCCCATTTTACGGACAAAATGTATTTGGCCAGAACTTGCTTTAAAATCATACACAGACATCAACACTTTCTGTGTCTGTTGAAATGGCCTAATTCTGTTACTTAAACTGTAAATCTATCAATTATTTATACTTTGCTGATATATATTGTCATATTAGTAAGGTCACACATATCCCGGACAGTCACACCACATGACAATTTTGATGTTTAGATAAAAATTTGAAGTAGAGGTCTTTATACACCAACTACAAATATGGTATGCTGTAATAATATCTTGTCAGAGGAACAACATGAAGATATATATTTTTTAAAAATACCCATTTTTATTAGGTTATGACATCATGGACGGGTAGAATTGCATGTCATGTCTCCCACCCACTTTATGATTTTGATCATTTTAATGGCTTGCAGAGTCATATATACTTGCACATTAAATTTTAATTTTGCAAAATACTTTTTAATTTGGGCTGGTCAATTAAATATTTAGCTGAACTTTAGCTTTTTAACTTCAACATTGGTTAAAGTTAATTTTGTATTATATATGTTACCGGCAAAGTGTGTAATCCGGCATTCTATAGAATGCCTAGGTAATGTATAGAATTAGGTAATGTATTTTTTGCAAAAAACATCCGGAATTCTATACATTGCCTAGGCATTCTATACAATACCGGGATTTCACACTTTGCCGGTAACATATACATATATACACTATATACTGTTTAAAACTTTGGGGTCTGTAGTTTTTTGTAAAAAATTTAAAGAAGTTTCTTATGCTCACCACGGCTGCATTTACTTGATCAAAAATACAATAAAACTAAAAACAATTTAAAATAATGGTTTTCTATTGAATATATTTTAAAACGTAATTTATTCCATTTTCAGCAGTCATTCAGTCTTCAGTGTCACATGATCCTTCAGAAATCATTCTAATAAACAATTTATTATTATTATCAATGTTTAAAACAATTATGCTGGTTTCTTTGATGAAGAGAAAGACAACAGAGAGTGAACTGTAGTGTAAATGGATAATGTAATGTTCTAAAATAAATATTTAAAATGTCAAGAATCTCAGTTTTATAAATATGATAGAATGTTCAATCTCTCTCTTCCAACCAGCTGTCATTTAGGCCCTGTTTACACCTGGTGTTTTAATCCGTCTCTTTTGTCCACTCCTAAACCACTTCTGTCCTGATTTCTTCGATGGAAGGGTCTATGGGCGGGTAAATGTATGGGCTTTTTCAGATCTTTCGATCTAATGGACGAAATAAGCTCACGCAATTTACATATGAATGCGACAGGAGACAACAGAAAAACATAATGAGAGCATCAGCTTTCATTTCTGCTCTGACAGCCGCAAGACCACGCCGAACGCTGTGAGTGTGTGTTAGAAATCAGGAATAGTGAGAGAACATCGTGCTTGGTATGTTTTTCATCTTCAAACCAAACTTGGGTCTTCAGCCGACAAAGTTTAAATCCCGTCTGGCTAGTGCGCTTCCCATAATATTTACGCGTTAGGTCATTAGGTGGAGCGTAGGCAGTCTTTAGTGGCTGTTTGAGCACATTCAACCAACATGACCGTCTACACTACGAAAGCAATCCGGTCGAATGCGTTTTCGACTACCTCTGGAAGTGTAGACACAGTGTTTATACCTGTATTTAGCGTCGATCAATCTTAATACCAGGTGTATACAGGGCCATAGAGACCACTTTTCATGATCCAATCAGTTTCCTCTCCAGAAGTATAAGAAGTTGCAAATGCTGTTTCCTGTTGACTCCTGTTGAAAATGTTGCTAGCATTATTGTGAATGTGACATTGCATTATAAGCAGTATCATTACCACTACTGGTCAGTCTGGGAATAAAACAGCCGATTTCACCATCACTTATTTTTTAGATAGATAGAGATGTTTTGAAATTCATTAAACGCTGTTCATTGAATCCTCCCTGGACTTAATTAACTTCATTCCATTGTTTGAGACTTGGAGATTGAATCAGCAAAGCCATGGTTAACCATCAACTTGGCCCTTAATATTGTGTGTCCTTTCACATGCAAACAAATTTAACACATGCCCCCAACACTGGTTAATCTATTCAGCCCTCTCTTGCTTTGCTCTCTTGCTCGGAGCATGGATCCTTTTTCCTTCATGAATCAGAATGCTAAACGCTTTACTCCGGAGTTCAGCAGAGGTGTCTCGTATAGGATTTCCGCCAGGCTGCTTGACCCCATTAGGTTTCGTTTCTGGTGCCTAAGCTCACAAGGGAACACTAGCCACATTGATGCATACAGCGCGCATTGACTTATTGTTCACTGAGACTCCAGAGATTAACCTCTCAGTCCAACACGCCCAAGGAGGGGGTCTTATCTGAACCGTGAGAAAACTGGAAGCCATTGTTGGCTTCTCTTTAGTGGTGCTATGTCTGCGTTTTTTTGCCTTTTTTTATTTTGCAGCTTTTACATCTTTATTTATTTGCGCAAGGCTCCGCAATTCTTCTGTAGGACTATAAAAAACCCAGTGGGCGAGACCGCAATGTGTATTTAATTTATTGAATGTGAAATTTCTCCAGACCCTGCAGTGAATTATTAAATTATAGCAGTCTGTTGTCTGGAGATCTTCTGATACGTTATGTGGTTTATATGTCTGGATGTTTAGTGAACTTGATGGCTAAATACTACATTTTTGATGGCTCCGACAGCCAATGAAAAAAATCCCTGAATGCTTGCTATCTGATCTGTACCTCTTCCCCAAAATCGAATGATATTGTTAATGTGTAGCTCGTTGTCTTTCTTATGTGTAATTTATCTCAAAGATCTGAGAAGGTGTAGGTAACTCTATCTTGTTAGTCCTGAACTGTGTTTTTACTGCATATTGCACCATTTATCAAGATGAAAAGCCTCTAGTTGTTGATCAGATGAAGGAGGTGGAAATCTGCTCTTAAGGTATCCATTGGCTTTCTTCAAATGTAAACCTGTCTGGATAGGAAAGGGCATAAAATGTCTTATTAGACCACATTACTGTCATCTATTGCTCACAGGTCTGGTTCTTAACACAAGATAATAATTTTCAGTGTATTGGCCTTGGATATAAGTGGTTTTCAAATGACAGGCCTGCCTTAAATTCCAGGTTTGCACTTCTCATGTTGCTTAGGAGCTGTATCAATACTAATACAGTTAGCTTCTCTTCTGAGAAATGTCCGTGTGTCCCTGTCAGTAAGATATAACTTGCCGTCACTGTGTGTATTTAGCAATTCCAATTATTTTTGTTATATGGGTGGTTGACAGTTAAGCATGAAAAAAAAACATGCAAATATCTTTGTGAACAAGACATTAAAAACCATATAGTACAGTGAGGAAAATAAGTATTTGAACACCCTGCTATTTTGCAAGTTCTCCCACTTAGAAATCATGGAGGGGTCTGAAATTGTCATCGTAGGTGCATGTCCACTGTGAGAGACATAATCTAAAAAAAAATATCCAGAAATCACAATGTATGATTTTTTAACTATTTATTTGTATGATACAGCTGCAAATAAGAATTTGAACACCTGAGAAAATCAATGTTAATATTTGGTACAGTAGCCTTTGTTTGCAATTACAGAGGTCAAACGTTTCCTGTAGTTTTTCACCAGGTTTGCACACACTGCAGGAGGGATTTTGGCCCACTCCTCCACACAGATCTTCTCTAGATCAGGGCTGTCGCTGAGAAACACGGAGTTTGAGCTCCCTCCAAAGATTCTCTATTGGGTTTAGGTCTGGAGACTGGCTAGGCCACGCCAGAACCTTGATATGCTTCTTACAGAGCCACTCCTTGGTTATCCTGGCTGTGTGCTTCGGGTCATTGTCATGTTGGAAGACCCAGCCTCGACCCATCTTCAATGCTCTAACTGAGGGAAGGAGGTTGTTCCCCAAAATCTCGCAATACATGGCCCCGGTCATCCTCTCCTTAATACAGTGCAGTCGCCCTGTCCCATGTGCAGAAAAACACCCCCAAAGCATGATGCTACCACCCCCATGCTTCACAGTAGGGATGGTGTTCTTGGGATGGTACTCATCATTCTTCTTCCTCCAAACACGTTTAGTGGAATTATGACCAAAAAGTTCTATTTTGGTCTCATCTGACCACATGACTTTCTCCCATGACTCCTCTGGATCATCCAAATGGTCATTGGCAAACTTAAGACGGGCCTTGACATGTGCTGGTATAAGCAGGGGAACCTTCCGTGCCATGCATGATTTCAAACCATGACGTCTTAGTGTATTACCAACAGTAACCTTGGAAACGGTGGTCCCAGCTCTTTTCAGGTCATTGACCAGCTCCTCCCGTGTAGTTCTGGGCTGATTTCTCACCTTTCTTAGGATCATTGAGACCCCACAAGGTGAGATCTTGCATGGAGCCCCAGTCCGAGGGAGATTGACAGTCATGTTTAGCTTCTTCCATTTTCTAATGATTGCTCCAACAGTGGACCTTTTTTCACCAAGCTGCTTGGCAATTTCCCCGTAGCCCTTTCCAGCCTTGTGGAGGTGTACAATTTTGTCTCTAGTGTCTTTGGACAGCTCTTTGGTCTTGGCCATGTTAGTAGTTGGATTCTTACTGATTGTATGGGGTGGACAGGTGTCTTTATGCAGCTAACGACCTCAAACAGGTGCATCTAATTTAGGATAATAAATGGAGTGGAGGTGGACATTTTAAAGGCAGACTAACAGGTCTTTGAGGGTCAGAATTCTAGCTGATAGACAGGTGTTCAAATACTTATTTGCAGCTGTATCATACAAATAAATAGTTAAAAAATCATATATTGTGATTTCTGGATTTTTTTTTTTTTTTAGATTATGTCTCTCACAGTGGACATGCACCTACGATGACAATTTCAGACCCCTCCATGATTTCCAAGTGGGAGAACTTGCAAAATAGCAGGGTGTTCAAATACTTATTTTCCTCACTGTATATAAATCATATCTTTTTAAAAAGAGTATATTGCATTGTTTTATTTTTTCATTATCACATTTTCTATGCTAAATATGATGTGGCAAACAGATCATAGATAATATATAAATACAAGAAATGTAGCATTCTCATTATTCAACTGAAATCAAGGTTCTAAGCATACTAATTATCACCATTCTTTTTTTTTTTTTTTTGTTCATTTGATGAGCCAAACTATAATTAAAATTCATTTGACAGAAGATGACTCAAAGATGACTCAAAAGCACACATAAGTTTACAGTAGTTTGACTCTTTATTCTGTCACAGTATTTTTATTCCTTTCCTTTCCATAAGAATACCAGCCCAAACTTTTTTGTTCTTTCTGTTTTCGTCATTTGTAGTACATCACTGCAGAAAAACGAGGCTGAATTAATGATTGACGAGTGACTGTTTATGCACTCTATATTATTAGAATAATGTGTGTAGCAAAGCTGAGTTTTATGATCCTTCAGAAATCATTCTAATATGCTCATTTGGTGCTCAAAAAACTATTTTATTCTTCTATATTTGTGTCACTTGTCAATGGAATTTTATTTTCAGGATTGTGCAGTATGAATAGAAAGTTCAAATGAACAGCATTTATTTAAAGGTGCTGTATGTAACTTTTTCACTCTACTAAAGCATAAAAATACCTTTGCATATTGAGGAAACGTTCACATACTCGTTTCTCTGAAAAACACTTCTAAAGTCAGTTATTTTACTTTGAAATGTGCGTTTCCAGGCTGGAATGTTTGTTATTGTTTTGGTCTGTGATACTGCACGTTGCCAACTTGCCAATTTTCATTGCGCTTGTTCCTGTTGTGTGTGCTCAAACTTGCAACCCATGTGAGCGCTGTCCAGTCTGAGGAGCAGGTGGCGGGAGAAACGACGATCTCCTATATTTTGAATTCAACTGCAGTACCTATTTCGACCACTAGTTGTCATTCTTACATACGGCACCTTTAAATGCATATCTTTTGTAACATTATAAATGTATTTTACAGCCGCTTTTGATCAAAATAAGGCATCCTTGTAGAATAAAAGTATTAATCTTTCAAAAAAAATTAAATTATTACTGACCCCAAGCTTTTGAATGGTAATGTCTATGTATACCGTGTGTACTTTTTGTCTTATAGTTGTTACTATTCTCATCAGTCTACATGTCTTTCGTTGTCATTGCATGTTTCCTACTTTCTGCATGGCTGGAAACTTGACATGGAGTTGAAGTTCAATGGTGCCAGCTGCCAAACCCTTAAATGCCCTGCAGTCCAGACAGCTGCCTCTAACCCACTTACTCCACTGATGTCCTCAAAACCTCTTAAACTCAGAGACTCCTCAACGTTCATATCGGTCTCCGTAATATCAGAACCACCAACCTGAACATCAAACACAGTGGAGGGGAGAGTATTATTAAATTTGACGACTGCATGATGACAACCAACCAGTCCTTTTGAATTGAAGAATTTCTTTCCTGGAAAATATTATAAGCAGAAATGGAATTTTTTAATTTACCCTCAGCATTTAGCTGTGCCATTTTAAGAAATGAACATCTTAAAGATAACACGACCTCAATTCCAGACATCGAAAACATGTTTTCTAGACACCATGCAGAGAAAAATGGCATATCAGAGTGGCTATTATTCCATTTCTCCACTTCCTTCCTACACGGTTCACAATGAAACCTGAAAGGTCACATCCCCCCTGTATTTCTGTATATTAAAATGAAGTGTCATGCAATACCATCTCAGACTAGATGGCTGGGGGTTGTTTTGTCAAAGTTTGCCATGATAGATGCTGAAAACCGGGCTTTAGGCCATCAGGGAGACAGGGAACTTGTCAATAAAAGCTCTTCCCTGCTGTGAAACCCTTTCAGTATTTTGACACTCTGTTGCAATATTCAGCTTCTTGCAATGCAACAGTCTCACTTCTGTCTTCGACCATAGATTTGTTTTGCAAGTTGTCCCACATAAATAACACAATATTTGGCAATTGAGTTCTAATTAGTTTTTTTTTTTTGATTCGAACAAAGAATGTTTTAATATTAGTTGTAATCTTGGTCTAGACGTGTGTATGTGTGTGTGGTGTAGGGAGAAGTTATTGCATCATTGCACAATGCTTTATTGCAAAGCGTCCCACTCCTGTTTTTTCTATTTTTTCAAAGTGTTGTCGTTTTGACAGAAACTTTCAGAAAGAGGTAAAATAAGCCTGGCTTTTGCAGGAACATTGGCGTGTGGGAGTCGACCTGCTACCATTAGGATTTAGTTTGCTTTGTGTTTTGCTATTCAGTGTGTGTGAAACACTTTGATTTGTTTGAAATAGCTCCCGTTCATTCTGTAATTCTTGGTTTGTCTCTCCTAAAATCATTCTTGGAATATTAGAAAAGATAGAATATTGGAAAATCGAAAGAATATTTCACCAAAAAATTAAAGTTTTATTATCATACTCCACCCTGATGTCATTCCAAACCTGCATGACTTTCTCTCTTCTCCTGAACACAAAAGAAGTCATTTTTTGTCCATACAATGAAAGTCAATGGGGTCCAAACAACATTGGAGCCCAATGATATTCAATGTTTGGGCAACAGTGTTGTTATTGTTTACTAACTAAGAAATTAAAACTAAATCTTTTAAAAATAGTTTTCAGTAGCTCTGCTGAAATTAAATATTGAATATATGACATATCAGAAGGAAAACTTATACTTCAATGAAAATTAGACATGTTTCCCTGGCAGCTAACTGAAATTAAAGTACTAAAACTAACCTGAAATAGCTAAAATAATATATTTAAAGATAAATAGAAACATTAAAAACTAATACAAATTATTAAAGCACATAATAAAATCACCAAAACTTAAAATAAGATTAAAAATAAAAGCTAAATACTACAAGCTATGAATATTATAATAGTATATACTGTAAATAATACTAAAATAACACTGATGGGCCAAAAAACAGAGACACTGAGACATACTGTATTGCAAAATATCTTTTGTGTTCCACAGAAGAAAGAGTAAACTATGACAGAATATTTATTTTTGGCTGAACTATCCCTTTAAGCTCATGCATGATTTAGCACATAAAACCATTACTGTCACCACTATCCATATTTCAAGTCTACAATGGCTCTGTAGCTGTTGACTCTGTCGTGTTAATATGAAATTGAGTCTCTGGCTGTCTTTCTCTGTCCATCTTCCTCTAGTGTCTCTTCTTCATCCAGCTGTTGAGTTAATTGGTTTTCCCTCCAGCCGATGAAGGAAAGTAATGAGACTGCGGTTGGTACGCCGGGACCCTCCGGCTGCAATCTACTGGGGAAAAACTTAATTTTTCAGTGCTGTTCCATCTCATTCCTCAGCTCACCGATTCCATCACGAAACCAATTCACACTGTTTCCCGTCCCCTCCCCTACCTCATTACTCTCGCCTCCTTTGCCTGACGTGTGTTTTCACATTTCATGTCAACTTCTTTCCTTTGTCGCTTCCGTTAGCAATCAGAGCCGGGCTTTAATTAGAAGTACACAGTGTTTGATTGCTCGAACATGCATGGAATCGTTCAAAGTGCTATAATAATGATGCTCCGTCGCTGCTTGCCAACACCTACAACAGATGTTATCACCCCCCCTGTTCCGGAGGCGGGCTTTTTTTCCCCAAGCACAAACTTAAAAGAAAAACTAGATGAGCACCTCTTAACCCGGCAGAACACCTGAGGGTCTTCCTCCGCCTCGTCCGTCTGCACTGGGGCGTAGACAGCGAAACGTCCTTCCTTAGGAACTGAATGGGATTACATGCCTGCCAGTGTCGACAGGTCTCACATAAACTGTTTCCTAATGAGACGCTAATTACAGCCTGATAAGGTCAAAGCCGCAAGGTCTTGTCGTAATTAGCAAAATATTCAGCATTTCAGTTCTCGGCGTAGTTGAAGATAAATGAGAATATTAATATGGGCATTGAGGGGTATGATTTGCTCAAGGTGAGCTCAGCCTTTGACAGGACCTGCATACGAAATTGCGCCCGTAAAAATGCTCTGGTCGCTTTCCACACAATAGCTGTTGACAAGCTGACAAATTAGATCTTTAAATTGTAGGCCTTTCTTGAATAAACTATTTTTTAGCGCCGTAAATCATTGTAATGCCTGCACAATTGTTTTACCCACTTAGCAGTGTGTCTTGAATTAAAGAGATAGTTCACCCAAAAAAATTAGATTTTTTCATCATTTCCTTATCCTCAAGTTGTTCCAAACCTGTATGAGTTTCTTTCTTCTGTTGAACACAAAAGAAGATATTTTGAAGAATGTTAGTAAAGTTAATGGACCCCATTGATTTCTGTAGTTGGAAATGGGGACTATGGGTAATATGGAAGTCAGTGGTTGCTGTCAACTGTCTGGTTACCAACATTCTTCAAAATATCTTTTGTGTTCAACAGAATAAAGAAACTCATACAGGTTTGGAACAACATGAGGGTGAGTAAGTAATGACACAATTTTCCCTTTAACACGGTGTCTGAAATACACTGTAAACTGCTTTGTTCATTTTAATGAGCAAATATGAAGTGACCAGCATACTTTGTATATTTGCCATTCCTGAATTAAAAAGTGTGTTTTGGAATAAAGAAACAGTCTGATCATTTAGATTTATGAATTGAAGGGATATATAGTTTACCCAAATTTCTATTTATTTTTTCCAACATTTGTCATTTAGAATAGAATAGAATAGAATAGAATAGCCTTTATTGTCATTGCACTGTGGAGGTACAACGAAATTTAGGGTTCACTCACAGAGCTACCCTTCTGACCATACAATGTTTTGGACTGCATGGATTTTCATTGTATGGACAAAAACTGTTAAAACAGTTTAATTGTATGAATGCAGTTTAAATATATAAATACAGTCTTGCATACAGAAAAAAAATCATTTTTCCATAAGCAATTCTTGTAAATTACTCAGCATATAAACAGTAGAATAGTGATGTACATGATGTGGTTTGTTCTGAGAAAGGTTTGGAGATTTCGTATATCACAATGCAAGTCCTGGATATAATAAATTACATTCCATCTTCAAAACCAGACAAGGAAACATCTCATTTCCTTTGGCCTGCATACTGTAGCACTGCTGGAAAATCACATACAAGTGCTGCTGAGCATCTTTTCCTTTTTTCCCCCCTCCTCCCCCATTTCCCTCCCTTCTTTTCTTTTTTCCTTGGCCTAATGCTTTAAAAAGCGAGAGACTTTGGCACCGCTTTGACAGGCCGACAAGTGAAATACCTTCATTGGAGGAGATAAAAGCAGTCTGGTGTCCAGCGCTTATGGAGGGAGGCGCAGATGAGCTTGTTTCTGAGCACTTCAGCTTACAGTCTAGATGTGGGAGAAAAAAAGAGGCACATTGAGCTTCTTGTGTTGAGTTTCAGGCCAAGCCTGGGAGGGTACCGTCTTTGGCAGCGCTTCATTTTCACACCATTGCATCCAAGGTTGTGCATTAGAGAGTTTGTGGGAGAGTGTGCGCCAATGTGAAAATCAAATGGGAATCCAGACCTCTCTAGTCTTCCTCCCGAGCCCTGACAGCGCTCTGCAGGGCAGTCTCGACTCCCATCAAAAGCTCTCCAACCATACGGAAATGACTGAAGCAATTTCTGTTGCGAGAAAATTACACGAGGACGAAATGTTTACTCAGACGTGGAACGGAATAGAGATGAAATGAAGCCAAATGACTCCACAAACCTGTTTCGGGAGCTTTTTGCAGCCTGTTCTGTTTAGGGCTTTATGGATCTCACTGGTCTGGGATCTGGCAGTACGGCCTTCAGTGGAGTGAATAGTCTAATGGCCTGTGAAGGACAGTGGTCTGAAATGGGGGGGGAGGCAAGAAAGTGTGAACCTGGCGGGACAGCGCATCTATCAAAAGCCCTAAACCTTGAATCTAAATGTAGTGTGCTCTGCAGAGCGCTGGTGCCCTGGGACCTATCACAGCATCAGCCATAACTGTCTAGAAAAGATGAACAGAGAAGATCTTTTGTAGGGTCTGTGAAATAGGAAATATCTTCAATAATATATTGATCCAATGTCAGATTTCACTTTGTAATCTGTTCATTTGTAATGAAATGTTTTGTGCGGTGTTTTCTAAATTATCGATGCATAAAATTGGATATTTTAAGTTGGATATTTTGAGAGACTTGTGTGCTCATATGTTCATACGTTTTTATTACTTTTTTGGTAAATGGATTAAATGGATGTCTTTGATCATTACACCACATTTTAAGATATGTCAAGAAAAAAAAAAAGGATCCTAAGATGCCATTTGAAGGTAAAAAAAGTTAAACTTTTAAAAACACATCCCGTAAGCATCCACGTCCTGTAAGCCCCTAAGTCTTTGAATTTGGTTAAATTATTTGAAGATTATATATATATATATATATATATATATATATATATATATGGAGGGATGCTTTAATTTTTGGAAAATGAATGTTTGATTCTGGGATTTCTAACTGTGCAGTGTAGTACAGACTCTGTTGAAGATGTATGTTGCTATATAAAGTGCTTTAGGATTGATGGGATCCTCGTTTTCACTGCATTCACAAACCTTGTATGCGTAGAGAATATAAACCTCTTATTCATGCAAAATTCAAAAGCATGCTTCGCTCTAGATCTGAGATAATAATTGCACATTCAATTATTTAAAGGTCTCTGGAAATGTATTTGTGTCTCTGGGAAAACAGAACCACTCATTGAAAGAATAATGAGTGCATCAGTAAGCATCAAAGTCTACAGTAAGTCAATAATTAAACTGATTTTATGTGTGAATTAGATTTATTGCCTAAGGTTGTGGTATGCCACTTAATTTACACCTGATCTGAAATGCAAATAGCAAGTTGGGTGAAGCCATGCACTTATTAAGAATCAGGTTTGGTGTCAAGGATGAGATCCGCTGACTGAACGGCTGCCATATGGAGGCACCATTTTGAAGTCACTTTAGCCTTGGAGCTCCATCAAGCCATCTTGTGTTTACGCCAACTTTAGCAGTCGCCATGGCAACCGCTGCAGAACATAATATGGATCTTTTCATCATATTTTCTCTCACAGCTTCAGTATGTTTAACTTAGTTAAGCAATAAGCAGACACAAATACAGTCCTATGCATAAGTTTAGACACCCATGCTAAAGTTGACTAAAAAGAGGAATAAAAAATTATCTTTTGGAAATTGAACTCAATGCCTTAATTAAAAAAATTAGGAAAAATCCAACCTTTAAGGACACCAATTTTCTTTGTGAATGAATAATGTATCGTAAATAAATAAATGTTCTTCCTTAAAATACAGGGTGCATAAGTTTGGACACCCCTGTGTTAAATTCCCATAGAGGCAGATTTTTATTTTTAAAGGCCAGTAACTTCATGGATCCAGGATACTATGCATCCTGATAAAGTTCCCTTGGCCTTTGGAATTAAAATAGCCCCACATCATCACATAGCCTTCACCATACCTAGAGATTGGCATAGTTTTATTTCAGTTAGCCTAATAGCTGGTTTGATTTGCATTGAGAGATGATCTCATGGAAAGTACTCTGAACATTTCCAGCAAAAATTCCATCACATTTTAACCTATGCATTGTGAGTTCTGTTCTGAATAACACGCAGCGTTATTCAGTGTGTTGACGTAATTTCCACTGAAACGGGTAGACAGGGCGGGACATCAAGCAGCTCCTCCCCTTTTTTAAATAGCCAATAGCGTTTCGTTTATATCACAGATTGGCCAGAGCTCATTAAAGCTGCATTTGACAGCTTAACAGCCACAGTGTAATAGATTCCACTTTTAAATTTACTATGAAACCATTACTAAAGCAAAACAGTTAACATAGTCATGCTGAGGCTGTGTTGTTTGAAAAGTGTGTAATTTATGTTGGTGAATGGTACCGGTATTATGTCTTCTACTCGTCAGTGATGCTTCTAATGCTGCTTCTAATGCCGAGTCTAACAGTTTCTCCTCCTAATCTCCTCCATATCGTTTTAAAATATAGCATTCTGTGTAGAATTCATGTGTCCGATACGTTTTCCGGTCTGTGGCGACTTGCGCATATGATCTGCTCTGTGCTATCGTGTCTCTGGACCGGAAAAGATGATTGCGCTGCAGTGGTTCGCGTGACATGTCATATTTACACTGCCTGAATCGTTCCCTGTCCCCTATATAGTGCACTATGTGTCATTCACCATATAGAAAATAGTAAATGTGTGAACAAGTGACCAATTTCAGCCGCAGCTACAGCGTTTATTTATAATGTAGGGGGCGGGACGCTTCAAATGCTAGAGAGCATTTGATTTGATGAGAAGCTGAAGTGCAGTGATGTCATCAAAATCGTTGATCCATATTGTCAGAAACCTTTTTTAAAGCACACTAGCTTATAGATAACCTTAAGGCTAACACATTCACACTAAAAGCCAAAAATAAATAAATTTTGATTTCATAGGGACTTTAAGCACACAGATGGAAGCAGGTTTATTAGGCTGCTGTCACTTCAAGAGCTGCACAGATCCAATATGTTGTTACATGCGTGCTTTCTCAACTGTTTACTCCACTTAAGCCAAAACTAATTGTGTTTACATGAAAACTGACCAAGATAGGCATTTTGATGTCATTTTGTGTGTATTTGGCCATATAAGCTGCAGAAGAGAACTGAAATCGGGATTATACTCTGTCCGAGAGGCGGCTTCCTATGGTAAAACAATAAAATCAATACACAAGTGGCATTTGAAAAGGACTATAAATAATGATGGCATGGAAAACAGTGAAGGATCTATTAACCACACACACACATTAAACCATCTCTGTTCTTCTCACACAACAGGCCTTTGATAGCAAGACATGGTCCATTCTCATGGTACCAACTGCATGCTTAGTGAAAGGAAAGAGTGCGTGGTTGCACAGATTGGACCAGTGCTCTGCAATAAGGGGTCCATTCAGACGCCAGCTTTGCCGTTGTGCCTCTCTGCTCTCATTAAGCGATCTGTCAGTCACGACACCGCTGGAACTCCACACGTCTGCGTGGGATACCGCTCGCTCGCTCCTCATAATATCGCTGGGCGGAACGACACTCGGCATCATGAAGTGGGAAGCAGAATTAATGAATCGCAAACTTCTTTGAATTATAATGTTTAAAGAGGGTGGCCCTCTCTAATAAATCTTATGCTTCTGTGGCGGCAGGTAATTGAACCTCCCCTGGCCCCATTACCTGAGGTTGTATGAATATGAGGGCATGAATATGGATCAAATTGGCGAAATGGTTGTAGTGGTGCTCTTCTGACTGACAGGCGAGGACGCTGTCTTGAGATGCCGCCCTTGACCTGCATTTGCATTCTTATTAGACAGGGCGCGGCAGAGGATGAAGGACGCTTGTGTTTTGAGTGCCGCGATTTCTGTCCATAATGAAGTGACTGATATGTGTGGGTGTTTCTTCAAGTACAGCCATTTTTCTTTGTCCCATGAGTTGATTTTTGTTCAGTTACTTTTTTTTTTCTTCAATGTCATTTGTCAAGGTCACATTAAAACTGAAAACTTTCTTGCAAACTTGGCATCATGCCTTTTATTGGTTATTTTTGCTACGTTTCAAACACCTTTTATGTATAAATATTATGATTAACTTTTCTTATCCAGACTTTCAGTTGTAAACTGTTCAGTTTCACACATAATGTAATCATTTTGATACAATAAATATTGAAATGGTATTTTTACTGTCATTCAAAATTTTGGACTGGCTGCATTTATTTGATTAAAAAATACAGTAAACACAGCAATATTGTGAAATTATTATTATAATACAACTGGATTAATATATTTTAATATTTTAATATGCAATTTATTCCTGTGCTAAAGCAATAATTCGTATTATCAATGTTGAAAACCATTTGCTGCTTAATATCTGTATGCAAACCATGATTTTTCAGGACTCCTTGATGAATAGAAGGTTCAAATATGCAACGTTTATTTGAAAAATACTTAGCAAAAAAAGAAACATTTTCCCACTTTCAACTGCTTTTTTTTCCAGCAAATTTCTTGTGTAAATATTTGTATGGACATAAAAAGATTCAACAACTGAGACATAAACAGAATGAATATCACAGACATTTGAAAAACAGAAATGGAATAATGAGTCCCTGAAGGAAGCAGGGGTCAATATCAAAAGGAGCAGTCAGTATGTGGTGTTCCCACCAGCTGCTTTAAGTCAAACAGTGCATCTCATCTTCATGGACTGAGAAAGATTTGCCAGTTCTTGTTGTGTGATGTTACTCCACTCTTCCACCAAGACACTTGCAAGTTCTCGAACACATCTAGGGAGACAAATGGCCACGCGTGGTTTGGCTCTGCAAGGGCGATCAGGTCAGCTGTCCTTCCTGTCTCCCTGTACCATTATCTCAGGTGTCTTACATTATGAACATTGCAGTTTATTGCTCTGTTCATATCTGCAGTCTTCATGCCTCCCTGCAGCACGACTATGGCATGTTAACGCAGGTGATCAGGAACCCTGCATCTTTCTCCTGGTGTTTTTCAGAGCCAGTAGAAAGGTTTCTTTGATATCCTAAGTTATTGGAAGCGTCTTAAGGGCTGTTCTAAGTGCATATGTAAAAATTGTTTATGGTTCACTTTCCATTAAAGATCTGTAAAGCTTATTTGGATTTTACTAAATTATCTTTAGCATCCTGAAAAGGGGAAAAAAAGAGTACCGTGTACAAGTCTTTACTGTCACTTTTGACCAATTTAAATTAAATTAAATTAAATTATTAATTTATTTCAAAACAGAAATCTTACTAACCCCAAACTTAACGGTTCAATTCTGCCCCCTTTTCAACCACAACCAACAATTTTGCTATTAAGATTTTGAAAAGCTATTGTACAAAGCATGTTTGAAGAACTATGAGACATATGTGAGGAAAATAAAGAAAAATCAAGGTAAATTTGACTAATTTGATCAAATTATGTTTAAAGTTTATGTTCTAAAAGTTCAAGGACTAAAAATATCTAAGAAACATTAGTAAATGATTGGAGTTGAGGCAGTAGTTATGAGGACAATGACGTTTTGACGGACTGATCATTAAAGGAACACTCCACCGTTTTTTGAAATAGGGCTTATTCACCTTCTTTCCTACATTTAGATAGGTGGGCAAATGTATTTTTGTCTCAGTGCATGCATTGTTTTAGTTTGACAGGGTCGGCGCTAGCTTAGCTTAGCATAATGAATGGAATCCTTTGTTGCCAGCTAGCATGTCCTGAGTAAAAGTGATATAAAAAAAAAAAAACCCACCTAATTACTTCTTGTGGCCTGCGTATTCACAACGAGTACAAATAGCGATGCAGATTAACACTAGGCGATTTCCTAGGCAAATATTGACTTTTTACACTAATATTGAATATTGGCGAGATATCTCTGCGCCCAAGTAGAAGTGCTTCGCCTGTGCTTCCCCCTAATATAGTCCCAAGTCAATATCTGCATAGGAAATCACCTAGTGTTAATCTGCATCGCTATTTGTACTCGTTATGAATACGCAGGCCACAAGAAGTAATTAGGTGGGTTTTTTTTTTTTTATATCACTTTTACTCAGGACATGCTAGCTGGCAACAAAGGATTCCATTCATTATGCTAAGCTAAGCTAGAGCCGACCCAGTCAAACTAAAACAATGCATGCACTGAGACAAAAATGCATTTGCCCACCTATCTAAATGTAGGAAAGAAGGTGAATAAGCCCTATTTCAAAAAACGGCGGAGTGTTCCTTTAAGGAGCCCTTAAGGAAAGTATGGAAGCTTGTTTCCACCACGGAATAAAACTATTTAAAAGATAAATGACTTTATATCTCTCAATTCTGACTTGAATTGTGAGATAAACTTACAATTGCGAGTCCAATTCTGACTTCATAACATGCAATTGCGACTTTATATCACGCAGTTCTGACTTTATAACACGCAATTGCAAGTTTATATCTCGGAATTCTGACTATAATACGCAATTGCTACTTTATATCATGCAATTTTGACTATATCACTGAATTGCGAGTTTATATCATGCAATTCTGACTATATGACTCGCAATTGTGAGTTTATATCACGCAAATCTGACTTTATAACACGCAATTGCTAGTTTATATCACGCAATTCTGACTTGATAACACTCAATTGCGAGTTTGTCACGCAAATCTGACTTTATAACACGCAATCGCAAGTTTATATCTCGCAATTCTAAGAAAAATTTATTTTTTTCCTTTTATTAATAGAGCCAGAAAAGGGCAGTCATCTTCGCTTGCACTCATTTCTTCTGAGCTTAAGTGGTTTCTTGACTTTTTTTTAGGTCATCAGCACCTCACAGAATAAGGGGTACCTTGAGATCGATCTTTTAAAAACATTTTTTTTAAAGTAATTTCTCACTTTTCAATGAAAAGTCTAGTTCAATGTCTTTGAATTTAATTGCTCTGCTGCATTGTAGAGTAGAATTTGTTTTTTTCTCTTTCTTGAGACTAATAGATTCTCTAGGTCATTCTCAAGGTTTATATCTGTTTATCTGCTAGAGGCACATCTACTCGTTTGGAATTGGCTGAGAGCTCTAACTCAAGTGATTAATAATGTGTGCATATAACAGGCACTTGATGTAATGATGACACACTATCAAGCACAATATAAAGCCAAATACTTTCACTGAATATAAAGCAGAATACTTTAGCAGTCAGTGTAAACCCTAGCAGTTTAAAAAGATATCATCTGCACAAAATGATAAATGATATTATAATGGTGTACACAAAAGCCCAATTCTTACGGGACTAGTTTTCATGAAGGACGTTCCTGTTTCACAGGCGTACTTTGTGATTTTTAATCCTGTCCAAATGTCTGTTTATCTCGCACAACTTCAATAAAAATGCCAGGACAAGTTACCGACTGTTTTTTGGCATTGTAACTCAAACATCATTTAGAAAACTAGGCCTATCTGAATAGAGCTTTGAACATTTCCAAGCCTAATATTTATTACACACTGCATACCTTGCTGATAATGGAGGCATCTTCTAATGTGTCCTTAGCGGCGATAGAGTCATCATCTGATAGAAATGTAATTAATTCCCTCATGATTTTTTTCCGCATCAATAGGCTCAGTATTAAGAGCTACTTAGCTTGAGTGTCTGCAAACAGTTCTGCTAACTAGAGGTTCATGCTCAGGGTACAGATATATTATAGAGTGAATAAGCTTACGAATGCTGTCACCCACATGTTTCTCTTGGATAAGGGCCAACCATAGTTAGTTAGGCCTAGTGGTCAAATTCAAATTCTTTTCATAAAAACTTAATTTATTTCACATGACAAACATTTGAGATGGACAGTTCACCCCAAAAAGAAACTTATGTCATCACTATCTTGCCCTCATGACCGACTTTCTTCTGTAGAACACAAAAGGAGAAATTCGGAGAAATTGAATAAAAAGCACCATGTAAGTATAGTAAATGTATAATAAATGTCCATATGATTTATGTTTTATATTCCAAGTCTCCTTTTGTGTTCTACAGAAGAAAGATGAACTATACTTTTGTCCAGAGATTGAGGCAACTTTTTGTTTTTGTTGTACATCGTGATGATTTGGATAAGGACTGTATGGTCAATAATGTCTAATTGTTACATTATGTGCTTGATCAGAGTTAATTTAAAATCACTAATCTTTTTATTGTTATTTAAATTTTTCTAATTATCATTAAGAAATTACTTGCTTTTTTTTCATGATACACAAGCAGAACGACTATATTGTAACCTGCGTATATTTAAAGAATCATTTCTGACATCAATGGCTCGTTTTTTCCCCACCTTGCAGAAACAATGGTAGAGATTTGAATGTCAGCAGGTTAAAAATAGCTTTGTGTAAAAGTGGTTTTCTGTAAGAACATATCCTCCACCACCGGGAGATGCGGCTAATGGAACACATGCTAAAGCCGTCATGTTGGCATATTGGCGCTAATGGACTCGCTGTGTGTTCCGGTCTTCTTTGTTTGAGTGTCCTGCAATCTCTCATGACATTCAGAGATTTAGCTTTCAACAAATCATTACACACCACCTGTGCACATCGGTCGGTCTTCATCCTGCTCCAACTACTTTCCACTAATATTTAATAGAACAAAACTAGCACATGATGTATTCTACTTTTACCTTTGTATTTTGTCTTTTTTGAAGTATATTTAATCAGACTTAAATATTAAAATACCAAACGTGTGCCTGGTTGTGTGCGTGACTGCGTGTGGTTGTTCCTTTGTATTTTTTCTCTGATTGCATGCTGCTGAATGGACCCATTATCTTCATTACACTGCAAAATAGTGCTGTCTGCTTTTTAGTCATATTTGCAGGCATTAGATACATTAGATATTTCTACTGTAGACAGTACAAAGTTGCACAGAACAATTTGTCTCAGCGCACAAAATACTCCCATTATAATAAACACCCATGTGAATTTTCATTTGCTGCATCTTGGACGTTGAGATGGATTTGAGGAGTTTATTTTATGAGGGTCATGCAAAATAAGATGCATACTGTATAGCTATAGCTAATTAAGACAATAAGCACAGAGGTTGACTTGACCGTCCATTTCCTGTGTACCAGAATAAATCAGTGACGTTTAACATTTCTGCCTTGGTGCATTATTTAATCAGACTGATGCAAAAATGCTAAATAACCAGATTTATTTCAGACATCATTATTGGACACCGTATCTGTAATGCAACAGTGTAGCAATGTTTGGAATATTTATTGTTGCATAATGAATTTTACATACCTTTTTTTTTTTTTTGTATGCAGTATACAGTAGGCTAGTATTCCAGCCTTTGACGGTGAACGCGATATGGCTCAGTGGTTTCTGAGAGATGGCTTGTCAAGCTGTTGGCTGTTTTTATAATTGCTTCATAAGACTCACTTCCAGTGCTTTTTAAAGGAATAGTTCACCCGAAAATGAACATTTTGTCATCATTTATTCACCCTCATGTCAGTCCATATTATTTTCTATCTTCAATGAAGCATAGAAAGTCTGTACTTCTGGTTTACATAAAGACAGTGGATGTTGACATGACATGTTGGCACCAAAATTGACATGTGTCCTGTGGCCAATCACAATGCGTCAATTAAAAAAAATGACTAAGGCAAAGGGGAAGATCATTAGTGAACAGTGGCTTCATAAATAATACTGTAGGGGGTCATAACGACATGAGGATGAGTAAGAACTATTGCAGTAGTTTTATGGAACAATCAGAATGTGTTATGAGTCTGTCTGAAGCTCTAGTCTGGCCTGATAATGAGGGATGAATAAGGAGAGATGGCAGAGAAGGAGGTAAAGAAAGTTTAGAGGATGTAGTTTTACTGCATGTTACGGCTCATTCAGGCTGACAAGCCAGTACATGTTGTTTTTATCTAATCTTTTCTTTTCACTGTGTCTGGCATGTATACACACACACACGCACAAGCACACACACTTTATGGGTTTCATTTGCTTTTGCTTTATATCAGAGGTCTAATGTGTAATAATGTTTGTGTCTGTAAAATGAAGGGAAGCGAAAACCAGACGAGAGAAACACATAAATATATAAATATATAAATATATATATTATGAAAGAGTGAAAGAGATTATACATTCTCCACTGAGCTGCTTTCTCTACTGCTATAAACTGTTTATGGTCAGACCTATAGTAATGCATCCCTCTGCAACAACGCTGCTCTGTTATGGACTTCATAATCAGATCCTGCTCAAACATTTCCCCAGATTCTGTTACCATGAGTCTAAATGAAGTATGCCGTGAGGGCTTATGGATAAAGAAGTAATGGCCAATTGAATTCCTTACATTTTTCAGTATTTCTCAGCACTGAATGTCCCTCAGGTTGCATGCTGTTTTAACACTTTATATACACTGGACTGGAGGTGAAACGGCCACCTGGGAAGCTTCCAGAAGGACTGTCGCATCTGTCAGTCTTCAGCTCTGACTGTATTTCCGGCGGCGGCACAGGGAATATGTAATCTATTCCTCTTGGAGCACTAGTGGTGATTTGTAATGTTTCTATAATTCATTATTTTCCCTAAAATGCAGAGTATGTGATTTTATTCAGGATGAATTATACATGCATGGTGTTCTCCTGCTACGTCTCAGGCTTAAAGCTGGATAAGCCGAAATGATGGTTTTCTCTTTCCTCTCTTTTCCTTCCTTTACTCTGTACAATAGCTCTTTAGTCAAAGATAAACAATCACTCTGCATTTAAAAGAAAAGCTTGTAGAGAATATCAGGTTGTGTCTTACTTATTGGCTTTGCATTTTGTCTTTTTGAAGTATATATAATCAGACTTAAATATTAAAATACCGTGTGTGTGTGTGTGTGTGTGGTTGTTCCTCTGTATTTTGTCTCTGATTGCATGCTGCTGAATGGACTCATTATCTTCATTACACAGTATGTACTGCAAAATAGTGCTGTCTGCATATTTGTTAGTCAGATTTGCGGCCATTAGATATTTATACATTATTCAGACCATACAAAGTTGCACAGAGCAATTTGTCTCAGCACAAAAAAATACTCCCATTATGATAAACACCACTGTGGATATTCATTTACTGCATCTTGGACGTTGAGGTTTTTTTTCTGGAAGAATTTTATTCAGGATGAATTAAACATGCTTGGTGTTCTCCTGCTGCATCTCTGGCTTAATGCATGGCTAAGACGAAATGATGGTTTTCTCTTTCCTTGACCTTAACTCTGTACAATAGCTCTTTAGTCAAAAATAGAAACACTCACTCTGCATTTAAAAGACAAGCTGGTAGTGAATACTGTATCAGGTTTTGTGTTACTTATTGGTGTAAAGGCTGCAGTTTTCAATCAGTTGTCACTTTTTTTTTTTCAATCTTATTTATAAGAAGTGCTATTGATGCAAATGAAGGGGCTGTCAAGATTAAGGTTCGTTTTCCTCTGAAGCTTCTGGAAAGCCATATATGCTCTCCTTCAGTTGACACAGACAACCCCACAGTTTGCGGTTCTCCCCTCTGTCCTGCTAATTAACGGGATAGCTCACCCAAAAATTCTTTCATTTACTCAATCTCATATTGTTCCAAACCTGTTAGACATTCTTTCTTCTGTGAAAACACAGAAGAAGGTATTTTGAAAAATGGTTTTCTTGTCCATAATATGCAAGTCAATGGGACTAAATGAATGTAAGTTTTTATTTTGTGGACAAAAAGTTATTAAAACATTAATCAAAATATCTTATTTTGTTTTAAAAGGGAAGGCAATCTTCAAGGGTTACATCTGTTCCATAATATATTGCTCTTTCTTTAAGTTAATGCTGCTGCAGATGGTGACACAAGTCCTCTAAATCAATACTGAGGAGTACCGGAAACAATTTATGGTGCTTTCCATTTGTTGAAATTCCTATTTCCCAGTAGTAACTTTTAAGTGGAGTTAGGAGTCCTCAAGTCGGAGTTGCGACTGGGAAACTCGAGGGGAACTGCAACAACCCCGACTTCAGAATCCAATATGGCTGCAAACGGTCTCAGTCTCAATAGCGCACTATTGAGAAAAACTACAATAGTACTTTTTGTAGGATTTAGCTACATATCTAGAATTTCAGTCATCCTCACTGGCCTTTTTTCACATTCTCAGCTGAATATAAGGCTCTTGTGCCAGTTTGTTTTTTGTTCCATGTTTACATATTTCAGAGGGCTATTAGATGTTTAGAGCTGTTAGTCTAGCATAAAACCATTACCTCAGCTAACATCTCTGCCCTGCTTACAGAGAGCCTGAGGTTAACCTATGGCCGAAGTCCGAGTTCTGTTTACATCATTCTGTGGTCTCTGAGCTAAACTTAGCCTGCACAATCCATTGATTTCACCACCAAAATCCTTCCAAATATTTGTTTAACTATCACTGCCGTTTTAGAGTTGCTAAGTAGAGTGAAGGCAGAGCGAGAGGTGCACACAGCTATGTAAAAACATCTCTGACTGCCTTTTTTTCTATATCTCCTGGTAGCAAAAGTTTGGCCACTTTGGTAACCTTGACCTGTTTCATGTTTCTTCTGGTGGGTTTTATTAGCCACTTGTATGTTCCTTTGGTGGTACTGATGTGTTTAGTGGTAGTTGGTTGATTCACACATCACACAAACTAAATGTCTATTTGAGTTATAATTACTGAGATATCCCAAATTTCAAGGACTTGAGGGACATAAAGGTCGTTTGTTGCTCCATGTGTTTCTTCTTGAAGCAAGCACCTTGATCTCCTTGAAAAGACCACACATACACAGCCATCATTACTTGGTTCGATTTGCTGATCAGACATTGGGCCCTATTTTAACGATCTGAAACGCAAGTATCAAGCGCGAAACGCAAGTAACTTTGTTGGCGGGTCTTGGGCGCTGTTGCTATTATACCGGCGGGATAAATTACTCTTGCTCCCGATGCAAATCTAAAATGGGTTGGTCTGAAGTAGCTTCATTATTCATAGGTGTGGTTTGGGCGTAACGTGAAATAAACCAATGAGAGCATCATCTCACATTCCCTTTAAGAGCAGACGTGCTTTTTCCATGGCGGATTGCTATTATAACGGCGGATTTGCCAGGCGCGCGCCAGGAGCGGTTCACAGCCGAGGAGAGCAACGTTCTCGTCACGGCCGTAAAAGAGAGAGAAGTTACATTGGGGATGGAGAAACCCACCCAAATTAACTTCGGTTATAATTTGGGTAAATGTGTAAGCTAGATGTATGCTTTTATAATAAATTGTCTATCTATCTATCTGTCTGTCTGTCTGTCTGTCTGTGTCTGTCTGTCTATCTATCTATCGTAATAATGTATGATTTGCAAAAATGAAAACTGCTGCTTCTGTGTAGATGAGAGAATCAAAGTGTATGCGCGTTGTGCACACGCTACATTGATTATGGCCAAGCATGCGCCCTTAAAATAGCATATGAATAACATGCGCAACACGCCACTGACTTTCACTGACTAGGTTTTTCCTGGTCAGTGGTGGAATTGTTTTCTAAACCTGCAAAATAGCATCAGGGAACGTTTGCGCTGGAACACGCCTCCTCTTTGCGCTGAACCGCCCCCGGGAGCGCAAGTGTATTTCTTAGTTAACCGACGTGCGTCTGTGGAGGGAAAAGTCCGCTGTGCGCGGGTGCAAAATAGGAATGATACATGCGTCGGTGTACAAAGTCAATTGCGCTGGGTGCAAGATGGGGCCATTAGTGTTCAAATCCAAAGGTGTCGAATTGTGGTCATATTTATTTTAAATATGTGTGTTATTGCATATATTTTTATTATATACATATATATGTGTATATGTAAATTAAATATTTTATACAATATTTTCTCCATTTGTTGGTTGCACTTGACTCTTACAAGAGATACATTAAACATTAAACCACTATGTTTGTTTACCATTATGGTAAAAGTATACAAAGCTGGCTAGATGAAAGTAATTGTGGTGTCTCACCAATGACATCCCTGCATAAAGCAGCAGAGGTTACTGGTATTAATGATCATCAGGTTTCCTGGGCTGAGTGAAGTGGAGAAGAGTGAGAGTGTATTTTGGGCAGAGCCTAACAGGTGAGCTAGATTTTCAAAAGCCCCAGAAAACTTAAATCTGTCCTTAGAGCATCCGCTTCAAAGACATACCAGTAGACTTTATTAAAGACTGATGTGCATGCACTGGCTCTGAGATGTCAACAGACAGGAAGTGATTTTGCTGTTTACCTTCAAGCTGGATTCCCCAGTAGACTTGATCATTTTCAGTTTGTTCTGGATTTGCTGAAATGCTTAAAGAGCTGTTCAGCCTGAAATGAAAATTCTGTCATTGTTTGTTCATCTTAATGCTTAAAACCCAAGTGAATCCATGTAATCTGCTTTTTTTCCATGCAATTAAAGCATAGAGGGGGTGTAAAAAAAAACCTGTAAAAGTAATCCATATGATTTGTGCACTATATTCCAGGTCTTCTGAAGATAAACACTAAAAAAGATTAAATATGAGGCAACGCTTATAATTTGGTATATTCATCTTCATAGTCATTAGTAACTACTTTTATGGTACTTTTTTGTCCTTGAAAGGCCCTGCATGACGCATTATGACTTAATTGTGTGGAAGGAAGCAAAAACTATTTTTCATTTTGTGTTCCATGGAAGAAAGAATGTCATAAATGATTGAATCATTTAAAAGTGATGTAATTTTCTTTAAACCCTTAAAGGGGTCATGAAATGAGAAATCAAATTTGCCTTGATCTTTTGACATATAAGAAGTCATTGAACCATTCAAACATCCTGCAAGTTCAGCTTAAAACGTCCTCCTCATTATAAACAAAGTATTTATTTAATCAGGCTCCAAAAACGGCTCGTTTTGATATTGCGGGGTCTGTGACATCACATGGGCAAATACATTTGCATATGACTGCCTGCAGAGCAAGACATCAACTAATAGTTATACATCATCACACCATAGGCCCTTCCCACTGGCTTTCAGTTGCTTTAAAGGCTGGCATTTACCACCACTGGATGTGAGCGTTGCATTGTGATTCTGACATACTCCACACACTTAAGTTGACAATAGGACAAATCGAAAAGAGTAAAAGAACGTTCACTTTGACATGTCTTGTTCAAATACCTCGTCTACGTCTCTGTACAGACTTCAGAAGGATCCCAGCATTGGAAACAAGTATATGGTTTATTTTAAGCATTTTGTTTTGTTCGCAAATAAACTTTAGTTGACAGATGAAGTAGCCAACTGTATTGGATCAGCAGCTGCATCACAAACCATAAGTTAATTATTTAATAATGCTTTGTCTGTAAATTAAGGTGTTATGATGAATAATGTTTTCAAAACACTTACTCGCATACAATAGTGACTGGGAATTGATACAGTTTCTTATGCATTGACGTTAGCCAATCATGACAGTTGCTATTTACTGACAAGAGCCGCAGGACAAGAGCCCTTAAAAACTGATTATTTCAAACAGAGGGTCAGAATGAAGGTTGAAAATAATTGTATATATTATTAGTAAAAGTGTGTGTGTGTATATATATATATATATATATATATATATATGTATGTATGTATGTATGTATGTATGTATGTATGTATGTATGTATGTATGTATGTATGTATGTATGTATGTATGTATGTATGTATGTATGTATGTATGTATGTATGTATGTATGTATGTATGTATGTGTGTGTATATGTATATATATATATGTATGTGTATGTATATATATATATATATATATATATATATGTATATATATATGTATGTGTATGTATATATATATATATATATATATATATATATATATATATATGTATGTGTGTGTGTATATATATATATATATATATATATATATATATATGTATATATATATATGTATGTGTGTGTATATGTATATATATGTATGTGTGTGTATATGTATATATATATATGTATGTGTATGTATATATATATATATATATATATATATATATATATATATATATATATATATGTATATGTATGTGTGTGTATATGTATATGTGTATGTGTGTGTTTACTGTTTTTATTTTGTGCAAAAAACTTTATTAATATTATAAGTGAACCTCAAGGAACATATTAAGATAATTAAAAATAAATGTCATGACCCCTTTAAAGATGTGCAATTAGTTAGTATTCAATGCAATGTAATTAGATTTACAATGTAATCAATGCATTTATTAAAGAAACTGCATTTTGAGCATGTATTGCAAGAGCACTGACACATGTCGGATTGTGTCATAACAGATGGTTGCAGCCTTCTTGCATGTTTTCTGCAGAAGGAAGCTCGCACCTTAGACCAAAGGATAATGGTATGCCAGCTGCACCAGCTCGCTGTAGGTCCTCCTGCTGTGAATATGGAGATGGCAGGCAGCCTTGGGCACCCCTCATTTACACACACACCCCGCTAGATAATCTCATGGGAGAGCCGGGGCCTGTTTGATCCCATCCAACAAGGCACTGCAGGCAGGGGGTATAATCAGCCAGCTCAGCTATCCCTCCATTTCCCACCTCTCCCTCTCTTCCTCCTTTCATCCCTCTTCTTTTGTCAGTGCATAGTGATGGATAGGGCGCTCGTGGCAGAGTTCTAGCGATTTCTGTTTTTTTTTTGTTTTTTTATCAAGACTTGGTGCTGGAGATGCATCACAAACCAGAAGGATTTTACATAGAATGATTCCTTGATAGTCTTGTTATTTCAGGAAGCTAAAATGTCTGCTTTAGGTAAATTAAATGTATGTATTTGTTGGGTGAGAATGTCTTTGCTCCAGGTTTCATATATTAAAGAGCTTATTCAGATATAAAAGAATGTATAACAGTGTTTACAGCTTATTTAATGTTTGCATAATCTACTCATATGATTGAATAAACTGTTATTTACATAACAGCCATATATTCTCAAGTGAGATTTTTCGTTTAACAGTTAGATAGCCCAACATAGATAGTGATTCTTAAAAATAAAATAAGTTTATTTTAAAATTATTCATTTATTTTTGTTATAAAATTATGATTTTTATTGTAACTGTTGTGATTGTTGTTGTAATAAAATAAAAAGGTAAGAGATTCATAAAAGCCAAGCCAACCATTTATTGTTGTTATTGTTACTAGTGCAGTGCCCGTGCAAAATCAGTTTTTGTGTGTGTTTTTAGTAATTGTTGGTTTGGTGTGTTTGAGTGCTCATTGTTACAATTACACAGCAAAAGTTCAGTGACATTTTTATTTGTGCATGGTAGAAAGCAAATACTGATAGTGATACTGACAATGACATACAATAAATATGGAAAATTGAACTACATGGTTGCAAAACAATTTATAATGTTGATATTAGGTGACATGTATTTGGGTATCTGTGTACAAGTAGCAGGAGTTTAGATTAGATTTACATTAGTTTCATCTTTGTTGTCATTGTGCAGATTACAATTATAGAGACAATGAAAGGCAGTTAGCGTCTAACCAGAAGTGCAAAAATGCAGAAAAGTGCAATGTGAACAGTATAGACAGGTAGTGCAGTATAAAAAGTATATGACATATAGTGCAGTGTAGACAGTAGTATACAGTTAATGAAGTGGTATGGTGTACACTAAGGATATGGGGATTATATATATACTGGCAAGTCTCTACCATTATTGGTTACAAATTTGACGTTTCAGAGAAAAGCCATATGGAAGTCAAGAAACTGACTTCCACATGGCTTATCTCTGAAACGTGAAATTTACAGCCACCTTTTAAATATTTACTGATGCCTCTTAAACAAAAAAACTGGTTATTTTCAAGTCCATTTCCTCTCTATAACAGCCACTAATGCTCTGTCGGTGGGAGAAAGCCGACAGAATGCTTTGAGTCTATCAGCCTGTCATGAATATTTCAGCGTTTCATCCGATAGAATGGCCCGATAGCCTTTCAGGGGAGCCGTTGTCTGCTGCTCACCATCCAAATTATTATTACTGATTACAGTAGATGTTTTTGAGTGAAAGTAGAAGTCAAAGAAGTCATTGGGTAAGTTTTTCAAGGAATAGGAATAATTTTGAGCTGAGCTATTCCTGTAGCGACGCTTCAAAACAGACTTTCACACTTTCACATTCATTGACAGTTTCTGTGAAAGTTCTCAGTTAAAATGTCTCCCAAACAGTGTTGTTGTTTAAATATTACGAGTGTCACCCAGTCTGTCATTTAGATCTTTCATTTGATTTCTCTTTTGTATAGTGCTTTTGGATATTTGTACCAGGATAGCAGGTAATTTGTTTAGTCAGGTGTGATCTTGCACACAGAAAGTGCCTTTATCTCACAGATTACTGAACCCTAATGAAGAGAACGAAGCTGATACTCTTTCCATGAAGCAAAAATGTCAGATTTTGCATTAAAGACACTGAATTCATTCGTCTATGATGCTGAAGTGCTGTTCCGTGTTGTCATGGCAACAAACTGAACACTTGTTCCCATGACTTCAATAATGTGTTAGTAGCGTAGCACTCATCCCCCATGACTGTACAATATAGATTGACTCCAATTGGTTAGAATTAATGAAATCAATCATTTTAATTTTCAAGAAGTATTCAAGCATTTGTCATTTGGGTGGTGTAATATTGACTATCTGTCAATAATGTAATATCAGATGGTCTCTGATGTGATTTGTAACATTTATTTTTAAGGCACGCTATTAGATCTGGTCAAATTATCTAAAGCCTTTGTGTAGCTCAAACAGTAGAGCATAGGCTAATGCTAGCTTGGGATGTGCCTGAAACTGAAAACGATGTTCGGAAAGGAAATTACACATTCTATTGAGCCTCTAAAGGGACATGAGGATGGAAAAAAAAAATGAGATGGGGGAAAAAAATATATCTCAATGCTCTCACAATTATATAGTTGGATAAAATTTGCAGGCATCAGGCAGGAATGCGCTTTTCACTTTAATTTTTGAATTCGCGATCATGCATGCTCTAGGGAGTGACCACACATTTTACTAGATAAGAGCCTGTAGAATTTGTAGAATGTCAGTATGATGTCTTTCGGAGATCAAAATAAAATGTTAGCAGATATTAAGAAGAGAGTCTAATAATACTCTAATGAGAGTTAGTTGACATGTAGTTGCAAAGTTACTTATAGTCAGTAGAATATCTGTTGGGGAGCATCAAAATAATGTGTTAGCAGATATTAAGCGAACAATCTACTAATACTCTAATGCGATTTAGTTGTTTAGTTAGTTGTACATGTTATTGCTAAGTTATTTATAGTTAATAGAATGTCTAAAGTGGACCATCTAAATCGTATTACCAGAATCTTTAATGCCTATAATGTCACATTATGATGTTATCCATAATGGTAAAACATCCTCTCTTGGAAAGCCTTTCCTGTAGATGTGGACCAAAGGCAGAGATCATGCGTTCATGCCGTGTTTGGATAGGAACTGGACAGGAGTGGGAGGACAGATTAATGTGACCTTTTACACAGTACTCTGTGTGCTTGTGTTAATAAACACACTCGGAACACTGGTGATTGTCAGAAAGGAGGACAGAGGTGGGGTGTATTTTGTTGTTTTCTTCCAGTTTGCCAACGGTCTTCACTAGGGTGACCACCTGCTAATAAGCCCAAGGGGGGACAAGGGGTATGTTTCTGAGGGACAATGTGGGACACTGCCTGGCGCGGCGGTGCCCCCACCCCACGGGCAGACTCACTGATAGTGGTTTACCCATTTCTAGCACATACCACCACATGGTATATTAATAATGCCCTATTCCCCTAAACATGTGTAATTGCTGATGTATGCTCATGAATAGGCCAACCAATGTGTATTTTTTTCTAAATAAAGATTCATAATATTTTGAACATTCGATGAATTGACAGATGCACTTCCACTTACGATGTACTATTTAATTTTATTTCTTTTTCATTACAATTTATTCACTTTAAATAAATTATAATATAAAATTATAGGATTAACAGGAATTGTAGTTGCTCAACACCACAGGAACATTTAAAAAAAATTAACATCGTATTCCCCTCCATGTCCGATTGAGAAGGACGTTTTGCAAAGGTCACAAAAAGCCCTCTCGGTATCCCCCTCAACACCTTTCAGCCACAAATATTCATTTTCCCAGTCTTTCTTGTACCCACACCTTCTCTTTTTAATTGATGATGGCGGTGCCTCTCAGACTCAGTCTCTTTCTCCATTTTTCGAATTGGAAAGCGCGCATCTAAAAGTTCCTTCCCAGTGTGTCTGGTATGCACGTGCGTGCGCTGTCATGACAATAACGAAAAAGTTGACAACAACCTAGTCAGCAGTTCAACTGAGGGGTGGGTGTGGCAACAGTAGCGTGCGGCAACAGTAGCGTGCGGCAACAGTAGCGTGCGGCAACAGTAGCGTGCTAAACTGTCAAGTAATGTTCGTTTGGCTGCCTGGGGCTCGAGGATATGATCATTTGGTGGGTGGTTGTTACATGCAAATTTAGTTACAAAACAAGACCATCAACATTCATTACTAGCTGACATTTAATAATCCTTGCTGCAATCCTTGCTTGATAAAAGTATTATTTAAAAAAATGTTTTACTGGCCTTTTGAAAGTTTTGTGTATCTAAATATGCTTTTATTGTGTTGCTATTTTAATAGTTATACTTCATTTTGGCAAACTCTGAGTGAGAAACAGTCTATATTTTTCTAGTTTTTACAGATAAAAAGCACCCCGTCCTCCTTTGCAGGAAGCTGTTGAGATTGTCCTGACCTCTGTGCCGTCTGCTTGCAGATTCAAGATGACAGCAGTGGGATGCATCTGCTTTTTGTTCGGTCACGTCTCACTGCTGCTTCAGGAAGCTGCCTGTGTGTTTTTGTCTTCCACGCTCTGATGTGGGTAAACGGAGCTGTTGAGGATGACATTTGACATGAGTTATGTGAAAATGAAAGTGGTCACACAAGGTCTCGAAGGGAGTGTGTCAGTGCAAACAGGCTCGGGATCAGACTATTACAGGACTTGCAAACAACACTAAGGAAATTCCTTGTACTTCTTTTTATGAATAATTTTTATTTCCAGCATTTCCATTATAACTTTTTTTTATAATAAATTTTTTTTTGTCCAATTAGGAAGTTATCTTTTGTTATCAAAGAAAATTATTCCTTTGACTTACATTGATAGAACGTTTACCATTCAAAAGTAATTGACAGTGATTTTCATTGTAATATTTGCAGACTGTATTGAAATCATAAAAGCCACATTGATTCTCATGCACATTCATAAGAAAACAAGAAACTTAAGCTTACCTAAAACTTTTGTTTTAACACAATATTTTTGCTGCCTTTTGCTTTCTTTCAGAAAATGCTAATCTAATTCTACTCAAGTGGCAGTGAGCATGAGCAGTAAAACATTTTGTTCCCAGAGCATGCATACAAACACATATTTATAAATATATTACTGCAGTAAGCCACTTGAGGCAGTTTATTACAGTGATTTTACCAAGGCAAGGGGATGTTGCAAGGGGAACCCCATCTTAAACATGGTAAAAGCACTGTAATAAACTCTGTAATAAAATCTTTCATAAAATGACTGAAAAAGCAATATGACTAAGACGCCAGAGTTAGAATATTATGTACTGTAGACTGCATTAATATAAATTCAGCTGATGAGTTGTCAGGTTGGACTGAACTCATTCAATGAGATTCTAGAGCCCGAACTGTTTTATAATGTGCATTATTTATACACTCGTATGAACAGCACAATTTGCTCTTTGGTTCCATCAATCACAGTTATGACTCATCTGTACCCTGTGGTCAGAGGTTTTTCCTCTGTATCTGAAGAGATGGAATTAAATGGTAGCTCAAGTTCATTAGAGCAGATCTTGGGTTTGATCATTGCCTACGACATGGGACGAGTGGTTTTCTGAGAGTGGAAAAACACCTTTGGATAGATATCATATCCTTCTCTGGCCCTGTCTAGGAGCCTGTCTTTTCCTTTGTCCAGGCTTTTTAATTGACAGCGTCTGGCTGTAGTCCCATTCCACCACTGCAGGAGTCTTCAGCCCAACCTCATGCTGTCACATTGTTTCACAGGGATGTAATTAAGGCTTATCCTTTGCAATGACGGCAGAGAACCTTTTACCACAAAGAGGGTTTTAGGTGTCTTTAAAAATGCCGGATATAAAACTTCCAGTGGATGTCAAGGCAAGATGTCATAAATGTAATCAGAATGGACAGACTTTGCAGGGAGTTGCTAGATTTCCCTGTAAGGTTGGTTGTTGAAAAATACCCGTAAGTCTGATATTCTTTGGTGAATTTGTGTCATTTTGGAATCAATTGTGTATATTATAGCCTGTCAAATTACAAATGAGTAACACTATACAACACTATATAGTGGAGCTGCTTTTTTCGGTAACTTATTTTATATGAAGACATATTTTCCTTGGAATATTGTTGCAGTTTCATCATGAATAATACGATTTTGGGGCTTTTCAGACTGAACTACCATCTTTCTAAACCCTGAGCAAAGGCCACTAGTGGTGGCAAATCCTGTAACTGGAATTTGGTTTCGCTTTTGTACATTTCCAGTGACTGCCACAAGCAGTTTTTAAAATGATTCTGCGTCTTTCGCAAATGTATTCCTCCAATCAGTGTTATTGTTATTGATAAATATGCAAGTAAGAATGTTAAACTGGGGTTTACAAATGCAGAGTGTAAAATCTTGAAACCTGAATATCTAGGATTAATTACTAACCCAGGGGGAAATAAGAACAGTGTGAAACAAGATAACACAGGATTATGTATGCATTACATACATAGAGAGGAGGAGGGATCACGAAGTGACATGACCCGTGAATTTGAACCTGTGAGACTGAACCAACATATCTTACAATGTACACTATCACTCAAAAATTTAAGAACAGTAAAGAAATTTTTTATTACACTTTATTTTCAGTAGTCCACTTTAGACATTCTACTAACAATAAGTAGTTTTGCAACTTCATGTCAACTAACTCTCATTAATTTGCAACTTCATGTCATAGCTCTCATTAGAGTATTAATAGTTTTTTTGGGGGGGTTAGGGTTAGCAGACCCAGTTGACTTACAGTTTTGCAAAGTTACTTATAGTTAGTGGAATGTCTTAAGTGGACTTTCAAAATAAAGTGCTACAATTTGTTTGTTTTTGAAAGTCTTTTATGCTCACCAAGGCAGTTGTGCTGCTTAATATTTTAGTGGAAACTGAAATTCCAAATGGAAAATAAATCTTTTGGAAAATTATATATGTCTTTACTGTCAATTTATTGCAAGTATTAAGTTCTTTCAAAAAACACAATTCTTCTGACCCAAAACCTGTGAATGGTTTTGTATATCCTTTGGTATCACCTTCACCACAGGGTTTCCAACAGTTTCAAGTGTGAAAAGCCCATAGTCAATTACTGTCTTGAATGATCTGCATTACCCAGATGTGTAACCCATGATAGGCCATCTGACCCTTAGATAAGCTCCAGTACCTGTCTGGCTTGAGCAATTCACTCGTAGCATGCTAGAAAAAGCAACGATTTGGCCTTTCCTCTGTCGCTTTGTCTTTTAAAGGAAATCAATTTCCCTTAACAGAAGCCTAGATATCTCAAACGACAGAGAAAATCACCCCATGGCTGTAAGATCTTCCTATATACTCCAGCTTTTTTTGGGGGAAAAAATAACTTTCTGAAACTCTGTGTCGGTATGTTTTCATGTGCCCATGGCGCATTGATTGATATTCTCAGAACGGGGATTAAAATGGATGCCATTAAAAGCCTTTGTAGGAGATTGATGTCTTTCTGTTTTTGTTGGTGTGCTTTTTGCTGTCTTTTGCACTTTTATTTTAAGTGCATTCAAAGGGACGAGGAGATAGTGCTTGCCGCCCCTAAAGGTTTAATCACAGATAACATTTGAATTTGAAAGGCTGGTGAGAGGATATCATTTTCTCTTCTCAGAGGTTCAGCTCTTAGCTTTGGGCTCTTAGAGGTGGTTCATGGATTTAGTCGAAAGAGAGGCTCTTTGAGTGCATTTTTATAACTTTGTGCTCAAGGCTACTCACAATGCCACTAACACTTGACATTTTGAATGTTAACCAGTTCCAGTGAAAACAAATGAAATTATTATCAGCTTGTCCAAGCATGTGTGCGGAGATTTACGCAATGTCACATACGCAAATGTTGGCATAGATTCTCATGTTAGTGTTGATGTATTTGTTATTTGTGGCAGCAACTTATTTTGAGACTTGTTGAATAGTTGTCTCCTAATGAAGTGACATTGTTGTGATAATTACAGCTGAAATAATATGTGAATTATATAGACTTTTAGGGATGTTGATTACTTTAAGAGCCCACCCAAGCTGTTTTTTAGCATCTGTAACCAAATTAGTCTTTTAGCATCTGTAACCAAATTAGTCTTTTAGCATCTGTAACCTATATATATATATATAATATAAGGACTAAAACAGTTTCCTTGGTTACCACCTCAATTAAACACAATGTTTGTTTGTGGGTGTCTATTTAATGTGAAAGTGAAAATGACTAATCTTGTAAAACTAACTTGACTAATTTGTGGCAACTGGAACGTTTGAAAACCGTGTTGACATAGCATTCTTATATTTAAAAAGAATAAGTAGATTCTCTCTAACCTTCTGTTTTGACTTCCTTTTTTGGGGAATTGGGTTGAAGGCTTAATTAAGGGGATCAAACATTAATCCTTCTCATAATTTGTACCCTTCTTGGAAGAGATTTACAAGTAGCTGTAAATCTTTGATTTACAATGCAAATTTACTAGCGGCCCATCTGTGCTTTATCTTTTCTAATATGCCTGTTGCCATAGAGGATTTATGAACTGTGTACTTTAATTTCCTTTTTTTCTCCTTTCATCAAGTTTGTCCAGCTTCTTTTGTCCTTCGGCACAGTATTCCTGGCATTTGACCATAGAAAATTAGAATTTCCTCTTGTTATGTGATATTCATTAATGGAAAGGCTCTTGCTCTGACATCATTCAAGACAAAAAAAAAAAAGGTCGCTCTCTTTTGAGAATCTTTTTAGTCAATCCTTTTTAATCAAATTCCGTTTCTTTGGTTAACTCTAACCCCGGATTTCCACCAACTGCGGAACGGCTGCGGATTGGCTCCGCTGCGTGTCGGCTCTGTGCTCCGCCGTCCTTCAATATCCACCAGGTCCGGATTTGTTACGGAATGGCTGCGGCCATGACTGACAGCTGAAGGCACGAGGATCCACGAGATCTCGCGAATTCACGTATGATCGCGCGATATAAGTGCTGAATTGCTGCGGAGCTCTCCGGCATCTGTCTAAAAAAGAAGCTCTGTGAATCTGCTCCGGAGGGCTGCGGATCGCCGGAGCGCAACTGGCATTTAAAGGGAATGGGAGATGAGACTCTGATTGATTTAACGCACGTAAATCCCAAAACACTCCGATTACTCATCATGAGAATAGGGAAAACCCTTTTAGACCATGAGCCTGGCGCGGTGACCATTTTTCCCGTCATTAAACTAGCAAAAGTGGATTCGGACACACCCTAAGTAAACTTGCGCCGTGAGCTTTAGACCATGCGCTTAGATCATTAAAATAGGGCCCTAAATTTCTATTTAAAACCTTCATTTTGGACAATTATGAAAAATCCCATGCATTGCATGTCTGAGTTTAGTATTTAATATTTGATTAACACACATACTGGTAACCAGCATGGGACTTTTTCAAGCAGTTAGCCATGAGATGTTATCTAGTTTAAGGCCATACATACAGATTGTATCTTGTTCTTCTTGTGTGATTTCATCTTTCCCCCTGGTTATCTGTCTTCACTCTAGCTCTGTTTGAGAACCTTGAGCTGTCTCCATACCTAGCGCCTACAGTACATAGGCAGCATCTTAACTACAGTGTGATGAAACCTGATATAATTGGCTGATTTAAAACACCCTGCATAGGTACAGTAGCAGCTCTCTTAAGTCACTCATAGCTCAAATAACGCTACTCTAGTAAAGAGCATACAAGATTCATCTAAACCTTACTGTTGATTTCCAGAGTTTGATGTTAACATTTTAATATACTAGGCAGCAATTTTCCATGTAGGTAACGGGCATATTCTGCTTGTGCTGTCTCTAGTGATTCTGTAAGCAGAAAAATTCATAATGCACACATATTGGGTGAAATAGTCCAGTTTGATATTATTAAAGGGGTCATGAACTGCATTTTTTTTTTTACAATGCTTCCTAAGGTGCACTTATAATGTTAGTATGATTTTTACATCAAAAATTATCATAATGTCGAAATAAAAGGCCATAATTTAGCCTTCTGATTTGAATGCTCTATGAGACTTCAATGTAAATGCCCACTGCTATGATTGGCTAACATCTTTGCATATGAAATAATTACTCTTTGAAATCTTTTTCTACATTTTTACTGTTATTGCTGTCAAGATTAACTAATTGTGAAAAGTGTTTATTATAGCATTATATTTAGATCTTCTCCCATCACATGATAGGTTGTAGTGATGAGCATTGTAGCCGATGACAGACATGTCTGTTGAGCGCATGAATGCAGTGATCTCGTCATTGCAACTCGATTTCTGCACTCTCATGAATGCTTTTAAGAACTAACAGTGCAAATACAATGACAATGTCATTGATTATTACAGGAGTTTTGGCGAGAATTCAGAACTCATTCACTGATAAACTTGTGCTATGTGATTGACAGCTCTAGCCATTATAAAGGGAGAGTTCTCTAATTGCTTTCTGTATATGATTTAATCACAATTTAAATAACAGATTTTTTTTTTCATGATATTAAGAGAAACATTGTGAAGTTGTCCATTTAGTCACTGGCTTGATAAATAGCATTAAACGATTTTGAGACAAAGAACGTCTGACTGTACGTTAATCATTACATATCAGAAATCATTGAATCACAGATTAGGCATAAAAATTAACATGGTTACTTACATGTTGTAGCATTACTGTCGGGTCCATACCATACCAGTAAAAGTCTGTTTGCAAAGACTGCGCCGAAATTGCGACTGATTTACCAAAGAATCCATAGTGAAATGAACAAATAATGCTCTACTGAGACATTTTGAAAATAAATAAGCACTTTCCTACCATTAGGATCCTTTGGAAGGTAATATTATTTTTAGTCCAGTGATCCTGTATCATTCTTCTCATCTCATTAAAGCGCCAGTGGCTGGGGCCAAATATGTGATGATGTACTGTAGAAGTAGGCTTTGATCCGCAGAGGCGGTCTTTCGTCACACTATTACACCATAATGTTACAAAATCCAAAAGGAATAATTTTTGGAACTTGGATTCAATAAAACTTTGGACTAATGAGGAAGTTTTGAGTTCTGAAACTGACCACTTGTATGTCAAAAGATCAAGGAAAATTTAATTTCTCAATTCACGACCCCTTTAAACTACATTGTTAGCAATGCTTTGCAGTATTGCATGAATAAAGTATGTTTCACAATTGCAATGCATTCTGGTATTGCCTTATTTGTGAAGGATTCATACAATCAGCCTTTTTGCCAGAAGAATGTTTCTTAGAAAGTATCATAATTATGCTGCCTGTAAGTGTTATTGTTCACTAAAACTATCAAAAAAATATTTTTGTTATTTTTTTATTGAAATAAAGCTAAAATAAAATATATAAATATATAAATGAATGAATATATATATATATATATATATATATATATATAAAAATAATAACAATAAAAAATTATTTTGTACAATAATAAATAACAAAATTATTCAAATTAAAACGAAAAGGGAAGAATAATAGTATATACACTATAATAGTAAAATAAATAATACCAATATAAAACGGCTACCTACTTAAAATGTCTAGTTAGGCAGCTCACTAAGTTTTGGATCATAGCTTGCCTCTCTTTCACACTCTCTTCTTTCTTCTCTCTCACTTTCCCTAAATCATTAAGCCTGATTATACTGGGTCAATGACTTGAATTGATTGACTGCTGATTTCTAACAGCTCCCCCTGGCTGTGAGGTGGACACGTTGTGCTATAAATCAGAAAACTCAAGCCATTCTAGCTAATAGAATATCCCAACTCAGACTATAAAAAGATTACTGTTCTTCATCTGTCCACTCCTGAGAGCCCAAACTGAACCTTGGAGAAATCCAGCTCTTAATACAATATCCCAGAAATGGAGGGTGCAGGAGGGGTGGAGTGATTGATCCATCACCATGGAGATTTTGTAAAGGACGAAGGGAAGCTAAAAGCAAGAAGATTGGAATTGATTTTAGTTCTTAATGCTGCACTGAGCTTGATTTATATTCCTCTGATGGAATGATTACCTGCATCGCTTGTCTTTTGTTTGTCTGCATTAATGTGTTTATGAGGGACTGTTGAGAGAAGGGGAGAGATACTGTCAGCCGTCTGTGAATGGGAGCTGACAGCTCTAATAGCTGTTTGTGTTTTTGTGTCTGTCTGAGGGAGTGCTCTCTAAAATGGATTTGACAGCCGTAAAGGCTGTGTACGCCACCGTGGTCATCTTTTATTTGACTGACAGCTGTATCAGGGTGGGGAGATAGAGATGGGCAGGTGAATCATGGTAGGCCTTGACTCCTGTGTAGGTTCCACTGAAATATCCATGACCTTGTGGCTACGTATCCACCGCAGGCTTGTTCTAATATAGACCTGGGGAAGATGGCCGCCATCATGCCTGAGCTAGTATTGATTTGGATGCAATGTCTCGTGCAAGTATGAAACTGTGTTCCATTACCTGCACAGTTAGACAGGATGGGACGTATTCGGGAATCTGGCCATGTGGAAACTAAAGTCTTCCTGAGCGTGATGTGCCATGTGATTGCATCCATTAGGGATGTCAAAATGCACTTATTTTGGTCAATACTAAAATAAAAAAAATGTAAGGATACCAGGTTTTCTACAGTATCTTGAAAAGACTCATTTTGGCACTCGACTACTGTCACAGCAGTCAAGTCAGTCTGGTTTTATGTGCTGTCAAACCAGCTGTGATGAAAATTTTGGGGGGTACAGTAATGATATAGTAAACTGTATATATACACTATACCATGCAAGAGTTCTCGGTAAGATTTTTTAAATTGTTTTAAAAGAAATCTCGTATGGTCGCCAAGGCTCAAAATTTACAGTAAAAATGTATTTTGTTCACAAATGGAGTAAAAACAGTAATATTGTGAAATATTATAACAATTTAAAATAACTTTAATATATTTAAAAAAATCTATTTATTCCTGTAATGGCAAAGCTGAATTCAGCATCACCTTCATTACAGGAATCAGCTTCATATTATCATCAACACTGAAAAAAGTGGAAAGAGACAGTGACCCCCAGAATTATTTGATGAACTGAAAGATCAAAATAACAGCATTTATTTTAAAAAGGTTCCTAATAAACATTATAAATGTCTTTACTGTCACTTTTCATCTATTACTGAGCCTTACATTTTGAACGGTTTGTGCATATAATTTTTTTGTACTTTATATTGTATGTATATTTATTTTTTGTAATTCAAGAGATTTCTAGTGAGTTTCCAGAGTTCTTATAAATTATTTTAGACCAGGACCGGACTCTGTTTATAACCCATAAAGTAACACCATCATTTCATTAGCTTTAATTTACAGTGTTCAACAGCATATTTGTTTTTGCTGTGGTATTGAAAGTGGTATTTTGAATCAATAAAATTTCACTGCTCATGCCATTGTGACATCCCTATTTTCCCTGCAGTAGACCTAAAATGCCCATTTCAGTCAGACGAGTATATCGCCATTGTTATGTTATGCAAGTTAAGTTGTTATGCTTGTGTTTTTGAGTTGTCTGAGTTTGGTTTTACTTCACAGTGTCCTCAAGAGCCTGCTAAATGACCTCAGGGTAAGCAAAGCGCATTCCAGTGTTATGTTAAAAGTGGTACAACTACAAATACATCATGTATAAACCAGTTTTGAGCTATTACAACCTATTTTCTTGTACAGACATGCTGACACATGTCCTTTCCTAAAAAACCCAAACATGCGCACTGTCTCTTCTACATCCCTCCTCCTACTTCCACTCTTTCACCATCATTAATTTTCACCTTCTCTCAGCTCTCTGCAGCTCATCATTTCAAAAAGAAGCCATTCATAAGGTTGAGTGAGTGTGTGTGTGTGTGTGTGTGTGTGTGTGTGTGTGTGTGTGTGTATTGGTAGTATTAGCTTGGGCTCAGATGAAAACACACTCTTGACAGGGGATTGGTGAATATCAGTTTTTTTTTACATGGCGGTCAGATTACTGTGTGTGTGAAGAAAATCTTCAGGATGACTCCTGCAAAAGCCAGTTTAATGTCAACATCAAACAGCAACCCATTTTACTACAGAAATATAACTTATTTCAGGGTGAAATTGAAACAAGAAAAAATATTTGAAACTGAAATTCAGCAAGACATTTTTTGGGGGATTTTCATGACTCTTTATTTATCCTCGTCTCTCTCTTTCATACACTGTTACACTCTCCTTCTGTTGGGCATATTTATCTTTATCTTTAACACCCTTCAGAGTTGTCCAACAGAGGTGTCTGACTTAAATTACCTGAAAGCACTTTCTCGCTTTCATATTAACACCTTATCTCTCGCTAAATCTTTTCCTTTCTCACACTTTTGGAAGTCTTATGATGAATAACCTGACTAATGGAGACCTATTTAACTCTAATCTTCCACTATTAAATATTTATTAATGGTTAATGAGAGCGTTTATCTTGGCTTTTTAGAAGATAGAGAGATGGAAGATTAAACTTTATCCTTATTCTGTAACATTTGCCATCTGCTCTTTTTTATATTCTGTCTTCTTTTTTGTTCTTTCAAATGAATACTACCATGTATCCCACTGATTCAACAGCCATGTTTTTATTGTGTAAAGCCTGCAGGACCTCTATAAAATGGCTTTTTCGGCGAGTGTGTTGACTATTGTGTTCCTCCAAGCCATGTATGTAGTCGGACCTGTGATTTAGTGGTTAGCACATTAAACAGTACATTGAGCTATGGTACTTGCATGTACAACAAGAGTTCAATCTGGCTTGCAACATTTTGCAATCATTTTGCCAATCCTTTTTATTTTTTGTCCTCTCTCTATGTTGTGAATTAAAAACCTTGCATATAGTTGTAATAGTGTACATTAATATTACAAAAATATATTGTAAGACACTATATAACAATCATTTTTATAAAATTATAGATATAGATATACAATATATAATGATAATACTATATGTTTACAACCTTTTTTGGTTGTATGGAGGCATAGCACTGAATATGAATAAATGATAAATATGAATAGAAATGGAACAAAATCACAATATATTCACTATATATATATGGAGGCCTTTTGCTTAAGTGAATTTGCTTAATTTTATCATGTAAGAGAATGTAGTATATGTAATTTTATCATAGCAAAAACAAATCCACAATACACCGTAGCCTCTTGTACCTTATTTCTAGTATGCCTTTATGCTTTTTTTTTTTCAACAGTTAAATGACTCGTCTAATTAATACTCAGGTGCAATTGTGTGATTTCACAGCTCTCAGGGCTTCTGCTGAATTCATTATCCTTATATTACCTGTGGATCAAATATCAGCCAGAGGGCATGTGACACTTTGTCTTTATATAAAGCCAGTAAGACATTCCACAGAGCCGTTGGCTTCCAGCAGTCATAAGGAACAGTGTCCCATAGAGCTGTTCTCCTGTTGGCCAGACACACTGGCAGAACAGAAACCTTATACTGCCTGGCCAGGATAATGATTTCCTAGTGGAAGGAAAGGAACCATAAGTCAACACTGAAGTCAAACGGAATATGTGTGCTGAATCACTCGAAGTGTTTCTGAGTGCCGTGGGAAGAGAGCGTGTTAAGGACTCTTGAAGAATGTCATCTGCTTATGCGTGTCGTGACGCCGGCGGCCCTTAGGCACCCCTCGGGCTGAGCTGATTCTGCCCTTCTGCGTTAGACTCTGTAGAGCTGCACTACAAAGCTCTCGCTCCACGCTGTGGTCACAGGCTGCACTGCTTCTGCATCTCAAAAAGCCTCTTTGACTAGACCATGTGCATCAAAAGCTTACATATGAAGTAAAGAAACATCCTCAGATGATAAGGCACCAGCATTGTGGTGCATTTTGTTCCTGTCATAGAGTTTCTTCTGCTAAGTTCTGTATCAGAGTTATTCTTGGCAACTGGAAAGATCCATTTACATGGTACAGTATAATATATTATAAAACTGCTAAGTCAGCTTATGTTTTATCTCTGAAATTCTTCATGCTCAGCCATTCTGCTTTTTTTCTAGAGATTAATCATTGAAATGTGCCACATTAATGGAACTGGATCTCTGGTGCAGAAACTGCTTCACGTCCAAAGCTTGTTCTGCACTTTTTAACTAATAAAGGCATTGAGAAATTTTTAAGCCATTACTTAATGGAAGCTTAATGCACTGCGTCAAACATAATGATATTTCTCTGAGCCCTTTGAATACAGGTGCCCTAAAATTACATTTCATGTGTCCTTAACTTATTCAAATAAAGGTAATGCTAGCAAAGGCTAATATTGCAGCATTAAAGGCGATAATGCCAGTGGCAGGGCGACTTGTTTGGGTTGTCGCTTGGCCTACTTAACTAGAACTCGGTTTCTCACGGCATCATGTTTCTCTGCAGTATCTACAGGTGAATGTTGGATCTACCAAACTTAATCACATTTGATATCGAGGACACGACAGAGCTGAAAGCAGCTCATGATAAAAAGACTATGCACCGTACTGACATTTCATACTTGACGCCCTCTTCTTTTGTATACACGTAGCACACGCACTAGCACTCTCACACATTTCTAGTCACACCTGAAAGCCTATATCTGAGGATCATGGCTAAGGGATGGTGTGGGGTGGAGTTATTTTGGGATCCCTGGGAAAAGGTCTCATGTAGACGGTAAGGGAGATTTGATGATGGGGACATTGAGTGTTAATGGGGCGGGGGGGGGGGGGGGGGGGGGGTGTTTTTGTGAGTATGTGTTTGTGTGTCATCTAATGGAAAATCAGCAGATGGTTTGTCTTCATTACTCTCTCTGTGGAGATACCCCTTCTTGTATGTGTTGGGATGGGGAGAAGCTCTACGACCTGAAGTTTTAAAGGTTAAGAAAGTGCATGGTACAGTTCAGACAGCAGCAGGACTTCATTCTGAAATTCCCACGTTTATTTTGTGACTCTTTATGTGAGTGTTTAAGTACAGGACGGATTTCCTGTTTATGCTATGACCATGATTATAAACCTAGTGTCTAGACATTGTAAAAATGTATCCTCTTAATATCAGTAAAGGATTAGTTCACCCAAAAAGGAATATTGTCATCAATGAGTGCGTTTACATACACACCTGAACACTGGTTATGGCTAATAATCCTACAGCGTTTAAGGTCACACATGGTTTAAATGCATTAAAAAGTGCTCTTTATCAGGTGAAGGCCATAAACTGTTTTAAGAAAAAAGAGATTTTTACACTGATTTCGCTCTGCATGTAAACTTTTACCAGTGGTCTTATGTGTTGTGTTGTGTTGTGTTGTGTTGTGTTGTGTTAAAGCTGTATGAATAATGTATTGATCACTCTTTTCCATATAATTGCAATGAATGGATACTGGAGCATAATGATACTTTTGTTTCCTTTATAAAGCTGTAAAACTTCACTCATCATTCATTGTAATTGCATTGAAAAGAGCAAACAGTATATTTCTCCCTTTGTTTCCATCCCCCCAAAAAGGACAAAAGTAATACAGGTGCTTTCAGAACAATATGAGTGACAGAATTGACAGAATTTTCATTTTTGGATACATTTATCTTTAAATGCTGGGATGCACTACATGACTTCAAGTCTAAACATCATACTGCATTCTATGCAATATTTTTCAACTCTGACTACACAAAATCTACAGAATGACTTTAGGCAACTAGCTTCAACTTCTCCAGATTGGAACAGTTGTTAGTAAACAGATTTAGTTCTAATCCTTTCAAACTTTTCATTTTTTGTTTTTCCCCCATTCTCATTTCTCTTTTAGGATGAACATGTGGTTCTGCTAGATGACGGTTCTCTCACACCTGGTTTTTTCAAGCAGATGCATGAAGTGGCAGAGGGTTTCAAGCCAAAGCAACAACACTCTAAAGAACAAACAGTTGAGCTGTTTTTTTCACATGATGCCTTCAGCTGCTTACGCGTAGGGTCATTATATGGACGGGAGGAGTACGATACAAAAACAGAGACACCGGAGCGGCGACTCTGTCGCAGGCTATGGGGGCCATGGTGACCTAGATTCAATGGCTGCTTCCTGGCAGGGCAAATTCATTGCTGTTTAATCCCTGCCCTGTTTTTGTTCTACCTCCCTACCAGAGTGAGGCACCACCCTCTCTCTGTCCCTGCCACCCACTTGGCCAAGACAGCTATGGCTGGAGTGAGGAAGCTGGCACGAGTAGTCAGGCACCAAGGTCTCCACCGCCTGATCCTTGCACTCATTCTCTTCTGTCTACTCTCCATGGCCTACCTGGCTTATCACGTCACTGCTGGACCCAAGATCAAGGAGGCCCCTCTTCCACTACCACTGGGAGACTGTGTAGCTACATCAGTAGTTGGTGGTGGACAAAGGGCTCCACTGTTCCTGCCATCGCAGATCAGCCAGCGGCGACACTCCCCGAGGACAGCAGACACCTCTCGGACAGAGCCTGTGGTGTTACTCTTCGTGGAAAGCATCTATTCCCAACTCGGACAAGAGATTGTTGCCATTTTAGAGTCAAGCCGCTTTCATTACCGCACTGAAATTGCACCGGGGAAAGGGGACATGCCTCCTCTGGCTTGGCGAGGTCGTGGCCGATACACACTCGTTGTCTTTGAGAATCTGCTCAAGTACGTCAACTTGGACTCTTGGAACCGCCAGTTATTGGATAAATACTGCCAAGACTATGGAGTGGGAATCATTGGCTTCTACCGGGCAAATGAAAACTCACCATCCAGCGCTCAGCTCAGAGGCTTCCCTTTGTTCTTGCGTTCAAACCTGCCACTTTGGGATTACAGAGTCAACCCTGCTGCACCTCTACTCTACATCACTAAACCCAATGAGCTGGAACCTGGCCCTCTACCTGCAGACAACTGGACCACCTTCCTGTCCAACCACAGCACCTATGAGCCTGTGCTGTTAGCTAGCCCCAGACCAGCAGAACCCAATCAGCTCCCAACAAACTCACACCAACAGAGAGCGCTGCTAGCTACGGTTGTGCAGGACCTAGGTCTTCACGATGGGATTCAGAGGGTGTTCTTTGGTGGAAGCTTGACTTTTTGGCTGCACAAGCTGTTGTTTGTGGATGCTGTGGGGTATTTAACTGGCAGGAGGCTCAGCCTCTCATTGGACAGATTTTTGCTGGTGGACGTGGATGACATCTTTGTTGGGAAGGAGGGGACGCGCATGAAAGTGGCAGATGTTGAGGTAAGAGCCTTAAAAATGTATTGGATATACTTGCCAAGTGTTATTCATTTTATAAGACCTAATGTGCTTGCTAAAACTAGCATCATTGTTACTATTGCTCATACTTAGCGGTAGGGCTGCATGATTTGAGGGGGGAAATCGATTCGCTATATATATATTTTTTCTGATAAAATTTACTATTTGCAAAATGCTCCAGGTTTACTGTTCTACGCAATTTGGCCAATCATTTTCTGATTACATATCAATATGACTATCAATTACATCAGAAAGATTACAATACTAATATTCATGACAGTCTTAATTTTCATTTTCAAATGTACAACCATTGATTCATGGTCCCCAGAATGTTTTTGTATGAATATGTATACAGCCAATATATATAAAGAAGCCTCTGCTTTAAAAAATAAAATAAATTTTTTTTAGCTTCATTTGTGTGTTTTTTAATCAATACTTGAATGTGGAAAAAAAGAAAAGAAAAAGAAAAACAAAAATCTGAGAAAATCACATTTTTGCCAAAGACTTTGTCTTTATCGTATTCAGAATGATGATAAAAACATAGATTGGGTAGATCATCAGTACCAGCTTGGACAGTCGTATATTTACCTCTTCATGGGTTTGTCATTTTTCTTAGTAACTTTAGGCAATTATGATCTATATGCTGTTGGATATTTAATGATCACATTATAGATTGCTTGTGTGTTAGCAACTTCTATCCGCTCCTTCTAGTTTGTGCAGATCGTCTTTTTTGCTTGTTTTTGGATCCGGCAGGATTTAAGATTATGATTTTTTTTTTTTTTTTTTCTGGTGGACGGAAACGATCAAAAACAAATGACTTGAATTGAGGCAAAGAGTTCAGCCATATCTAGTGACCGGAATATCATAGAGACTTGGGGGTGGGCTGTTTTGACTTGGGTCAGTGTGCAACTGCCCAGAACACCCTAGCAAAGGAACCATATAGGAAAACCTTGGCAACCACCACTAGGAGAAAAAAAGAAAAAAACTAGTTTGTTGATATGAAATTGTCTGTTTGTGAAAGGGTTTGATAGAGAATCAGACATCAATCAGTCCTGACCCAGTTTGTCTTCCATCAAAGGTATCTTTTGTTGAATAATCCAAGCTCTTTACTCTCAGAGCTTCTCTCTGACTGCCATCACACTCCCAGAGCTCCTCCATGACTGAAATGAAGCTAATGAATTAGCACGGTTAATACGGATCAGGGAGATGTATTCTCTCTGCCGTTGTTTGTAGAGAGCCTTGATTATTGTGCAAGAGGGAGAGCTTGTTTGTAATGCATTGGAGCATGCTATTCTTTTTCTTCATCTGTCTTTCTCTCTCCCCCCTCTCTCTCTCATCTCCTCAGAGTGAAAGAAGGCTCTTGCTGAAGGCTAGCATGGGGCTAATTAGACTGGCTCACTTTTTAATTTGAGCAGATAAGTTCTCATAGGGGTTTCTGTGTGGCCCAGCACACCAAAAGCAATGTCATGCCTGAGGTTTTCAGTTTCACATTTCTCTCTCATTTTTCTCTTACCCTTTCTTTTTCCCCCCAGTAAGAGCGCACTTTTTCATTTTTCATCTTTTGTTCTATTTGTATTATTTCTTCTCACCCTTTACCTTCATTGCCTTGTCTTGTTTCTGCAAGACCTGCCCTCTTTTATCCACCTCTTCTCCAAATACTTGATTATAGGACTGCCTAGGATCGTTTCTTTCTCCGCTGAACACAAAAGAAGATATTTTAAAGAATGTTGTTAACCAGGCAATTGACAGCAACCATTGACTGGTTACCAACATTCTCTAAAATATCTTCTTTTGTGTTAAAAAAAAAAACTTAAGTAATGCGAAGATAGAGAATAAATTGTGTCCCAAACTGTCAGGATGAGGAAGAACCTGAATTTTGAAAGTTTAGCTGTTTATGGTTGTTTGACTCATCCAGTCAGAAACTTTTTTTGTCAATATAATATTAAATCTTAAAAATAAAGTATTTTTTGTTACAAATATTTTTTTTATTTTTTTTTTACTGACTGGATTATCCAAAATTGGTATTTACACTAGGGTATTTACTGTCATTTTTTTTTTTTTTTTTATACAGCAAAAATAACTGTTTTGTAAGATAGCATCACTGTGACTCATATTGTGATACATTCATACCACCCACCATTAGTTGTAACCTACAGTAGCTTCATATACCCAAAATAAAAATCTTAACCCACGATAGCTGCTTCATGTGTCAAATATATACTATAAAACTATGTATATTGAACCAGTTGAAATTAGTTTTTTTTCTTATTCTTCATCATCTCACTAGGCACTGCTTCACACACAGAATAAACTTCGTTCTCTGGTACCTAATTTCACCTTCAACCTGGGATTCTCTGGCAAGTTTTTTCATACAGGTATGATAAAGTTATTACATGAGTTAAACAGGTCAAATCTATCTCCACCTCCACACATGTAGTCTTTGTCTCTTTCTGGTCTTGCTCTTCAGGAACTGATGAGGAAGATGAGGGCGACGACACGCTGCTCCGACACCGGCAGGAGTTCTGGTGGTTCCCGCACATGTGGAGCCACATGCAGCCTCATCTCTTCCACAACGTCAGCGTGCTCGCAGAACAGATGAGACTTAATAGACAGTTTGCACAGGTCAGAATCTGCCTTGATACATGCTAAATAATGTTGTTGAATTCTGGTGTATATTGCATATATTGCACAAGATTTTGTTTGATTTTGCATAACTACAAACAAAGTAATCCCAGGTTGTCTGGTCTCTTTTAGGAGCATGGGATCCCCACAGACATGGGTTACGCTGTAGCCCCCCATCACTCAGGAGTTTACCCTGTGCACAGTCAGCTTTATGATGCCTGGAAGAGTGTATGGGGCATCAAGGTGACCAGCACAGAGGAGTATCCTCATCTCAGGCCTGCCCGCTACCGTAGGGGATTCATACACAACGGCATTCAGGTAGGAACCCAAGTTCACCTGACTCAATCAAACATGTTTCTCAGGGGGCGTTTGCATAAGATGCTTGGTTGCATCTAGCAAGACAGCTAGACTGAATGCAACAGAATGCAGTGATGCATTTATTTTAACTTGATGCCAAAGACGTCCATCTGAGTGTGTATGACTTCAACAGTCTCATGATAGCTGCCTAACAGCTAACACTACCAACAATGGCAGGTATTAATGTGTCAATCATAAACTATGAAATAGTTTTGCCTTTTGGGTATGGTGGCACACCTTAACTCAGAGAAAATGGGTTTGGTATCTTTCCCTGCAGTGGAAAACCTTTTTAAAAAAATAGTGGTAACGCATTAAGGTTCAGTTTATCAAAATGAGTTAATGCAGTAGGTATCAACTAACACCAATACTTTTACAGCATATATTAATCAAGATTAATGCAAATTTCTATACACTAAAGTTCGAAATAAAAGTTCAATTTTTTTTAAAGAAGTCTTGTGCTCACCAAGGCTGTATTAATACAGTAAAAATAGTAGTATTGTGAAAAATTATTACAATTTAAATTAACTGTTTTTTTATTTTAATATATTTTAAAAATATAATTTATTTTTGTGATGTCCAACTGAATTTCCAGTTTTCAATGTCACCTCATCCTTTAGAAATCATTGTAATATGCTAATTTGGTTCTCAATTATTAATAATGGTTTTTCTTATTATCAATGTTGAAAACTGTTTTTGCTTCAACAGCATTTATTGAAATATAAATATTTTGTAACATTATAAATGTCTTTACTATCACTTCTGATCAATTCAATGCATCCTTGCTGTATAAAAGTATTAGGGTATTATGATTTCCACAAATATTTTACATTAATAACTTTTGGCCGGTAGTGCCTTTTGCACTTTTTCATTTTTAAAATACATTTTTAGTTTCAAGTTGTTTGCATAAGGTAACAATGAACAATATTCTATTTTTAAATGAACATTAACCTAGATTAATAATGCTGTTAAAATTGTTCATTTTTAGTACCCGATACCTAATGCATTAACTAAATCAAGCCTTATTGTAATTTTACAAAAGTATTTATAATATAAGAAATAATTTCCCAAGATTGCTCTCATTTCTGTTATTTGACTTTAATAAGTTGTGTGTGGTTTTGTGTATCAGGTTCTCCCTCGGCAGACATGTGGGCTTTTCACACACACCATCTTCTATAAAGACTATCCAGGAGGCCCTCAGGAGCTGGACAAAAGCATCCGTGGCGGAGAGCTGTTTCTTACAGTGCTGCTCAATCCGGTTAGTGTCACACCCACAAAGACACTCTAACCCAAATAATTATGCAATATGACAAACGTTTGTTTTTTGACCCACTTGTTCCCGTCCTCTCCCATGGGTAGGTTAGTATATTCATGACTCACCTGTCAAACTACGGCAACGACCGGCTGGGCCTGTACACCTTTGAGTCGTTGGTGAGGTTTGTGCAGTGCTGGACTCACCTGCGCCTGCAGACTCTGCCTCCTGTCAGACTCGCTCACAAATACTTCCAGATTTTCCCTGATGAGAGAGACCCCTTGTGGCAGGTTTGTGTAATTACATTTTCATGGTTATTACTGAATCTCTTATTATTGGATGAATGTCACGATTCGGCTGCCAGTTGTGCCAAAGACATCATATTTCACCCCAAAATCAATAGTAAAGTGAACAATATATATATATATATATATATATATATATATATATATATATATATATAAATAAATAAATAAATAAATATATATATATATATATATATATATATATATATATATATATATATATATATATATATATATATATATATATATATATATAAATATACAGTGAGGAAAATAAGTATTTGAACACCCTGCTATTTTGCAAGTTCTCCCACTTAGAAATCATGGAGGGGTCTGAAATTGTCATCGTAGGTTCATGTCTACTGTGAGAGACATAATCTAAAAAAAAAAATCCAGAAATCACAATATATGATTTTTTGACTATTTATTTGTATGATACAGCTGCAAATAAGTATTTGAACACTTGTCTATCAGCTAGAATTCTGACCCTCAAAGACCTGTTAGTCTGCCTTTAAAATGTCCACCTCCACTCCATTTATTATCCTAAATTAGATGCACCTGTTTGAGGTCGTTAGCTGCATAAAGACACCTGTCCACCCCATACAATCAGTAAGAATCCAACTACTAACATGGCCAAGACCAAAGAGCTGTCCAAAGACACTAGAGACAAAATTGTACACCTCCACAAGGCTGGAAAGGGCTACGGGGAAATTGCCAAGCAGCTTGGTGAAAAAAGGTCCACTCAGCGTTGGAGCAATCATTAGAAAATGGAAAGAAGCTAAACATGACTGTCAGTCTCCCTCGGACTGGGGCTCCATGCAAGATCTCACCTCGTGGGGTCTCAATGATCCTAAGAAAGGTGAGAAATCAGCCCAGAACTACACGGGAGGAGCTGGTCAATGACCTGAAAAGAGCTGGGACCACCGTTTCCAAGGTTACTGTTGGTAATACACTAAGACGTCATGGTTTGAAATCATGCATGGCACGGAAGGTTCCCCTGCTTAAACCAGCACATGTCAAGGCCCGTCTTAAGTTTGCCAATGACCATTTGGATGATCCAGAGGAGTCATGGGAGAAAGTCATGTGGTCAGATGAGACCAAAATAGAACTTTTTGGTCATAATTCCACTAAACGTGTTTGGAGGAAGAAGAATGATGAGTACCATCCCAAGAACACCATCCCTACTGTGAAGCATGGGGGTGGTAGCATCATGCTTTGGGGGTGTTTTTCTGCACATGGGACAGGGCGACTGCACTGTATTAAGGAGAGGATGACCGGGGCCATGTATTACGAGATTTTGGGGAACAACCTCCTTCCCTCAGTTAGAGCATTGAAGATGGGTCGAGGCTGGGTCTTCCAACATGACAATGACCCGAAGCACACAGCCAGGATAACCAAGGAGTGGCTCTGTAAGAAGCATATCAAGGTTCTGGCGTGGCCTAGCCAGTCTCCAGACCTAAACCCAATAGAGAATCTTTGGAGGGAGCTCAAACTCCGTGTTTCTCAGCGACAGCCCAGAAACCTGACTGATCTAGAGAAGATCTGTGTGGAGGAGTGGGCCAAAATCCCTCCTGCAGTGTGTGCAAACCTGGTGAAAAACTACAGGAAACGTTTGACCTCTGTAATTGCAAACAAAGGCTACTGTACCAAATATTAACATTGATTTTCTCAGGTGTTCAAATACTTATTTGCAGCTGTATCATACAAATAAATAGTTAAAAAATCATACATTGTGATTTCTGGATTTTTTTTTTTAGATTATGTCTCTCACAGTGGACATGCACCTACGATGACAATTTCAGACCCCTCCATGATTCCTAAGTGGGAGAACTTGCAAAATAGCAGGGTGTTCAAATACTTATTTTCCTCACTGTATATATAGCTAAAGAAACATTCATTGAGAGACTTCCTGCAGTACCTGTGGATCCTCTGTTAAAGACCCTTGAATTAAAATTCTGTTTACATAATGAACAGGAAAACTAACAGTACTTGTTACAAGTGATTTGTATTAGTCTCATGTTAATTTATGCTCACATTATACTTACAAATACTCCCCCTGATAAACAGAACCCATGTCATGACAAGAGACACAAAGACATCTGGTCCAAAGAGAAGACCTGTGACAGACTTCCCAAGTTTCTAGTGGTTGGCCCTCAGAAGACCGGTAACACAAAACATCTAAATCTTTTTTTTTTTTTGGTTAGAAATGAATTCTGTTTTGAACAAATATGTGAGGTTGTTTGCAGTAACAGAAGCATGAACCCCTGTTGTTTGTCAGTCTTTTAAACCATAAGAAACTAAAATACAATTCAGCGATTAGCCAGGCTTTATGATGTAGAACATATTTGGCATACAAGTCACAGAACACAGAATGTTTCCAAGAAATGTGATTAATATATGACTAAAACAGCTTGACACTGTATTCTGGTGTCATGATCTTTCCGCAGGAACTACCGCACTGCACTCATTTCTTGCCCTTCATCCTGCCATTACCAGCAGCTTCCCCAGCACGGTCACCTTTGAGGAGGTGCAGTTCTTCAGCGGACCAAACTACCAGCGAGGCATTGACTGGTAACCATGGAAACTCCATCCATGCCTAATGCTCTTTGTTTCATTTGCAAGAACTCATTTGTGGATTAAATGTGTCCTACATTTATTGAGTATATTGTGCCTTAGAAAGCATGACTATTGTTATTAATGCTCATATTTTGGGAAAAGTATTAAAATGATGTCACTGGTTGAGAAAACATGCTATTACTTTTCTCAAAGTCATCAGACATGTGGTTTTGCAGGGTTGACAAAAAAAAAAAAAAAAAAAAACGAGTCAAAAAAGTTCTGTAAACTTTTTCGATTTGGACCACCTAGGAATGTCTCAGCAAGCACTCAGAACACCTGCATAGGAACATGTTTAAAACAAACCACAGACAATGCATTAAAATAAACAACATAATTCCCCTCTTAATATTTTATTGGTATAGGATTTGCCACTTGCTTCATTCTGCAGGCTAATTCTGTCCCTCTGTCTTGTCTCAGGTATATGGATTTTTTCCCCGTACCCTCGAATGTGAGCACAGACTTCCTGTTTGAGAAGAGCGCAAACTATTTTGACACTGAAACTGCCCCGAAGAGAGCAGCCGCCCTGTTACCAAGAGCCAAAATCATCTCTATACTCATCAACCCTGCTGACCGAGCGTATTCCTGGTATCAGGTGCGTTTGTGTACTCAAGAAACCAAAGGATCAAGGTTTAGCTAGTTAATTAGCATGACTCGGTTAGCCCCTGCTGGTAGATGTCATAACTACACCGTCTGATGTAAAATTGGCATTTATTTCCATTGGAAATGGAAAAACTTCTGTCCACAAAATCAGTTTTGTGAGCTACCTTCATGTGCAAACGCACAACGAGTCAGACGCCTAAGCTTTCGGAAGCAGCCATTCATTTCTTGTGTCTCTAGAGCAGGGGTGCCCAACCCTGTTCCTGCTAATCGACTGTCCTGCACAGTTCATCTCCAACCCTAATCAAACAACCGACTCAAACCCTGCTCTAGAGTCATTAGTCACATGACATTTAAGGCTCAGATGATTGGTTAAAAAAACACACCTTGCAACAGAACTTAATGCCCATAAGAAAAGATGGCGGATTCCAAATCACATGCAACAGCCAGTGAGACAAATGAAAATGATAAAGGCCCCTATATACAATATATATTGTTGAAATTGAACAAACTGGTGTGACGACATTTTGGACAAATCACGCTGAAATAATGTTTGCTTGAAGTTCGTTTCGGGAGTTCGAAATAGCTTGCAAAGCAAACTTTCCAGAAAAGTTTGTTTAAGCTGGTAAACATCCTCGTACTACCATTGGTCCGTGGCAATACGTAATAGGTAGGTGTGGCTCTGAGTCTCCGCCGCCTTTGGTGTGGAAATCTTCTCCGGTTCATTTCTTCTGTTCGGTCCGCCAAGGTCAGGCGTCTGCGAGTAATAACATGAAGTGAAGGCCAAGTATGGTAACCCATACTCGGAATTTGGCCTCTGCATTTAACCCAACCAAGTTAGTGCACACACATTAGGAGCAGAGAGTAGTGAACACACTTTGCAAACCATGGACACACAGGGGTTGCCTTGCTCAAGTCGTGGGTATTGAGGGTAGAAATGAGCACTGTTCATTCACATTCCTTCCATCTTTCAGGTTACAAGTCAGACTCTCTAACCATAAGGTTATTTTTTACATTTTAATGTTTAATACTGTAAAGCTGCGACAAACGTGACATGTTGATATGATCAGAATGGGTGAAGTCATGATGTTCACTAATTAATAACGTACACCACTGGTCACGTATTTCATACTTTCTTTCATCACTAAGCGAATAACGAAAAAGCACTTCGCCTAGAGTATATCAGCGCCTTAATGGAGAGCGTTTTCCAGATATCATAGACGACCTCCTCCAGTGACACATCAGAAGAAAACTACAACTGTTTAATGTCTCTGCTGTCACTCTCTCTCTCTAGCATCAGAGGGCTCATCAGGATCCTGTGGCGCTAAACTACACGTTTCACGAGGTGATCTCCGCTGGGCCGTCCTCTCCCGCAGCTCTGCTGTCTCTACACCGGCGCTGTCTTCAGCCTGGAGCTTACAGCAGTCATCTGGAGCGCTGGGTACATCACTACCAGCCCAGTCAGGTGTGTGTACACGCACGCCAACAGCTGACTTCTAGTTAAGCCACTATTAACCTAGCCAGGTGTGAACACAAAAGATTTACCACTTATAAGAACTCTTTTCATCTTAGTCAGCAGTTATGTCATGCTATGATGTAACTATCCTCCTTTTCAGTTCTGGATGTCAATTGTGTTCAAAACATGTGTAAACAGATAATATAATAGCAGCTAAAACACACAACACTGGTTCAGCTAGATACTGTGCGTCACTGCACAGCACCACTAAAAGCTCACCTGTGTTTACATGCATGTCTTTTAGCGGACTTAAAGGGTTAGTTCACCCAAAAATAAGATAATTTTGATGAAATCTGACAGCTTTCTCACTCCTCCATAGGCTTTCAGAGGGACCCAAACTCGCCGGCCCAGAATAGTTATTAAAAACATTGTTAAAATAGTCCAAGTGGCTACAGTGGCTCTACATTATGTTTATCATGCGATGACGATACTTTTTGTGCGGAAAAACAACAAAAATAACGACTTTATCCAACTATTAGTGTTCTTCAATGTGGGCCTCTGACGAGAGTTCACGGGAGCGCCAGGACGCATGCGCGAGAACTGAGATTACGGCGTTCTTCTTCTTCTACTCCTACTTGTTACTGGCTGCTCACTCCTTCGGAGTATTATTACCGCCATCTACTGTACAAGATGACATCCCGACATCATGTTCATCGAGACGTAAATCACAATAAGTGTCGAATTCAATAGTTTACATACAGCGCGCGTCTTCCTCTGCTTATAAACAGACCGTTTTGCGCTTCCGGCAATGTCGGGGCGTCATCTTGTACAGTAGATGGCGGTAATACGAGTGAGCAGCCAGTAACAAGTAGGAGTAGAAGAAGAACGCCGTAATCTCAGTTCTCGCGCATGCGTCCTGGCGCTCCCGTGAACTCTCGTCAGAGGCCCACATTGAAGAACACTAATAGTTGGATAAAGTCGTTATTTTTGTTGTTTTTCCGCACAAAAAGTATTGTCGTCGCATGATAAACTTAATGTAGAGCCACTGTAGTCACTTGGACTATTTTAACAATGTTTTTAATAACTATTCTGGGCCGGCGAGTTTGGGTCCCTCTGAAAGCCTATGGAGGAGTGAGAAAGCTGTCAGATTTCATCAAAAATATCTTAATTTGTGATCCGAAGATGAACGAAAGACTTGCATGGTTGGAACAACATGAGGGTGAGTAATTACTGACAGAATTTTCATTTTTGGGTGGACTATCCCTTTAAATAAATTAATGAATAAAATCTTATTTAATGAAAAATGTGAAATATTTCTAAATATTTTTCTACACAGTTTCTATCGATAAGATATTTTTAAGCTTGGCATAACTAGAAAAATATGTTACATTACATTCAAAGGTTTGGAGTTGGTAAGATTTTTTGTTTTTGAAAGAAGTATCTTATGCTCACCAGGGCTGCATTTATTTGTTAGAAAATACAATTAATATTGTTAAATATTATTAGACTTAAAAATAACTGTTTTCTGTTTTAATAAACTTTTAAATATAATTTATTCATGTGGTGGCAAAGCTAAATTTTCAATAATTTTTTTTTCCAGAATGTTTTGGTAAATGTTTTTGTTCAGATGGGAAAAAAATAGAAACTTGATCAATGAATGAAAGAATTAATTTCTTCAAAAAAAAAAAAAAAAAAAAATCTTACTGACCCCAAACTGTATTCATAAAACAGATAAAATTGCTAATAAAAAAATCTTTTTCAATTTTGTCTTATTTTAAGTCATCTTGAGACCCCCTGGTTGAGAATCACTGTTCATTTATAAGTGTATTACTGTAAACTGTTAAATTATAAACATGAATGAAAACTGGAGTTGTCAGCGGTATCAACACCTTTATTTATGTTGAGAAATAACCTAGAATATTCACACATAATGAATGCATGCACACACATTTGAGTCTTCAGTGAGCAGGTGTGTTGAGCTGCCTCAGTGTGTGTGATGTGTGTTTCATCCTGTGAACAGCTGTTGATCGTGGATGGTGTGCAGCTGCGCTCCAGTCCTGCTCAGATGATGGATGGGATTCAGAAGTTCCTGGGAGTCACACCGTACTACAACTACACACAGGCTCTGGCGTACGACCTCTCCTTATTACACACCTTCTCACGCTTAATAAAACTACATTTATTACAAAACTGATACAGTAGTTCCAGTCCTGGATGCTAATTTGTCACATTTTAATTAAAGGTACACTATGTAACTTTTGGCCATTTAGTGGATAAAAAACAAACTGCATGCTTTTTGAGGAAGAACATTGTTTTGGTTGTGAGTGGCTGTGCTGGTGAATATGGTTGTTATATTGCTTTTATTACATGGCTTGGTTGAATTCTAATGTACAATGCGGTCTGTTATTTCTTGATATACCATGGTCTGGGTGAATACTCGATTCTGATTGGCTGCAGGGTGTCCATTAAAAAGTGATAGAGGACACCTAGTAAAGGAGTTCTGGTGAAACTGACTGTTTACCGTTCGAAATTAATAAATAAATGCGCTGGCTACATCAGCTGTGAGTAACCATAGCAACAGGCAGTAAACTGAAGGGTTCTATCAAAGAGTATAGAAGTACCAAGAGGCGAAACTCAATAGAACGTTCCATTGCAACAAACTCACCCATGCGCAGAGCTGCAGCTCCGCCATCTTGGACTGAACGCAACACAGCTGTCATAGAATTGAACGATACCGGTTCAAATTCAAAAGCGGTTAAATTAACTAAAAAGTAGTTTCTAGTTTTTAATATCTCTAGAGCAGACATATCCCATGTCTCCCGGAAGATCCGGGAGTCTCCCGCATATTGATAGCGGCTCCCTGATGCCCGCAAATTAGCTAAAATCACCCGGAATCTAAAGCGAGCGAGCAAGAGCGCGCAGCTCCAAACCGTGTAACGTTAGAGCACACGGCAGAAAGGGTGAGGAAGCGAAATATCAACATATCAACCTAAAATGTGGAACACAATTTGTTCAGATTTTTTGCTTTCATTTTCTTGCAGTTCTAGAGTAAAATATATTTTGTAATATATATATTTATATAAAATATAAATAATTATATTTTAAATTTGTACATTTTAATAAACTCAAACTTGCATAACTTTTTTCTGTTTCACTTTCATAATTTATTTCACTTCAACAATAATCTGACAAATTAAAACAAGACCAACCATAGGTCTAAATTCCAAAGCATTCTTGAATTACAACCATTTAAGTTTGGATAGTGATTTTCATGTTTATGCGAAAAAAAGGTGACACTAGTTAAAGGGTTAATTTAGTGATAACAATGAATTAATAAAGCGGTCATTTGCCAGGTTAGGTTCATATCTCTGAAAGTATGCGATTTAAAAAGCCCATTTCGAGTCTTGACAATTTCGACCAAATACATAACATTAGCAAACTGTTACTGCGGTTATGGGATAGCTTACATTAACGTTACAGCACCTGTTATCGTTGACGTTAGATCACTTTAAAGTTAATAAAAACCTTTTCTACTTTACCTCTCTGGATCTTTGGGGAATCTATGAAATGCTAGTTGATTGTTTGTACACTGGTAGTTGTTGCAGTTGATGGCAGAACACTGTTTTCTTTGTTTCCAATTATTTCCAGACATAATGTTAATGCTGTACAGTAGTTGTGCTAACGGTAAAGCCGTTGGTTCAGTCCAAAATGGCGGCCGCGCTACCGAAGCGCCACCTAGTGGCTGTTGTCAAAACTGCAACGGAGTTTCGCCTCTTGTTACTTCTATACTCTTTGGTTCTATGAGCTGAGCGGACTATAAATATATCCGGTTGCTAAATAAACCGTCAGGCGTAACCAGGGAAACCAAGTTATTGTTTGTAAAAACTTTAGATTTCGATTGTAAAACTAATTAAAATATGAACTAATGTTTTAAAAATGTGTTATTTGGCAAGTGACCATGGTATAAGCGGGTTAATGCCCTTCGAGGTGTCCATTGTCAGGTATTAATGGACGACGGCGAGGCGTGAACCGTCCGACGCGCAGCGGAGGGCATTAACCCTTACATAACAGACCGCTGCTAAGTATAACACACCGTTGCCATGCAAAACAGAGCGTTGCCATGGACATGCAGGATTTTAACCGTAGAGACGGAACGGACTATTTTCTTTAGCGGAAGCAATACAATCGTTTTTAAATCAATAAACTCCTTTTTAAATCAATATTTTGTGTCAAATTATTGATTTATTTGGTAGGTAGCCATGTAATAAGCGGGATAATGTAGAGCGAGGCCGTTGTTATAGCGAATACAACCCCTTCAGGCTGATTCAATCCTGATCAGCCTGTCGGGGTTGTATTCGCTATAACAACCGCCTCGCTATACATTATCCCTTACATAAAACATTCGCTACTAGGCTTATAGATGTATCCAGTTTTGATGGAAAGGATCTCAATCTGACTAGCTGAAGATGTTACAAGATGTTATGGGTGATTCCTCAGATAATTGGAGATTTAGCTGCTCCGTGTCAACCTTTCTCACTCGTTGTGAAAACTAACCTATGCCACTCACACACCATACAAATGTTAAAGTAGACGGAGCAACTTTTCTCTATTTATGGATATGACGAGACTCGCACGAGTGACGCATGTATGCAATTTCCTGTGAAAACCATCCCAACAGATCTAAAACATAAACACTTACCATCACCATTAGTGATGGTATCATTACCATAGTGAATCAAGACAAAAACACGTTTTAGAAGATTGAAGGATTGATGATGTATTGACTCATTGATTCATTTTGAACAAAAAAAAAGTTACATAGTGTACCTTTAAAATGTATGTCCTTAATATTTTATTATGTAAAACAAAAAGTCCCACCAAGTGGCAAACTCTAACAAATGATGGTAGAGTTTTTCTCAGAACTAATATAATTATCCCAGAGCCCTTTTTAATTATTTTAACCTTTTGTCATGTATTAAGGTTTTTACATTATATTAATAACAGTTATACATTTTTATTTATTGCTGAAATCTAGGAATGTATGTACAGTAATGTTTATTTTCAAAAGTCTTACTAAGGGAAAAGTAACCCTCTCTCTGCTCTCTGTTGAAAGGTTTGACGAGAGTAAAGGTTTCTGGTGTCAGAAACTGGAGGCAGGACGCACTCGCTGTCTGGGAAAGAGCAAAGGAAGGAAATATCCTGACATGAGCCTGGAGGTACAGCTCACTTCTCATGCTAGAGCTCCAGATATGGAGATAAGATACTCTAACTGAACAAAAATAGACATTGCATTTCAATTATAGCCAGTGAAGTTTATTTAGTCCTGTTTTCCTCTCTATGATTCAGCAGCACAGTTGAGAAAGCTGATTGAACAGAATTTATAAGATCGACTTTGAGGGTGTAGAAAGTCAGTTAGAAATCAAGTGAGAATAGAGCAGAGATAAAATAAAGTTTAAATTTTCATGCTATAATGATGACTAATGTCAACTATGATCTCATAATTATGATTTACCAAAGTTTTTTTAATTTATTAAATGGCACATCAAATTTTCATGCCATATTTAAGATTTTATATCAAGTTTGACTTTTTGTCAATTTTTATATTTTATGTCATGACTTTGTCAATTTCAACCTTTTATCTCATAATTATGAATTAGTATGCCATAATTTCAACCTTTTGTCAATTTTGACTGTCATAATTGACTTAGTATCTCATCTTTTTTACTTTTTATGCCATAATTGTCTTTTTATCTCATAATTTTCAGTCATAGACTTGGTGTCTCATAATTCTTTTTACTTTATCTCATAATTAGTAAATTATAATTCTATTTTGTCTTTTTTGTTATGATTTATTATCTCATAATTGACTTACAGTACTGTATGTCAATTGACACTTGTCACAATTATGATTTATAAATTATAAGTCAATTATAAGACAATAAATCATAACAAAAAAGACAAAATTATGACTGTCACAATTATGAGATGTCAATTATGAATTGTCAAAATTGACATAAAAAGCCAAATTATGACAGTCAAAATTGAGATTATGATGCTGTCATTATGTTGGCATTTTTTTCTTACTGTAATTTTGACTTAGAGTATTTCAAATGACTCATGTCACAATTATGATTTTATCTCATGATTTTGACTTTTTATGTCATAATTATGTTTTACCAAAGCATGATTTTATTTCTTAAGTGATGGAAATGAGCTTCCATAATTATATATTTGTGTGTAACTCTCATTTTGTTTTCTTCCCATCACTCCAGTCAAGGGCGTTTCTGTCAGAGTATTACCGCGAGCAGAACGTGGAGTTACTCAGGATGTTTAAACGTCTGGGTCAGCCTCTGCCCGTTTGGCTCAGAGACGAACTGCACAACGCCAGCTGGAGCTGATAAGAGCCTTCATGAGGAGAACCACGGCAGAACCCTGCTCCACATAGGAGAACTCAGGGCCCGTGTGCGGCAGGAGCCAAAAGAGGACTGACCCCTCTCGCCCTCCTTACTCCGCACAGGCTCTGACCGAGGAGACGGCCCGATCACGCTGTCAGTCTGAATGAAGCCCTCAGAGTCAGAGTTGCCCTCAACCTCGTTATGGGAACTTGTAGTAGACCTTTATGGATTCACAGATATGGAAATGGGAGTGACCTGATTGGACAGTTTTAAAAATACTTCTAGAGTGGTTTAAAATCCGTTGTGAACTTGCTGTTTTGAAATGCAAACATTGTCTTATAGGAAGAGAGGGAATTGCACAGAACCTCTTGAAGATTGGGAACATTTTGTGGAAATACCCATGAAAGGGAGGAACTATGAGAGGATTATTTAAATGTTATTCTCAAAAGTCTTTAACTCTGCCAAGCAGAGAAGTATTTAAATGTGCATCATAAATTTCAGCCATCTTGCTGCCTTTAAAAAAAACAACAACAAAAAAAAACAGTTACTGTTAAGTGATTTCTGTTTGAGGTCAACAAACATTGTGCAGCCCAAGGAGCTAAGAAGAGAAGTACGGTATGCTGCAGACTTTTGCCAATGAGTGAATGTGAATTTTGTGTATGTGTAGCAACAGTTGGGTACATAAAAAATGAATTCACAGTAATGTGATCCCATGTCTGGTATTCAGGTTAAATACACACATATTGGGAAATAAAGGCACAGAATGGAGACGGGCATCTCGGTTTCCTCTTCTTTAAAGAGTAAAATAAGGTGAACTGGAGATGAGAGGTGAGTATCTTATCTCTTTTCCTGCAGTCTGCTTTATCAGATGAGAAGAAGAATAGAGAGAGTTTGATTAATCACCGCCCAGAAACAAGAGACTCGCCCTCCATTTGAGAGATTGGGGGCCCAGCTGCTCGACTGTAGGAAGCAAAGCCCTTAAATAAGACTTGCTCAGGTCCGCTGGGAACCGCCACAGACAGCACACTGCGTGCTGGAGGGTAGAGGAAGGAAAATAAATGGTGTGAAGCCTAAAGTGCCTATGCATCTGACTGCAGACCCACTCTATAGAAGCAGGAAATGCTGCTTACTGAAGTATTACTTTTCCTAGCATATCTTTACAGCTGGACACGTACAAAAACTATAAGGTTTAATTCACAGTATATTAAACATGGACATGTATGGTACGGTTGTTGGTTCATGAAGCACGTACTGTTGCCTCATGAAATCAACAACCAGAATATTTAACTAGGAATGGGCAACTTGAGATTCAAATGCTTCTTTCAAAACGAAATAATTGCTTTTCATTCATTAACCAGCATAACACTCCTGGATTAAAGGTGCATTCAGTGGGTGCTTCTCAATAAGGCTGCGAGAAGAGATGATCAGAGAAGAGATGACGCTGAGGCAGGGGAGGTTATTTTGATTAAAGATTATAAGGGCACATGAATAAAAAATATGCACGGATAAATCATAATGCTGCAATATTCCATAAAAAATAAGAATAGTCCATTTTTATTTTATGGTGACTAGAATGTCGATCTAGTAAGTGCACACGGTTACGTCACAAGGTTTCGTCCACGTGGTCACGGCACGATAATACCATTAAAAAAATAAAATAAAAATGTATACGAACTTTTACTTTGTATTAACTGATTATAATGACAAAATGTGTGGTGTTGATTACATTACGGACAGTTAGAATTAAGTGATTAATTTACATCAAAAGAAAAAAAATGCCTTCATCTCTGAAATCATTTTCGTCTTGCATTCCATAATGAAACTGGTCGAACTCAGTCCCGATTCCTTTTCTGATAACTTTGTGTATGTGTGTGAATTGGAATGTGTGCAAAGGAAGATTGTGGACTCAAGGATATGCACTCATTCCTTAAAAAAAATAAACTGAACATTTGACAGGAAACAAACGCTTCCTTCCAATGACCCTCTCATCTCACCTCTCCAACAAAATGAGTCCAACAAAAAAGCAACTTGAGAATCAGCACTCACTCAAGATTTTCTCCGTCATCAAATCTTTCCACCTTGTGTAGGCTACTCCGTTCTTTATGCTCGATTTTTACACTTCTTTTGTCCATATTTTTTCAGCCGTAGCCTACATTGTGTTATTTTCCCGTTTTCTCCACTGCTAAATGAATAGACAGTTGGCCAAAAGTGGTGTTCGGAGGGGGATAATTGTTTTTAATGACCCTACAAGTTCGATTAAAACCATCAAAAATATGTGGAATTATTTTAAATATGAGGGAAGAACAAAACACTCATTAAGGTATTTATCTGGCAGAATTATTTGGCAAAAAGGTAAACTTACAGCAACAGGTTTCATTTTACTGCAAAAACCCCCATAGAAAACAAGGGAAAATTCATACATTGACAACATCATAAACTGTTATTAATATTGTGTTGGTTCTCTCTTTTGTAATTTCTTTGTATGGACACCGTGGCCAAAATAATGCACAACTATGCAATATGCTTTAAAAAAAAATCTTTAATAAAATTTGAATGAAGGGTCAATTTTTCTAAGCTGGACATCACTTTTGGAGGGGGTGACCCACAACATAGGCTACATAATTAAAACAGAAGTCATTATGTCTTCAGTGTAAATCATTCAGACGACAGTTCACAAAACCTATTTATTTCTTAATCTGTATTTTTTTTTTTTTTAAATAAGCACCAAACTACTAAATGCACCTTTATGTTCCGTGAGGCCTGAAAAGTTAGACACATTCTTCATTGTAATAATGTGCATGAATGAATCTTTCAAAATAAGACCAGAGACACATATCAAGGCAAATACAGTAGATGTTGTAAATTTCATGTGGATTTTTACATTGCACGAAAAAAAAGCACAGAATCAGCTGCAGAAATGCTCTTTTTATTAAATACTTTCCAGATCAAGTTTCAATAATAACAAAGCTATGATAAAGACCTACTAACATTCAGACAAACACTTGATAGTTGTCATTTCATGGTTTTATTAAATGTATGATCATGCAAAAATCCAGCATCCATGTTTAAACTCCGAGTATATACGAAGCCCAATAGTATACCATTACAATGCAATAGATTTACTTAGAATGAGGGGAGCATACCAAGCAGAGGCTTTTGTTTTATATATTTTTCACTATTTTCTACATTTTTTTGTTTTTTCATTTTTAATATGGTACATCACTTATAATTCCCAATGGAGTGATTTTCATGTCGAGATGCAAATACTATGAGAATCTTTTCTCCTTTTTTATTAAGTAAACACAGACAGTGAAAAAAAAAAAAAAAAAAAAAAAAAAAAAGATTTACCAAGAAAAGTACACATGCATATTCTCTGGTTTATTTAAACTGCGTGTTTGATTTCTCCTGTCATTGGACGGGTGGGCCAGAAGACTCATACATCTGCCGTCTGGCCCAGGATTCAGACCGAGCTTTCAGGGGTTGGGTATTTATTTCGCTAAATCTATCAGCTAGTTACTCCCCATCTCAATCCCTTTCATTTTCATGGAGCTGAAGATGTCGACCATGTACAGTAAAAGGAACTTTTGGATGGGTTTAAATAAAAATGAAAAGGATAAAAAGCGTAGATCTAGTTTGGCCAGGCAAGGCAGCAGTTCCCCATAGGACAAATAAAAGGAAAAAGGACAAAAAATAGCAATAAAAAAATGCAAGAAATAAGCGCGAGACACAAAACGGACGTGAAAACAGCATCACATATAATCTAACAGCATCACTACGTACTTAAAAGACATTGTCATTAAGGTGATAAACGCGCACACGCACACACGCACACACACACGTGCGGAGGTATAGTCCTGATATGTCACAAAGCCCAGCACACAATGAGGTGTGCGAACACTACATGTATTTACAGACCGTTACAAAAGACTGATGTGTTTCAAGGAGACGGGGTGAACTCGTAGTTTTGGTTGTTGTTTTTTTTTTCCCACACGTAATATATTGCGTCAAACGAAACTATACTAAAATCTATCTAAAGACAAAACCGTAGCAGTGATGAAAAGCATCCGTGCAACTACAGACTCAACAGATTAATCACTTGCGAAAAACCAAACCCTCACTTCTAAGTTAAGTAACAGTAACACTAAAACTGAGTTTAAATAGTCAGTGCCATAAAGCCTGCGTAATATAATTTGTGGTGAAATCTAACAAACTGATGTGAATTTCAATTGTACAAACATTAAAACTGTGATTTTAAACAACGTAACTCTGGCAACTGGACGCGTTGGGTTTCGTTTTTTCCTGACCCGCTCCTTGTGATGGGATGAACTGAATGGCATGTATTTACAGAGCACGTACACCCCCATGAACCACGGCCACGACAACACTGAGGACAGGGTGAGTTAGACACGTCCAACATTACTAAAACAACTGAGTACGTCTACAGTGCAGCTGAGTGGTGGAAGAAGGGATGGCGAGTCGAATACTAAAGCTATTTTCATCATGATGCAGTTTGTAAAAATGACTAGTCCTCCTTTGAGCTCAAACCTGACGAGTTTGGAAAATGGGAATGAGGTTCATGTCTGACTATCACAGTACATCCTGCCTGTGTGTATAAAGGCAGTGGTTTGTCTATGGCGCTAATATGACTAGCAAAACAGGAAGGGCAAATCTACTGGTCGGCGTTTAGTTGTGTGCTGTTCACTTGGGCTTTCTTCATATTAAATCTAAATGGAGGATTCAATTTATTTCCAATCGCACACACCCCCACACAAACATACCGAGCGATCAGGAACGACATCTTTCCCTAAACCTGGATGGTGAGAGTTCATACCTCCTTTAAATATCTCTGTATATCTTTACATGTTTATTTAGATTAGCTTAAAAAATAAAACAGTCTTAAAAATTCAAACTGAACATAAAATACTTGTGTTACGTCAGTCCAAGAAAAAAAAAAAAAAAAAAAAAAAAAAAAATCAAATAAAAGAAAGAGTTCCACATTAACACAAGAGATTACTAAAACCTGGGCCGCACAAACTTTATCTCAGACCCAAGTTACATAAAAAGCCAACACCGAACAGAAACACTCCTTAAAAAGACTAAAAACTACACTTTGGTTCTTTTTTGATATGAAGAACTTCTGCTCTCGGATTAGACAACACGTTCCCTTAATTTTTCATATAATTTTGTTTCCAAAAATCTGCAAAGTATACAAGAATGATTGTGATGACAAACCTGTAAACTTTAGAAGCTTTTGGGCGCTAATCCATTTTGTGATTTTTTTTTTTTTTTTTTTTTTTTTTTTTTAAGTTCAGCCCCCCACCCTGCCAACTCTCATCCTGGTTTACTTACATAAATGCTTTTTCAAACTTGATTGTAGCTTCTGGTTCAGCTAGCGATTTTTACAATGTACAGTATATTTATGAATTCATAGATCAGTACTTACAACACCTTCTGAACATCTTTAACGGGCAAAAAAAAAAAAAAGATGGTTCTGTGGGAAAAGGACAAAACAGCACCCCCATGTGGGCGTCAGATACATGCACCGTCCCTTGGGCGGGGCCACGGCCGCGGCCAGCTCCCGTTGGTCAAAGATTGGACAGGATAGGTGGTGTTGACAGTTGAACTGGATGTCGTCAGAGTTCCTCACTGGTGTGTCTGTAACTTTAAGAGCTGTCATCCAGCTGGCCTTCACATGCCCGTCCAGCCACAAAGAAGAAACATTCCCATTATCTCGAGAATCCAGGTAAACTGAAAGAAATAAAGCTTTCTGTGAATGGAAATGTGCATCATCAGTCTTATGCATATTTTGCTTCCTTCAAGGGATAGCTTTCCTAAAAATGTAGGATTTTTTTTTTTCATTTCAACACCCTCAAGTTGTTCCCAGTTTCTTTCTTCCATTGAACACAAAAGATGATATTTTAAAGGAATGTTGGTAACCAGAAATTTGACGGCACCCACTGACTTCCATAGTTTTGTTTTCCTACTATGGAAGTCAATGGTTGCTGTCAATTGTCTGGTTAACAACATTCTTTAAAATATCTTCTTTTGTGTTCAACAGAAGAAAAACTCATACAGGTTTGGAACAACATAAGGGTGAGTAAATTATGAACAAAAAAAATTTGTTTGGGTGAACCATCACTTTAATCAGGCACGTTTTTCACATTAGTTAAATTCCGGGGGCGAAATGACAAAAACTGTCTATTGTTAATAGTGCAGCGATGTACGAAGCACTTTCAAACCAAGCAGCCTTCTGCGGAAATTACACATGGCCAACCGGAACCCGTTGCAAAATCTTCACGATAAAAATCATTTGCAATCGTGAAATTCCCGTTCATGTGGATTTCTATTGAAATTACTTAATTTTTTCCACGAAAATTTGCAGAAATATAAATATACCGCACCTTTAGAGGATTTTTTTTTTATTTTTATGCAAAAGTAACATAAGCATTACTTTCCATAAAAAGTAACAGTTACTTCTTAGGGAGTAATGCAATATTGTAACATTACTTTTAAAAGAAACTTTCCCAAACACTACAAATAAGACAAATAAAGTTGAAGCAATCATGAGAAATAAAATCACAATGGTGAGATTACCTTTTTATTTTATTGCTTCTTTTTTTAATCCAGGCTTAATTACATACGTTAAATGACGGAGAAAAATGGCGGAGTGCGAATGGGGTGTTTTTACCTGTCCTGTGCAGTTCACTGTAAGGGGGCGGCTGGTGCCCCTGAGCAGTGGAAGTGGACGTTAAGCCACTTGCTTTCACGGCGGTGCCACACGCGCGTCTCCTCCGATTGGCAGCTACGCGGGCGGCCCTGGCTGTCGATGTACTGCGTCAGCCGGATATACGCAATGCAGGCAGCGTCCTCCCCGATGAGATGAACGTGAGGATTGAGAATAGTGGTGTGCACGGGCTTGTTGTTCTTACTCAACACTGTAAAAGCCAAACACATTGATTTTATCTCAGTTATGGTCAATAGTTGTGACTTGAATGAATGATTATTTAAGGAAAAGCAACTATACTCATAGTTAGACATGACTCACAGTGCTCAAAGTAAAACTTGTGGAAGTCCATCCCCTCGACCAGGTTCCCCAAAGCTTCAGGCTCAAAAGAGGTCAGACCAGGGTCACAGATTCTTCTGTGGTACATACGAATGTTTACAGTGAAGCAATTTAATTGGAGCCCGGATACAACTGGATATTACCAGCATTTCGTGGCTAGATACAATATTCTCTCAAAATAACAGGAGCATCTGTTCACAAACTACTGATCAGCCTGGGAATTCAGTTCTTTCAGACCAATATTTTATAGGCCTGTTTGTACATTTTTAATATAAAATGCAACTTAAAGCCTTAAATTTATACAATGACTTACAATTTTCCAAGTATCTTTGTTACAAAAGATCCCTGTGTTGCAGTCATGTGCAGGTGGGCTGTACTTACGTGTATGCTTCAAAGTCTCCATTGTTGACAGCTTCGATCAACTGCTCCGTGATCTTTATAATCTCCTGCTTACGAGCTACTCGAACAGAACGGGTGAAAGATGAGGGATGATGGAGGGAGAGGAAATTAAATGATGAAAAAAGAAAAAAAAAACAACAACGGAAAGTTAATAAGTACAACCTGCACTGCTCACACTGCAGATACCTGCGAAAGTTTCATATTAAAGAGATTGTCCACCCAAAAAAGAAAATTCTTTCATTAATTACTCGCTCTCATGTCGTTCCAAACCCGTAAGACTTTCGTTCATCTTTGGAACTCAAATGAAGATCTTTTGATGCTTCAAAAAGTTCATAAAGAGCAGCACGTTTGAGCTTCAGCAAGAGGTTTGTTCTCGCGCATCAGACAGGTTCGGTTGAGCTTCTGTCTTATGTTTGCTGATCAATGTTTATATGTGAATAAAAGCCTACATTCAATCTGTTCATCATATAAAGAGACTGAGTCTCTTCAGAAAATGTGGACTAAACAGCTCAATTCATATGGATTAGTTTTAAGATCTCTTAATGAACTTTTTGAAGCGTCAAAGTGGTAGTTGCATAGCTGCCAATGGAGGGACAGAAAGCTCTCAGATTTCATCAAAAAGATCTTCATTTGTGTTCCGAAGATGAACAAAAGTCTTACGGGTTTGGAACGACATGAGGGTGAGGAATTAATGACAATTTTTATTTTTGGGTGAACTATCTCTTTAAGGCCTGCTGACACCAAGAGTAAAAGTGACATAAAACTACAAACAAACAAATCGTAACTCAAATTTATCAGTCTGTGAAAAAAAACATATGCCTAAATAAAAATAAAATGTGTTGAAAATACTCAGAAACCAGCTTCACCTTGATCTGAAAAGCTTGTATCTTATTGGTCGGCGAGTTTTGGTGCGTTCACGCCATGTCGCAGTTACTGTAAATACTTGATGACAAACTGGAAGTTCTACTCAGAGGTTTTCAGCTTCCTGCATTTATACATTTCTATGGCAACACTATTAATGTCAAAGTAATATCGGAGTAATTAATAGACAAAAATATAATAACATTTAAAGTTATTTAGTAGGACATTAGACATGATTATCCAACTCTTTTCTAGAAACAGTAAACTCTATTGATATTTTGATATTTGATATTTTCAAATTAATCTTGCATTATTAAGGCATTAGTCAATGATTGTAAATACTGTTTCAGAGTCGAAAAGTTGAAATCTCGTAATTACGATAATTCTGACAAGCCGTGAACTCATCTTTTTTTCCACAGAGAAAAAAAAAAGAGAATAAAAATGTGCACATTTTCTCACTGTGATGGGAACAGTACAAATGCATGTAATCAATTTAAATGCTTAAATAGGCCTTTATAGTGTGTAAATATGCATTTGGATTAACACTTTATTCGTTAAACTACTAAAAATCTACCCGCTAAAAATCAGTCACAACCTAACACAATACAAACTGCCCACTGTGACATCATATATAATGTCACTAGCTAATTCTATTAGCATGAAGAATTTGATTTCCTGTTGATTTCCTGTGTGTGTGTGTGTGTGTGTGTGTGTGTGTGTATGTGTCCTGGTCTACCCCACACACTTACACTGAGCTGCGGACACACTCGCTGTGATACCGCCGACCCCATGGACTGAGGCACAGGGGCCAGAATGAGTTCGCTCTAACTCTTGACATGAGGCATATTCTGAACTGTTCCATGCCAAGCGTTTAACGTCATGCACGGGGACGGCTGCAACACACAACGCAGCACACGCAACGGTGAGGTGATGATGCATGCAGAAAGAGAGAGGACGCATGAACACATGAGTATGAAGTACAACATCACATATCTTAGATCACCCAAAATAAAAATTCTATCATTCTTTTTTGCATCCACAGAATACAAAAGGAGAATATTTATGCAGCTCTTTTTCAAACCATGAAATTACATAGGGATGGATAATGTGGAGCTATGAAAATGTATCATAAAAGTGGTTTATGTGACTTATATAGCATATTCAAAACCTTAGTATATTCAACAGCTTTATTCTTTTTGTAGCCTCCTAGTCCCTGGTCACTTTTGTATGGAAAGATCAGCATGAACATTTGGCTAAATTTCTCCTTATGTATTCATACTGGTTTGGAACAACATGAAAGTGAGTAAATTATGATAGAATTTAAATTTTTGGGTAAACAATTCTTTTAATGCCTTAAATAAAAGTATACGCAATGAAGTAATTTTGCTGTACTTCATAAACGGTGTTAGAATGCACATAAAGGGATGAATAAAAAAGAATGGAAAAGTTTAAAATGGAATTATGATGTTCAAAGCAAGTCAAAATGTAGACAATAAATTGATCACTTATGAAGTAATGAACAGGAGGGAGGGTGGAGGAAACTGCTGAAGACAGATGCAGACAGATGTTAAAAGAAAAGAAAGCAGGTGTGGATGATGTGTTGCAGCTGCAGTGTTTTCTGGCTTGGACACAGAATCAACTCAATTTTTGATTCTTATACCATTATCAGCCACTTAACAGAAGCCTTAACTCATATGTGTCAGTTCCAACTTTTGTGTTAATTTAAAAATAGTAAAATAAGCATTAATTTCAGCAATTCTATCAGCATCCCATTTTTTAGCATTAATCTATATCATGCATATACAGTACTGTATCTGTGTTATGTCCGCCAACCTGCTCTCTAGATTTAAAATACTGTGGTTTATAATAGTTTTAGTCATTCAAATTGGGGTTTAAGACTTTATGTTTTTAAATTACGCTCATCAAGGCTGCATTTATATATGATGATAAATCTTATCAGTAAATTATATTTTTTATTTTAATATATTTTAAATTGTGATTTATTCCTGTGACAGCAAAGCTGAATTTTCAGCACCATTACTCCAGTCTTCTGTGTCACATGATCCTTCAGGAATCATTCTAATATGATTTGCAATTTATTAATGGATCCTTGCTGAATTGAGTCTTACTGACCCCGTACTTTTTGAAAAGTAGTTTATGTAAATGGCTTTGGTCATTTACCAAACCCAGTTGAAGAAATATAATACAATTATTTCAAATTCAAAACAAGCATTAGAATTCATAAAGGACTATGAATAATGATAGAAGAAAATAAAAGCATAATTTCACTAGATACTCTACATACTAGGCCTATTTCAGGTTTTTCTTAAGGTCAGCAATACATTAGAGACTGTATGGAGTAGTGTAATATGTAGCTTGGTTGTGGGAATCTATTGAAATGCGTGTACGTGCAAAAATGCATATTAACGTTTAAGACGTGTGCAATACTTTTATCACAATCAGGGAGGAGAATGTAGGAAAAATCAGGAGTAGAACATCTAAAGGGTCAATCTAGCAACTAAAGGGCATGTTCTGTCACTTTACAACAGTACAGTTGAGTAGCATGCATCAGGGGGTGAATACATTTGTGAGCAGAAAAGGGGATCAACAACTGTGACATACTGTTCTACACGGAAAACAAGTGACCCATATGGGCAGAAAGGCTGGAGTTGTGTGTGGGGGGAGGGGGACAAAAAGGTCTTGACTTGAAGGTTTGAGGGGGAGATTGAAGGTGCCCAGGTGGTACGAGAGGATCTTGACTTACTGGCAGGAGAGCCCTGTGGTGAAGCCACCAGAGCGGGCGGCTCTTCCCCGGCACTGCACTGACTCATCACGGCACTGTCACTGCTCGCTCCCTGCGCACTCTCGGCTGGCACAGCCCCAAAACCACACGACACCAGGAGGAAAAACACACACATCTCTCATGTCCTTCACCAGCCGAAACAAACTAACACAGACACCACACCAACGCTGGCACGCAATCATGACTAAATAGCTTAACGGTCACGAAGACGCTGAATGGGATGCGTTTAGATGAGCTGTTCTCGATAAAAGAAGCACTGTGTTTATGGGAACAGGACTACAGGTGATGATCCTGGATTTTCCAGCCGAGTTATGAGTGATGGGGTGTGACGCAGGTCTGCATCTATGGGTGTGGTGAAGCTGAGTCGTGTTTGTTGTGCTTGGACAACAGCGCGCTCAGAGATCGTTTCTCCAGGCTCCGCGCCAATTTCCTGTCCTCATCACCTAACCTCAGACGTGACGGAGCTAATGATAAGGCTCTTTAAGCTGCTATTGTCTGTTCAGGCTCGGAGTGAATAAGGAGAGGAAATGAATTCGAGCCTGGCCCTTTTCGTGACAGAAAATTGTATCGGCGAGAGTCCCTCGGGAAAAACAGTACGGTTCACAACATGCTAATGAATTTACAAGACACGGCACATCAACAAACATCTAAATAAGTGGGGTGAAAAACACAGGACACACACACACACACACAAAATCTACAAGGAAACCTACTGAGACACTGACAGCTTAAAAACAGATGTATATATATATATATATATTTAAATTGGATTAAATCGTCTGAATGTGGCTGCAAATTAATTTGCGTGACAATGACAAATTGTGTGAGTGATCTGACATAGAAATGCTTATTAAAGCCCTATTCAGATGGGACTAGTTTTCTCTGATGACGTCAGGTAAATTTTGTGTTTCACAGATGTACTTTGCAATTTTATTTCAGTTTGAATTAAACATGTCTCTGTTTTTCCTCACACTAATCTATCGTTCAGAGAAATCTAATCCCATCCAGACAGGAATGTTTCTGAATGCGTTGGGGTTTCTTTCCACAATGAATTTGCCCTCATACTGTAGCTAAATCTGTCAGGTGCACCTTCACTATGGACCTTTTCTAACATTGTATCTCTAAACTAAAAATATAGTTGTAAACCAAAAGGGTTGTGCCATCATGCATGTTAATGTTTAAAGCACAATCCATCAAACCCCGTCTCAATGCCCTCTATCGTAATTCCCCTCCTTTCCATCCGGCAGCATGAGTTCAAATCACAAAGCTTCAGGTGTCTCCACAGCCAGCCTGATGTGAGATATTGTTCAATCAAAGGCTTTTTTGGGACTGCAGTACCGGAAGTGTTCAGAGAGGAGAGGGATTACCCTTCTGACACGAGCACCGGGAGCGGTGCTGAAGGCATGCAGAGAACAGGAGAGAAGATCTGTGTACCTTTCCTACCTTTCATATCCTCTTCCTCAGTGGTGTTACAGCTCTCTGTGGAGCCCTGATGACAGAAACAGAGACAGACAAAGAACATACAAGACAAACAAAACATGAGACATGAAGGAAAAGTCATGAATAGCATTAGGCTATGGTCTCTGAAACAAGTTTCAGAATTAGGGGTGGGAATCTTTAGGCACCTCACGATTCAATTCAATGTGAGTGATTCTTGATACATCTAAATTTTTTAGCAACAGTGCAGGGTCACAAATCTTTTGCAAGTAAATAAATAAAAAAATAGATTTTTTTTTTTGATTCAGACAGCAATTAAAAAATAACTGAACTTTTTAGCAACAGTACAGTCCCATAGTCTTGCCAAAGTTATACAATTATTATTATTAGTAGTATATTAATATTAATATTATTATTAATAATAAAACTCACAATTCAACTTTTTCATTCAGAGCGCGATTACAAAATGTGTATAATATAAAATTAGCATGTTATGAACATATTCATGTTATGATCATTCATTTATTATTATTATTGTGTCTTTTGTGAGTAAAAATAAATACAATTATTTAAAAAAATTCTTAAAATCAAGTTAAGATTTTCATTTGATCAGCCCGGATTCATTTAGAATATTAATAGTGCAATTGTTCCCCACCCCTATTCAAAAAGCTCCTGAAAATTGTACCTTGGGACCATCGGCAGGGTTGTGCACAACTGTAGTTTGTGGCTCCTGTAAAATTTAATAAGATTTCATATCATGATTAAAGTAGGTAAGACTCTCATCCACAACAATCTGGTTAAACAACATCCTCCAGGAATACACACGCATACTTTTAAAGCTGAGCTTGGCTAAGACACAAAATAAGGATTTTGAGTTCATATACAGTATTGATCTAAACAGACAATTTTTTTTTTATGTGGAAATGAACACAAGGTTGAGGTTCGTGATGAGTTTGATGAACACTCACAGCTCACTGCAGAAAAACAGACCACACGTGTACACTTATAAAATAATAAATGGCATGCGTCACAGAGATCTAAAGATGCAGTTCCTCAAATTACACTAAAATTCTGTCAGAACCACAGGGATAGAGAATCATAAATGAGTTAAAAATCTGCCTTGAATCAAGCAATTTCTGGATTATATGCCCTATACGTTTCCTCTGATTAACTTCCAGTTATTTACCCCAAATTTACCCAGTTCACCCAAATTTACCCATTTGAATCCTTAAAATATTGAACAATACTGCATAGTGCATATTATTCCAATTGCCGTTTCTGGGGTCTTGTATGTTTCGTATAGCCCAGTGGTTGCTAGCTGTCCATCAGCACTGTGAAGGCATTTGGAGGCCTCGGGAGGGGTCGGGGGTTAACTTGTGCTCTTAATGGATTGTTTTGGAGGTCCCAGGATACTCTTTGCTCAGATATTTGGCCAGTCGAGCAAACAAGGCCCATCTGAAGTGTCAATCTGCTTTCCTTTTCTTAAATCTCCAGGGGACACTCCTAGTTTCCAACATGGCCGAACAGCTGACAGCTTTCTGTGTGGGACACTGCATCTTTACAGTAGCTATGTTTCCATCCACACGTTTTTATCCGAATTAAGTGATATCGAATGAAAAATGCCTTATGGAAACAGTAAAATTCGATTGAATTTCATGAATATCGACTCAAATGAAATGCGTTCGGTCTCATCGGATTTTATCTTGATCGATATACGGCTTATGCGATAAACGCTGATGGAAAAGTTATTTGTTTAAATCCATTTTGTCTAGCAAAACTGTGTTCGCAAATGTTTGCTTGAATGTTGTGCGATTCAGTGCGAAAATGAATGGAAACACCTTAAAATGTCTCAAATCAATTCGATATACCAATTTGATCGCAAAACAGCATGTGACGTCATTACGCACAGGTTTTTATTCGCTTTAAAGCCGTTGGATGGAAACACACTTTCACCAGCTTTATTCGCATACGTTTTTTTTACCGAACTTCAGATAATTCGATTGACAAGTGGATGGAAACTTAGCTTGTGACTGGTTTATGCACTCTGACTCAAATTACCTAGTTATTTGCTGGAATCCATACATTTACTGTATGCTACTCTGTATGGTGACTTGGCTCAAATTCTAGTCTTATATTGGTTATTTTTCAGCACCATGTATATATAATAAGTGCAATGTCAAAGACGAACTCGTCCGATGACTAAATTTAGTCTGTAGTTGTAATAGCAGAGTAGATGTAAACGCCTACAGAGGCAAACAAGGGGAGTGCAGAAGGACATAAACCAGCAGCTTACAGACAAGAACAAATCATTATGATATGTTTATAAAACACCACAATTATGTGTACCAGGCGTGCTTTGAAAGGACATGAGCACTCCAAAAAAAGAAAAAACTCATAAGGGAGGAATGACTAAGACATCTACTGCACAGCAAACTACAGGTCTGATGTATTTAGTACATGCACCAAATACAACATTAGCAGAAATGTATTATGGGATATGGTCAAATCAGTAGATGGGTTACAAAGAGTGTTGAATGTAAATGAGGTACCATCGGTGTAGAAGAGGTCGTGTTGCTTTCTTTCATGGCGTTCACTACAGCGCTCACTACACTGTTTTTAGTGTTGTTTGTCTGGGGCTGAAATAGAGAGGACATATACAACTTTCTTTTCAGAGAGATGACATTCACTAGGGAAATGATCGGATCGGATGGCAGTTAAAAAAAAAAAATCACACATCAGATGAATAACTTACGGCAGGAAGATGACTGTACAGAGTTATCCATCATTCAGACAGAGGGCGACAATTACTAATGGACATTTCATGGTACCTTATAGCTGTTGTCAAAATCATTATAATACAGTCTGATAACTAGATCCGCTCAGGCAACACATGGGTTGTACTACTACTAATTTGTCAAATAATCTCAGAGCGCAAGACTACTGCAGCCTAAGGGTACCAATATACTTTTACTAAACTGTGGTGATTGAATTAAAACCAGTTCAATAGCGGTAGAGATGGAAACCTGAAAAGGCTGCTGGAGAAATTAAAACATCTCAAACTCCACAAGAAAGTCGGTATATAAGGAACATCTGTGGACTTACCTTGACTCCATCTGCCTTTTTGTTGAGTAAACTTTTACATGCTGTAGGGAACAGGAAAAAACACAAATTACTACATACAGTGTGAGTGACAAAACCAGCAGAATGCTCACATCTGCACATATTTCTAATAAATCCCACATAAAACATTTAACAAACTGCTGGCTTGCATTCCGTCATTCATTAGCATACAGGGTTTGGGAGGTGATGCTGACTAGAATCATTTTTCACCACAGGAGAAATTTCTCATTGATCTTAATATATCAGTTTAAGCCAAAGAAATATGAAGCTTTGGGAGAGGAAGGTAAAAAGGATGTAACTTATAAATAAATAACTTACCGCAAATGAGAAATTCATTTTGGTAAAATTAACTTTAAAGGGGTCATATCTTGAGGGATCAAATTTTCCCTTGATCTTTAAGAGAGTTACTGTACTCTCTGTACAGTACTACTGTGCTGTATGAAAACATATTGCAACTTCAAACTCAAAATTTTCACCAGTGAGAAAAAAGTTAATTTATTAAAACTCAACATTAGAAATAATTAGCTGATCTCTCTGATTCTTTCAGTCAACAGTTTGTACAGCACACTTGAAATTTAGATAAATATGCAAAAAAAATGTTTTTTTTTTTACAGTAAATAATTTTACATTTTTACAAAAGATTTCTATTTCAAATAAATGCTGTTCTTTTGAACTTTCTATTCATCAAAGAATCCTGATTTTTTTAAATGGTTTCCACAAAGATATTAATCAGCACAACCGTTTTCAACATTGAAAATATTTAGAAATGTAAAAAATGTTTTTTGAGCACCAAATCACTGAAGTAATGGCTGCTGAAAATGCAGCTATGCCATCACAGGAAAAAAAATAACATTTCATGTAATATATTAAAATATAAAATAAATTTTTTAATATTTCACAAATGTTTTACTGTATTTCTGATCAAATAAACGCAGCCTTGGTGCGCATAAAATACATTAAACATTTTACTGACCTCAAACTTTATTCATAAATACATATAAAATCAATAAGTAGGTGCAACAAAGTGCAAAATGTTTCTTAAAGGAACACAAAAAAAAGAAGAAGAAATTGATGCTTAATTTTAATGGTCAGAGGGAGGAAAATGCTCATAAAAATGAGAATTTTTTTTTGTATGTAATTTTTTTTTACTAATATTGTAAGAGGGGGAGGTAGGGGGGGATAAAAAAAAAGTGTGATATAACCCCTTTAAAATTAACTAACTGCACAGACTTGGAATAAATTACCCATTTTATTCCATTTTTCACCAATCTCAAAGCAGATAAAGAGAATGAATTTGTTCTTCATTTGCGGCCGCAGACATAATGAGGGAAAATCATGGCTAATGTATGCAATTGATTTTTCCTTTAACTGCAACTGTTATTTCCCAGAGGGCATGTTTGGGAGGTCTTGAGTCAGTGTAGGGGAAATGGCCCCCGATATACTTCAGAGTCCCTCAGAGAACAATCAAAAGACTTGTGTAAGACCTATAAAACCTCAATCGTGAAAAAAAAACCCTCAGGTTTCACATTCGGTATTCCTGTTAAACGCCTTACCTTCAATAAACAAATCGGAAGAAAAGATGGCAAGGTTAAGACAAAAACTCATTTAGAAGCAGAGAGGACAAGCTGGAAGTTAGCAGACATTGTTTGCATTGCAGTCCTGCTTTCATGCTTCACTAATTATGAGGTGAGAGGTGTTGGTGGTGGATGCAATTCACCATACGGTCAGCCATGCAGTGCACGGGATTATGAGTCCCATAATGCAATGCACTGATGAAGGAGTCATAAAGCTAGACCTCAACTCATTACCATTCCACTGTCTCTCACATATCTAACTATGTCTCATAGGATTCACAGACTGTGACTGGGAAAGCTGAGCCAGCAGTCTTCAGTTATACTGCGGAACAATCAGATGGATATGGGACCCCAGGACGGCCACGCTGCAGTCATACCACGATTAATGCTGAGTGGAAATAAATTATATAAGGAGGAAGATATTAACTCATTTTCAAACAAAGTGCAGTAACCTTCTTTGATTTAAAGATAACATAATTATACTATGCAACAACAAAAAAAAAGGTCATGTGGCATCCTAATGCAGTTTAAATAACAGGGGTGAATATATGAATCAATTAAATTTCAATGCATTGATTACAAAAATTAATTAACTGCTTATAATTGCATAATGCATTTAATAGTCATTTATTGTGTACATTTTTCAAACGATTTTCCATTATAAATATCCACCAAATCCATATCAGCAATCTACATCTTTTGCACGTTTAATTGTCCCGACACATTTTAAGCATCTGTTTCTTTAATATTCATAACAAAATAATTGTGACCAAATTTCAAATGAAAATAACTTAAATTTAAAGCAAATATTCACACCCCTATTAAATAATGCTTCAGGCTTCAAAAGAGAAAAAAGGTCTTTAAGGCAGCAGATTGAGCTAGTAAAATCAACTACAACAGCCATTACACATTCACATTCAATACAACTTTAAATCAGACCTGTGCAAGCAACAAATTATATATTATAGATTTAACAGGCGACAAAGCAGACATACTAACATGCCATATCTTCATAATCTATTGGTCAGTAAAAGTCTTAGCTTGGTCATATAATGAAAAGCTCTTAAAAAAGAATGAAGAAACATTGATGAGATGTCATTACTGGTTATTGGTTAACATCAAACATATTCAACTTGAGGACTGGCTTTAACAATAACAGAATATAAAGAGTTATAAACACTTACAGTACTAGTTGAAGCCAAGAACTGATGGAGAGCATTGATTGGACGGCTCAAAAGAACATTAAAGGAATATTCCAGGTTAAATACAACTTTAAACTCTTTGAATTGTCCTTCAGTTTGTATAAAAAAATTGTTTTTTTTTTTTTTTTAAATGGGAGTGTATACATTTAAATTGAGATTTTCTGTGGTAATTGAGGCCATGGATGCTGTACATAGAGGTAAAATGATATTTTTACACATTTTATAAATTTTACTTTTCAAACAGTGAGCCAAGAGTGCATTTTCCTGGCAGCATCCAGATTGCATACTACTTTAATGGGAATGCTAATGGGTAGCTTTCTAGAGCTCCTTGGAGAATTTTATGGATACAGAAAATCCTGCGGAAAGAGTAAGAGAAGTACGTTGTATGCTATTCTGAACAGATCCTATTTCTGCAGAAACAACCAAAACAGTACACATTAACAGGTTCAACAAGACAATGAAGAGCTCTTGTTAGTTTTCCATAATCCTGAGGGATCTGCAAGAATCTGATCTTTTCTTAACTGTTCTCCTTTGCCCATTTTGTACATATAGAGTATTCTCACCATGACGGCAGCTGCTCAGACGCAGCTTGCTGAAGATGACAGCTGGCTGGCATTTACTGGTTCTGACAGACAGCTGTCCCAGACTTTGGTAAGAGTGTAACAATTCAATTTGATCAGACAACACAACTGGAACCAGAGACCTTCTCTCCATTTTCTCCTGACTCAGAGACACTGTCAACAGTGTCGTCCATCTGCCCTCCAGCGGGCCTCCTTCCCCGCAGACCACCTGGCTCTCACCGGACACGTGTGCCAGCTACATCGGGTCTGACGACTGGCAGCAAGCCAACCCCACTCCTGCCCGTCCATGTAGTTAAGCCCCTGCGCTCTTGGCGAGGGGAGGAGGAAGAGTTGAAAGGAGAGTGGTAGGGCAATGGTGGATTGGCTAGGCTGCACAGGTCTGCTTTAGTTAATGACACAGGACACAGATCTAAGAACCCCCAAACCTCCATCCCATCCAAACCTCATTATTCTCCATGAGGTGGAGAGCACAGAGGCGAGCTGAGGACAGACACCTGACCGGGGTCCTGTATCTTCAGCTAAAGCAGACTTCACTTAAAAGCTATTTAACCCAATAGCACAAAACACCAGAAAGCTGAACAGCAGGGAAGGAGGGAGCCAAAAAAGGGCTGAAGCAATTTGACCGAGAGGAACAGAGCGAGAAAGGCAGAGGAAAAGAGAAAGTCTAATCAAAGGAGAAGCAGCGGCATTCGCGTTTTTTAACTCCATGCAGACGATAATGCATGCAAGCTGATGGTGGGTCTCGTGGTGGCAATCGTTAACATGAATATAGTGCTGTGGTATTGATTGGATTGGTTTGCCTAGAGCCACTGTGTGTAAACTGAACTGGGGATAGTTGCAAGATGAAATGAGATTGTTTGTTCACGCATATAAAAAGAGCCAATCTATGGCGACGGATAAATAGACTTTTTGAGAGATGAACAAAAGGTAAGATACTTCAAATGTTGCTATAAGAGTCATTCTCAAAATATGGTAACAAATACTGATCAGTAAAGAAAAAGATTTAAAATAAGAAAAAGAAAAAAATAATCAATCTATAACCAAATAATTAAATCCTAGAAAATGGTTTTAATTTTGAATAGATTTTTTTTTTTAAGTTGAATTTGACAGATGCGTAATAGGAATTATTCTTTAATTTGAATGATCTATTTCATTGATTAGACCCAGATTAGAGGTGGGAAGATAACTGAACCTGCTCTAATACTTCTTACAGCTTGTAGGGTTAAAAGCTAGCTAGATGAATGCAGAGTTACATGGTCAGGTAATAGCAAAGCATAGTAAAAACATGGCTGAAAAAAATGACATGCTAATCCATAAACTCTAACACATTGCTCAAATGAATGACGTTTATGTGAGAAATGGAAACTATCCTTTAAATGTGAGAACTTCTCCAAGACTATATAGCAGACGTTGTTCATGAGAGTGAAGACTGAGGTAAACCAGTGATGGCAAGAGGTAAAAAGTGATGGCAAGAAAGGCAGGTTTCTCATTGGATGCATGCTGATTGGATAGAGCAGAGGGAGGGCGGGGGTTTGAAGGAATTGTGGAGGGGGCTCGCTGGTCCCCCTGGTGGCGAGGTGAGGAGATGCACTCTCACATACCTTCCTGTGCAAGCGCGGCAGTGCTTGTGGTGGGAGCAGCAGGGCTGGTATGCTGCCGGCCCACTATTGGACAGAGAGGCGTTGAGTTGGGAGAAGCTATGGAATTTTTTCAAACCCTCTACTGAACAAGTTATCTTTGTTTTGTTTTTTATAAGGAATTAAGTTCTAGAACAGGGTTCCTCAGACTCAGTCCTGGAGGGTCACTGTCCTGCAGAGTTTAGCTCCAACACTGATCAAACACACCTGAGCAAGCTAATCAGTGTTTGATCAGGGTTGGAGCTAAACTGTGCAGGACAGTGGCCCTTCAGGACCGAGTTTGAGGAACCCTGGTCTAGAATATCTGTCTCTAAAATCAAGCTAAAGCTCTCAAACCTACTGTATGAAAGACATAAGATATACCAAATTTGAGTAAACATTGTCTGTTCAGGAAGTAAACTGCGCAAATGTTAACTTAACTAAACAAATGAAGAAGAAAGTTATAGATATTCCTTTACTGTTATCCTCGAGCCTCAGAGAGAAATCCTTAACAGCTCAAAGAAACTGAGATACGGACTTGGAGCAGAACATTTTTAAACTTTATACTCCTGTAATCAAAAAGGGAATTTTCCTTCCATTAAACTGAGTCAGCCTTTGGAGATCTTTTTTTATAGTGAAAACTGGAGCAAGAGTTCAAGAGGTGGGCCAAGTTCATCCATGACTTTGCACGTTCCTACCTGATCCCAGGAGAATAGGGGAACTCACCTGAGAAGTTTCTAGAAACCAGCATAGTAGTCAGAATGGCTCCCTTAACAAAGACAGAGAAAAATAGAGTGTTTAATCCATGGCAACAGGACTTTCAGCACTAATTACCCAAGGGATGAAGACTGGAGATAGTCTACGAGCCCTTCAAACCCATTCCGTACCTTGAGTTTTCTGCGGGCATTGAACTTGCGCAAGCACTCCACAGTCTCTTGGCGATGCATCATGGACGCCACAGTGGACCGTTGCTGAAACGAGCAAAAAAAGACTATTTTATAGAGGTATTTGAACCAATTAAAGGAATGGTTCACCCAAAGAAGAACATTGGACACACCCTCATGTGGTCCTATATGAATTGTGTTCTTCCATGGAACACACAAAGGGTTATTTTCACAATATATTTTCAAATTCAATGAATGGTGAACTTTCAGGCTTCAAAAAGAATGCAAAAACACAATAAAAGTAACTTATTGTATGTCTTATTGTATGACTTATTGTTGTATCTAAGTTTTCTGAAGTCATACGATAGTTTTGTGTGAGGAACACAACCAAAAGAGAAGTTTATGTTATTCATTCAATCTCCTGACTGAGTTGCACTCGAGAACCAGAACAATATGTGAAAAACGGAGCTCAAATATGTAGAAAGTGACAGTGTGAAAGGCTGCATTTCACATTAAACTCAATGATTCTTTCTTGCTCGGGGCTTGTGGTAAATTCAGTCTTCAGCAGAGATAACTTACGCAGACCCATGGGTGCTTGAGGGCCTGCTCTGCTGTGATTCTCTTAGCTGGGTTGATGGTCAGCATTTGGTTGATGAGGTTCTTGGCCTCGGGGGTGACCGTATCCCACTCCGGAGAAGGAAACTGTAGGGGAAAGAATCACAAGCGAGTGTTAGGTATGCAATCTAAATGCAGGAGAATGCCTAGAGAGCTTTTCACACCACAATACGTACTGACACACATACAGAGCAGTCTGCATCGAGGCCTAATGAAATTAAACCTGTCACAAGGCAGCGTACAGGATTCAATGAGTCACGCCAGTCAGTCCTCCTATAGTCGGCCTATTCGGCACGGCTGGTGCTCGAAACATGTTGCTTGCGCATTTCACACCTCATGGCTTCATTGCAGCCCGTAACTAGAGAAAATTGCAGTTGTAATTAGCCAATAAAAAGCTATGTCTGTATCAGTGTTGAATGTGTGTCGCACCTCCTCTTTCGTACCAGGAGATCCGTTACAAATCCTTTGTCTGTTCCAAGAAAACCTTGGGTAGGTTCCAGGAAGTATAATTTGTTTGCGCATCAAGCTGTGTTGCATCATCTAAAACGAGCATGTGGATTGTACTTCGAAACACTGCAGGTGCTCATAAGCCCTTAAACACACTGATTCAGCTGCGCTTTTGGCTCAGGGCACCGCTAAAACATGTCATGGGTGGGGCGTTTTTGCACTGCTGTGCGCTGCTTCAACAAAGACGGCCAGTCAGGACTGCGGACGGCGCATTCAAATGTGAACGCATGGCCGGAAGGCGCAGTGACAGAAGCTTGCAATGGATGATGAGGCACAACTACACCCTCATTGATTGTGATCACATGACGAAAGGTTACAAAAGTACAAAACAGAGAAGCTCACGGTAAGGTTTCCTATTCTTGATTTTTACGGTACTGTGTGACAACAGCAATGTGTCAACCTGTAGAGATTTGGATTAAGATTTATGCCATGGTACATGGTACCAACGTTAACGTGCTAACAAAGAAAAATGCAAAACAATAAAGAGTGGGACAAGTCAACAGAAGGAATCATCCAATCAGAATTTAGAGCCAGAACCATCTTTATAATATTTATTGTCTTCTGTTATACACTACCATGCAAAAGTTTGCAAAAGTCGGTAAGATTTTTAAAAAAGAAATGAATACTTTTGTTCCTCAAGGATGCATTAAATTGGTCAAAAGTGACAGTAAAACATTGATAATGTTACAAAAAAATTATATTTCATATAAATGCTGTACTTTCTATTCATCAAAGAATCCTAAAACAGAGTATCACAGTTTCTATAAAAATATTACTATTATAAATAATGTTTTTAAACACCAAATCTAGAACTTTTGAACGGTATAGTATTTTTGCACTAATTATTCATCATTATTCATCATATAATTTGTTTTTTGTGTCCATCAATTTCCAAATACTAAGAGAAAATAATCAAATTGGATGAAAAACCATTTCATAAATCTTTATCTTCATTGACTACACTATACAATATCAGGCAGTACCACATTTATTATATAAATCAGGGGTCCATGCTCAGCTGAACGTTTCCTTCTCCCATGTACAATGGGAAATATTAGTACAATGAAAATATTATGTACATATAATGAAAACTATTGAACATCAATAATGATTGTTTTAATGCCTTTAATTTAAAATGTAAGCATCATAAGAGAGTATGCAAAATTTGGAACTACACTCATACTGTATGAGCACTCAATTTTTTACGTCACTCCATCCACCAATGTGTTCTTGATATAAACCATTTTGTGGTTGGGTTTTCAGCAAAAATAACTACATTGTTTTATATATTTTGTGATAAAAGATTAATCATATCGCCATCCCCTGAAGTGAACTGACCTGGCCTGACACTGTGACCACCAAACCCATCTAACAGTGTAACACACATTCACTCCATTTTCACAACAAGCCACAATCATATCATCTCCTCCCTTTTATTTGACACATACATTTTAATGGAATGAATATCTCTCTGGGGCAGTCACTCGCTCCATGTCCTGCTAAATACATCTGAGGGTGTGAGACGGTGATGCAATTGATGGACAATTTAAAAACACACCACACACACACAAGCAAACAAACAAGCACGTACACTCTGGGACAAGGCAGTTGTTTCTAAGCAAAGCCCATCTCTCTGCAATGCGTCAGGGAGGGCCTGACATAATCAATAACAGCACCCGTAGTTCTAAATCGCACCCAATCAGAAATTAAAAAGGCAGTTGGATCACAGAAAGTGTTGCAGAGACCTTGTGACATCTGTCGTAATCAAATAATGCTGGAATAATTAAGCAATGAGCTGGAATTTTATTTTATTATTTTATATATTTTTATATTTTAAAGTTAATTTATTAAAAAAATATAATAAAATAAATAGAAAAATGTAATAATTCATTAAAGGCTGAATTTAATAATAATAATAAAAAAAACAATTTTTTTTTATTAAATTAAATTAAATTCCAGCTCATTGATTAATTGTTTGAGCATTGCGTTATATTTTATTTGTGTCTCCGAGCTTTAATAAATCTTATTTCTACCTCTTGGCCCATTATTGCCACCGGTTTAAATATTTATTGCACATCTCTGCCTCTTGAATTTTATTCCAAGTGATTTCACAAATGTTGACAGGAAACGGTGTTAACGGTATCCTTCTGGGAAATTCCGGCGATTTTCTGAAAGGATGTAGAGGCCTTGTGATGTGCGGTCTAATATTAAACAAGCTTCACTAGACTGATTTATGAAACGGCTTAATGGATTCACATAGACTGGACTAATTAGAAACAACCAAAAATATGATTTAAAAGTAAAACATGGCTTCAAAAATGTATGCAAATTTGACTGAAATGTGGCCAAAGGAAATGTGCAAGGCCAAAAAAGTTTTTACACTCCTAGTGAATGCCCGCTTTTTAAATACTTGGTGCATTCAAAGACCAATCAGATGAAGGGGTTTTTCGAGCGGCTGGACTGAACTACAGTCAGGGACAGTGAGAGAGTGTGGCTGCATTGGACGACAACTGTACTTACATCATAAGCTCCAGCCTTGATCTGCTGGTATAACTTGTGTTGATCTTCATCCCAAAATGGAGGGTAGCCCACTAGTAGAATGTACAAGATTACACCTGTGAAAGAAAGACAGAAAGGGGAAACAAGAGAGAAAGAAACAGTTAACTCATACTGTTAAATATTTGATTCTGATTGGCTGACAGACATTCCAAGGTTTTTTCAGCATGGTTATAAAGATGTTTCACTGATTGCATTACAGTACGTTTATACCATGGTCTGTCAGAATACTCCATTCTGATTGGCTGGAAGGTGAGCGTTCAAACCATGTAATGCACAGGTAGTTCCAGTTTCATTGAAGCACACACGCACACATAGAGAGAGAGAGATCAGAGATTGTGCTACACACACAGAAACATTCAGGAGCACAGAAACTTCTTGTCAATGCTGCCCCAGGACTTTTAGAAATAAATTAGCTTCACTACTGAATCGCTACATTATATTACTCAGCAAAGGGGTGGTAATGTTGCAGTTTTTAAAGTAATTAAACTCACAGCTTCATTGTAAGTAGAGAGACACAGCACAGATGCAGGTAATTCACTTGCACATCTCTCTCTCTTTCTCTTTCTCTCTCAACAATTCATTAAAATAAAAATTATAATTCAATCAAATAAATGTAACCTTACTACTTTATCTCAGTGTCTGATTTAAAACATGCAGAATTCTTTATCTAACGAGTCGTAGCGAACAAAACTAACTGTAATTTTAACCCTTCCAGTCAAATTTTGTGGTTCAAACATTTAACTTGTTAGTGTTGGCAAGTAACCATGGAAAAACGGGAAAATCCAGGGCTAGATGTGCATTACACAATTTTAATGCACAGCGAGTTAACTTCCTACTGGACTGTTGTGAAATACAATTCATATGACAAAGCAATACCATACTTACATCCAAATGGTAGTTGTTTTACATGGAACTCAACACTGTTGACTAGTACCTAATCATTTATGTAAAAAGAAAGTGTAGTTTGTTGGCTGCATGTGTTTCCTGCAGCCTGAAGCTGACGTACGTCCCTGTTTTCACTCATTATTTGCTTCATTTCATGTATTGCAAAAGATTGTGTTGACAGACAGGTCCACAGAGCATCTGCACTATATTTTCTGCTGAGTTCAGCATGCGACGCGCATCAAAAATAGGCTCGGCACTGAAATTCTACTTGCAGTGCTATGCAGCATGACGTACTCGTGCAGTGTGAATACTGCAACCTGTTAATATGGGAAGCAGTTCAAGCTGACTGAATATGCAAGAGGTCTAATGATTATGGACCCTGTTGAAGACTCACCACAGGCCCAGATGTCCACAGGTTTGCCGTAGGGATCCTTCCTCAACACCTCTGGAGACAGGTAGCCAGGTGTGCCAGCAAAACCTGAGACAAAACAGCAAACAAGTTGAAAAGTGACTAAGTGACTTCACTATGAGTATAAGATAAAGTGGATATAAACTGAAGACTCCTGTAGGCAATGTAGCTCAGCCAATTAATGTTCACTGAAATGCTAATAATTCCAAGCATGTGTGTATGGATAGTTTAGATTTTTCCATTCGCCAGAACCATTCAGAGCCAAAATGATGACGTGCTGAGATAGCTTCATCCCTCCAGCAAGGCTGAAAAAGGCTGGGTTTTTAAACAGCTGCCCACTGTGGTAAAATAAGTCTGCGCTGTCCAATCATATAGCTTGTATATAACAAATATTCCACCCACAGGGCTTTTCTCTTCACAAAGCTAGGCATACTTCAGTCAAAACAAGATGATTACCTATTTAAAACTAAAGAAAGCTGCACTGATACTTGATTGGCACTAAAGCAGAATGGCAGCAGAATTACCCAGCCGCCAGTAGGGGGCCGCAAGTCCTGAGAGAAGCATGCATGGTGATTTAATCCAGGAAAGGCAGCTGTTGAGGGACATTTTCAGAGCTAAAGGATCTTTCACACACCGACAGGAATGATGTGTGAAAGCAAAACATGAAATGGGCAAAGATTGGCATTTAGCACGGCCAGAAAATAAGCCTTTACGGCCATTACAATCCATTTCAGACTGCAGGTAATGGAGCGGGAAATGTCGGAACATCCGTTTAAGATAAACCGAACGAATTTTATGAGGGAATCAGCACAGTTGCGTAGAGAAAATGTCTGAAAGGTCCTCACAAATATAGTAAATCCTGTAAAATGTAATACACTAGCAGTAAAATAAGGTATAAAAGTATTAATAAACAGGCAAAACAATGGGCCTATTTTAATTAGTGAATGCTAAGTCAAACATTACTATTACTGTTGCCTATCAATCACCCAAAAAAGTTTTTGTGTAAAAATATATTTTAAATCTAAAAATCCCCTTAAAGTTGTAGGGAAAAGATTTGGATAAGTGTAGTAATTCAAATTCTCTTGTGTGAGGTGCAGAATTAGAGCTGAAGTCAGAGTTATTTACCAAACCAGGCCTGCTGATCTCCCTGCACCTCGATGGCCAGCCCAAAATCTGCCAGTTTCACTGCTGCTCCTTTCATCTTACTGGCCAACAGCAAGTTCTCGGGCTGAGGAGGAAAGCAGATAATGCTTTTAACACACTAAACACTCACAAACAATTCAAATCGACTTCAAATAGAGGTTAAAAAGATTCTTTGTGATTGACCGTGCAAAGCTGGGACAGTTCACTGGTGTTGAGATGTTCACACTGACAGCAATTTGCAGCATCAAAGCAACCAGACATCATTTATATTTATATACTGTACATATATTTATACACATATACATACATATATATATACAGTAAGGAAAATAAGTATTTGAACACCCTGCTATTTTGCAAGTTCTCCCACTTGGAAATCATGGAGGGGTCTGAAATTGTCATCGTAGGTGCATGTCCACTGTGAGAGACATAATCTAAAAAAAAATAATCCAGAAATCACAATATAGGATTTTTTAACTATTTATTTGTATGATACAGCTGCAAATAAGTATTTGAACACCTGTCTATCAGCTAGAATTCTGACCCTCAAAGACCTGTTAGTCTGCCTTTAAAATGTCCACCTCCACTCCATTTATTATCCTAAATTAGATGCACCTGTTTGAGGTCGTTAGCTGCATAAAGACACCTGTCCACCCCATACAATAAGAATCCAACTACTAACATGGCCAAGACCAAAGAGCTGTCCAAAGACACTAGAGACAAAATTTTACACCTCCACAAGGCTGGAAAGGGCTACGGGGAAATTGCCAAGCAGCTTGGTGAAAAAAGGTCCACTGTTGGAGCAATCATTAGAAAATGGAAGAAGCTAAACATGACTGTCAATCTCCCTCGGACTGGGGCTCCATGCAAGATCTCACCTCGTGGGGTCTCAATGATCCTAAGAAAGGTGAGAAATCAGCCCAGAATTACATGGGAGGAGCTGGTCAATGACCTGAAAAGAGCTGGGACCACCATTTCCAAGGTTACTGTTGGTAATACACTAAGACGTCATGGTTTGAAATCATGCATGGCACGGAAGGTTCCCCTGCTTAAACCAGCACATGTCAAGGCCCGTTTTAAGTTTGCCAATGACCATTTGGATGATCCAGAGGAGTCATGGGAGAAAGTCATGTGGTCAGATGAGACAAAAATATAACTTTTTGGTCATAATTCCACTAAACGTGTTTGGAGGAAGAAGAATGATGAGTACCATCCCAAGAACACCATCCCTACTGTGAAGCATGGGGGTGGTAGCATCATGCTTTGGGGGTGTTTTTCTGCACATGGGACAGGGCGACTGCACTGTATTAAGGAGAGGATGACCGGGGCCATGTATTGCGAGATTTTGGGGAACAACCTCCTTCCCTCAGTTAGAGCATTGAAGATGGGTCGAGGCTGGGTCTTCCAACATGACAATGACCCGAAGCACACAGCCAGGATAACTAAGGAGTGGCTCTGTAAGAAGCATATCAAGGTTCTGGCGTGGCCTAGCCAGTCTCCAGACCTAAACCCAATAGAGAATCTTTGGAGAGAGCTCAAACTCCGTGTTTCTCAGCGACAGCCCAGAAACCTGACTGATCTAGAGAAGATCTGTGTGGAGGAGTGGGCCAAAATCCCTCCTGCAGTGTGTGCAAACCTGGTGAAAAACTACAGGAAACGTTCGACCTCTGTAATTGCAAACAAAGGCTACTGTACCAAATATTAACATTGATTTTCTCAGGTGTTCAAATACTTATTTGCAGCTGTATCATACAAATAAATAGTTAAAAAATCATACATTGTGATTTCTGGATTTTTTTTTTTAGATTATGTCTCTCACAGTGGACATGCACCTACGATGACAATTTCAGACCCCTCCATGATTTCTAAGTGGGAGAACTTGCAAAATAGCAGGGTGTTCAAATACTTATTTTCCTCACTGTATATATACACACAGATATATATCAATTTTCATTATCAAATTCAACAGTGGCATTAGGACATCCAGCAGTAGGAAAACATACAAGCCCAACAATACAGCCCCTTTTCAACCTTCAGCACCGTCAGTGTGAACAGCCATTAAAGAGAAGAGCATCCCGAACAGATGTGCAGATGAACAGGTGGTTTCACTATACCAGCCAAACCAGCTCAGCAGGATAGGGCAGATTTTGGGGGTCAAAGAACTCTCCACAGGTAATTGAGTTTATACACAGCTTACAGGTTAAGCACATCTGAATAGAGTTTTCTTTACTACCACAGTTGCGCTGAGCAAATATTAGGGTGGATTTCCTGTGGTTTTGTCAGTGCACCAAATCTGATAATCAAACACAAACATGCATCAATATCCAGGATCTTCAAGTACACAACTGAGGGAAACGGCCCAGAAAGATATATTAGGCAGAATGGAAGCCTTTCAAACTAAAATATAGGCTGGAAAAGTCGATTTCCTCTCCAGTTCTCAAATATACAACTCAATAGGCTTAATTTATTAGCTACCGCACATATATCTTCTCAATGCGTTCACACTAGTTCTACATTCAAGCACAGAATTTAAATGCGTCTGTTATGAGGATGCAGGGCAATTTATGCCCATAGGTGTGAATCTCTCGCTCTCCCTCATTAAATGCGCAGACTACAAATGAGGGATGGTGAGACTCGAGGTGACCCCTCCCACATCCCTCCGTCTCTCCGGCAATACCAGCAACAGTTGTCGTATCACGTTCTTCGCTATGGCAACCAGCCTGGGCACATCTCTGCTGCTCATCATTGGGCTCACATACACATGGGGGAGGGCAGTGTATGTGACTAATGCACAATAGGAGGACGTGATAAAACTGTGCGTGTCTGTTTGCATTATCAAAAACACTGGCACTGTCAAGACAACATATACACACACACACACACACACTCATTTCATACATTCGCACGCACTGCAGTGGAGACACAACGTGTGTGTGATGTTTATGCATGCACTTGATTCATATGGTAATATAATGAATTGTTTAAATAGTGCTGTTAAAAAAGAGAGTATTATTTCAAACAAAGATAATCCACTGTACAAAAAGCCTTAGTATGTATTTGAGCATTACACCAGAACTACAGATAAGTAGTTCAGTTAGCTAAAGTCATCTTTGATTAAAATGAGGGGAATGATAAACAAGAGCAGGAATACTCTTGCATGTGTATATCTGTGTGTTTGTGTGGTGCAGGGCATCAACATGGAAACCCTCAGAGACGGCTCGTTTGCCATGTGTGGGGTTGTCGTGGCGATTGGCTCTCGCTCACCTTAAGGTCTCTGTGCACGATGTCATGCTGGTGAATATGATTGACACTCTCCAGGATCTGATTGATGCACTGGCTGAAAAACAGAATAATAAATCAATCAGTGGCAGAGAAAGATCATAAGGATAAGTGAGGGGGTGAGATAAGGCTAAATATTGATTTAAACCTTCTATTTACTCCATTACAAACCTTTAATAAAGTCCTTGTATTTACATTCCTTTCCATTAATTTTCCCTCTAAAAGGTAGTTTTCCACAAGGTTTTTTTCTTTTACTTTTTTCTTTCTTTTTTTTGTCGTTTTGAGAACTTGACAAATTAATTGAAGTCCATAACTTCAATCTGTTAATTAAAATAAACCCATGAAATTGATTACAGTAAAGTTAATCAACAGCATGTGCTGGACAATTCAATTAAGCGAGTAAATTAAACATGACTGGATGATTGACACTACATATGCACGTACTGCTGCTACTTTAGCAGAATGAGCCAAGTCATGGGTCAAGTGTAATGTGACTGAGCTGAGGCACATAAGATGAGCAGGGGATTGTGGGATAGCTGAGGTGAGCGTTACTCTTGGAAAAGCACCTCACTCTCAGACAGGTACACAAACATGCACACGCATTATCTCATCCCTCTTAAATATGTAATCCTATAACAATGTTATAGAGGCCTAACCAGGACAGATGAACCAGAATGAGTGTGTGTGTGTGTGTGTGTGTGTGTGTGTTGCTTTGGTGTCACACTGCTATAAATACTTAGTATTAATGTGAAATTATGCGTGCCTTTCTTTAGATCCTTATTGAGTTTGTTTTGAGGACATGGAATAGATGATGGTTAGGTCATGACTGTGTACAATCGACTTCTCTTCATAGGTCACTTGTAGTATTTAGCAAAACAGATGGATAGCTTTATAATATAATATAATATAATATAATATAATATAATATAATATAATATAATATAATATAATATAATATAATATAATATAATATAATATAATATAATATATAAAACAAAACGGATAGTTCCAGTCCTTGATGATGATTGGTTGAGACGCGTTCAAAACTGTGGTAAATTTCTCTACTAACAAAACTGTCTATGCTGTCATACAAATTACTGGCAACCATTCCGCTTCTGAAGAACTACATTGCTTGGCGGAAGAATAATATTTTTATCAACAGAATTACATTTTTGTGTCTGTGCGTTTATTTTATGAAACCTTGAGGAATAACCGTTTTATAAAAGCAATAAGCCCCGTGAAGCAATAAGCTCCACTTCGCATTGAGCCTAACAACGCCCCACCGGTAAACCATGGCTTATTGCTTAATAATATAATATAGATATTCACAATTTTTATTCACAAATAATATAATATAATATAATATAATATAATATAATATAATATAATATAATATAATATAATATAATACAATACAATACAATACAATGTCCTAACTAGGCAACAAGTTTCCAGTTACAAGAAACAGGGAAGACATAGATTTGATCACTTGTCACTTCACCATGCTTGGTTACGACATGCCACAAGGAATAAGGGAATAAGAAAAGTGGATTACACGAGATAAGAAAGCAGATTGAAAAAAGACTGTTGAGTATATTAATGTTAAATTAATCATTTCTGTAATTTCTGTGTCACTCTGGGAAACCTGTTTAGAATGAATGCAGTTCAGTGCTGCTTTTGTTAGTATTGCAGAAATGATGCACTCAAAAGGAGGGGCCAACTGAGGGCAAAAGGATGCGTTTTTGTGCGGCACCTGTTGATTGACAGTTCTGCAACTCCACCATCATTAAAGGCTCTCAGTTTTTCTGCACAAAAGGGATCGTCCACTTTGTGCTTTTGAATCAGATGTGAGTGTGTGTGTGTGTGTGTGTGTGTGTGTGTGTGTGTGTGTGTGTGTGTGTGTGTGTAAGTGTGACCTGCTCACTGCAGGCTGCAGCACAGTAACCACAGCAACAGTAAATTGGAGAGCCCACCTTGCGTCAGCTTCACTGTAATACTCTCTGGCGACGATGTCCTCAAACAACTCCCCCCCAGTCACACTGCGGAATTAGAGAGGGAAAAAAAAACCCAGTGAAACAAGGGATGAGAGAGTGGAGAGTGTGCTGGGTTTTGGGCTAATTTGGTCAGCCGCAGGAGGCAGAACCGACATTTTATACTTCCGTAAACATGATCGCAAATGTATGAGATGCTGCAGTAAAACTCGCATGGCCCAATTATACTTTTCATATAGGTATATTATTGGATGTAAGGCCGCAATTAGCAATTTTACCATGGTAACCATAGGCTTTGACAAAATACAAGTGACAGTGCAAGACGGTGGTGGCTATTACAAAGTTTCAGGAGTTTTACTGTAGTTACAATTACTGTAGTAACCTATGGTATTTTATCCGAAACTGGTAAATCTGAGAACTGTTTGAATTGCAGTTATGCAAAATGCAACACTTGGTGGAAAATGAGGAAAAGAAATGTCAGGGAAAAAAAAAACACTTTAGAAAAATTTAAATAAAAATGAATAAAAACAACAATTAGAATAATAACAACAACAATTACAACAAATAAAATAAAAATAACAATAGTAATAGTAATAAATATTTTTTAATTAATTGACATTATATAACTTAAAAGAATATTTTCATTGCAATAAAACTAAAAATACATCAAAAATGTAATGTTATAAAATATTTAGTTCTTATAGTGAGGGAAAGAGAGAGTGAGAGAGATTATACATAAGAATTGTTTTAAACGTTCTATTAAAAGAATCCAAAAAATAATAATAATAAAGCAGCATTGTTTTCAACATTGATATTAACAAATGTTTCTTCAGCTGCAAAAAGATTTTTTAAAGATATCTTACTGGCCCCAAACTTTTGAACAGAATTCGATATTTATTGAGAATATTATGAAACAAATGTTGCTTATATCGCCAACTCACAATGGTTACCATGGTAAATTGTGAGGGTGGCGTGCAGTTGAAGTGCACGAGGTATGTAACAGGAACATTAGTAACTCAGCATTTGTTCCAGATAAACTGAGTTCCACAATGACACCTGGGATAATCAAAGTGCACTGGACAACAATCTTGACAGAACTAAATCGTATTTTTAGGGCCACCCAGAAATGTCTGTCCATCAATTCTGCTGGCAGATCCCATCAAATTGAAGGAGATATTTTTGACACCCGGGAAGATGCATACGAGGTTGTTCTTGTCGAACATATTTCAGTTGCATTTATCTGCCTGCAGCAATGGAGTTTCAGACATGATTCACTGGAACAAAATGTCTTGGGTTTGATAACTTGTCCATCCTTCTTCAAAGAGCAGGAAGCCTATTACAACCATTGAGAGTTACAAACTTACCTGAAGACAGAAGCTATGTTATTTTTTGTATTATTTATTTACTAATACAGTATTTGGTCATATTTTTAATTCAATTTAAATTAAATGAGGATTCATTTTAGTCAGAATGCTGTCTTAGAAGGCAGTTACCTACATAGGTAGTGAGGTAACTTCTTGGAACAGAGCCTATTTTATTATCATGTCTCAAGTTACAATACAACATATACTGTGTGTCTGTGTGTGTCATACTCACAGGTCAAAGACCAGGTAATGGAAGCCTTCTTCTGAAATACTTTCATGGAGCCGAACTAGGGTTGAAAAGACAACAAGAGAATCAGCATTAAACAATGTCAGACACAGAGATAATGCATTATGAAAGCAAATGTTTTTAATGAGAGGGAAATCTTGAGCATTCCTCGCTCCATCACACAGCGTTCATAAAAACATCTGATGAGAACATACAGCATACGTCCAATTACATGCTATTATAGTGACACTTACAATTATAAGCCACGTTTATAGACATAAGATAACCATAATGAGCACATGGCGAAATGAAATAACACAAAAAGAATCCATCGAAAATAGAGATGGTATATGGATGACAAGCTCACTTGTGTACACAAGCAGTGTGTCACGTAGACAGTGACACACACCGAATGTATTTGGGTGGGGGGTGGATGGAGAGAGAGAGGGAGAGAGGGAGAGAGGGAGAGAGAGAGAGAGAGAGAGAGAGAGAGAGAGAGAGAGAGGAAAATAAAGAAAGAGAGTTGAGTAAACACTGCCCAGAATAGCAGGAGCCTTATGAGAGTGCTAAGAAAAAAAGCAACATTGCAACTAGAGGAGGAAGAGAAAGAGACGGAGGGTAAATAACAGAGAGATTGAGGCAAATCTAATGTTGGAATATACATATATTAGATAACTTACTTCTACATTATTAGAGTAATGCAGTGAGTCAATAGTCCTCAGAGTGATTGTTTGACAAGCAAGGCCCTAGCCTGTTGACACTGGTACTGCAAACATGAGCTGCTATCATGCCCATAATTACAGATGCTCAAGTTTAATAAAGTCCTAAACATTCAGTCAGAGGTTAAATACCATGTAAATTGACATCTGCACACATTTAACTTGTGTAAAATAGGTATACCAATATTCAGCATCAAACAATGTATGGCAGGACTGAGAGCCACTGAAGTTTAATTGGATGGAAACCATAGACTAAAAAAAGATGGACGACGCCCCTTCACTCTCTTCCATTGGTGAAAAGTGAAGCCGCCAAAGTCCTAATATTGCGATGACATCTTGCGCAGATTTGGGACCTGCTTCTGCACAGTAGTGAACGTGGGACCTGATTCTGCACAGTAGTGAGCAGGAAGTAAAGCCGCCATATCAAGGTCCTCACTCCCACAGAAACGGTTAATACAAAATTTACAGTGTGAAATAAACCGTTATGGACATGTAGAAATTAAAGTTGAAGCTCCAATCTCCTCCAAAAAAAAAAAAAAGTCTGTTGGTGACTTCGTTTAGAGAAGCTGTCAATCACAGCTGTCAATCATGACGCCACATTCCTGTTTTTAAAGCATCAAATAAGTAAAAAACAAACAAAAAAAACCCCCCAAAAAACTACCTAAAATGATAGTTAACAGAAAACATCTTTGAAATTTTTTTATTTGAAATAATTTGATTGTGTAGTTTCCATCGCGTCCAGTAGACTTCATGGGGTGGCGGGGTTTATGACCTATACTGGGACCAGCCACCAGGGGGCGATCGAGGCGATTTGGCTTCACTTTTCAGCACTTGTGCGTCACGCTTGATGGAAACATGTTAGTCTATAATATTACTACATATATATTGAAGGTGAGTGTTTTTTCTGTTAAAACACTGCAGTTCCCCTTTAATTTCCTCAGAATGTGTAAACACTGTGGTGCCTTCAAAACATTGCTCTGTTTGTTTGATCCCACACAGCAACATCGGTTCAACCAATAGCATGATTCTGGAGGTGGGACTATCTGTTGGTTCAACCAATGGTGGACAGAGGAAGTGTTTGAAAAGACGGGAAACCTGTTTGAGAATAATCAATTTTGTTTGGTGCCGAAATTACATACTTCACCTTTATTCACATTATTTTTGTAAATTTTTATTATTATTATTAGAAATGTGTAATTTCTGCAAATGAAATGCCAAACTCACAAAAATAATGACTTTTAATAATAAAAATAATGATTATATGATATATATTTTTTTATTATTATTATTTAATATTACAATATTGTCTTTACTGCAAAAAACACTTTACTGTACTTTAATTTTTTAAGTATTAAAAAATGTAATACTTGCTGAGTGAGTGAGGGAAAGAGAAAGAGATACACATTGTGTGTGCCAACTGTGCCAGTAGCGATGAGCACTCAGTCCTCTCTTCTCTTTAACCTTTCAGACAGTCTCTCTCTCTCTCCATCTCTCTTCCTTCATTGGCTCTATTGTTCAGCACTTATGTGCAGCCCAAGCAGAAAACATGACAAGCTGTCCACTTGAGGAGGGACAACAGGAGGGAAAGTAAAGGAGAGAGAAACGGATACAGGTGATGGAGCAGGAAAAAGGAGATGGCATCGCCTGAGGCGGGGAACAGAGACGAGAATACAAAAACACACTGGATGGAAAAATGGCGAGAGTGGAAAAAAAGATGGAATGGAGTGAGAAACAGAGAATGGAGGAGAAAGACACTGGACAGAGTGTGAATCCGAGGTCAGTGTGGGACTACTTTAAAAGGTGTGCAAGATGCCAGACAGTAGAACTACATATCAGTAAAATACAGAACTGAAATGAGCGTTATATAACCATAATAAAACTATATACACATAATATATAAACCATATACACACACACACACATAAATATATACATACTAGGGCTGTCAACATTAATGTGTTTATTTGTTTAGCATTTGTTTAATTCCTGTCATCCTTTAGCTAGCATTACACTATGTGATCAGGCTCTTATCCATGCAAATGCTTTAAAATTTTTCAAGACAAGACACAAAAGAGAACTCAGTACCTCAGTAACTCCTGTCTGTGTGACATACATGACTCGTGGGCAAAATGCCCAGTTTGTAGAGTATCCTTGTAAGCACATTCTTAAATTACTTAAAGTCTTAAATGAACGTAGTGGTGAGAATGCGTGTAAAGCCTTAAAAGTGAAGCCTTGGTGAGCATAAAGACTTTCAAAAACAAAAAAAATCTTGCTGACCCCAAACTTTTGAATGGGACTGTAAATTTAGTCAAATGCATCCAAACTTTTAAATTGTGGTGTACAAGTGAGTTTGTCGCAGTGAGCATCTGCAGCTGTGTGTGTGAGTGTTTATGATTTTGTGTGTGTGAGCTGGTGGCAGTAATGACTAGGACTGAATTAGGCTGAAGTATTTTTCACACAATCAGGCAAAAGCAATAACCTCAAAACATATCAGGGATTGTGTTACAGAAACTTCTTGTCTTAAGTCTTGAGTTCCTTACTGAAATCACCAAGTTAGTTAGTTACAGTGTACATTAATCAACATTCATGAATGTACACGTACCCAAATGAGCCCGAAGGCTAGTTTTCATTGGTACCAAATAGATAAGACGGGATTCTAGTGTTGGATGTTTCTGTAATACGGCCCCAGGGGTATAAATATGTAACACGGTATGAGTAATTATCAAATTAATATAACAGAATGTATCACAATGTAGTTATTTTTGGAAGGAAAATGGTTTATATGTTAATAACCATGATCCAAGTATAATTTCATTGAGACCATTTCATAAAAATATTTATCTTATTATTTGATACCTGATTAATACAAACAAAAATATAAAATTAATCACAATGAACAAACCTCTAATGCATCTTTTGTGGTATAAACAGCACAGCAAATCCTTACACCTCATACGCTGTCATAGTGCCTAAACCAGGTGCGTCTTTCTTCATCTTCTTCGTGGTTTTCTTCCACTCTCTCGCCTCTTCTTTTGCCGTTCTCCTGAACTCATTGGCAATAATGATGGTATTTGGACTGAACTGCTGCCCACCAGCATCTCCCACCTCAGCACAGTTATTTATAGAGCTCCACTCCTCTTCTATCCCTCTCCATCTCTCTCCGCTGCTCTCTCCATCCCTCTGCATTCACCTCTTTCTTCGTCGTCATCGCCCCCATCTCGATGGCTCTGCTCTCGATAGCTCAGTTGTTTTCTCCTCATTCTATCGACCAGTCTCCCAATTTCTGTCTCCACTCCTCCCTCAAATTCCCTCTGTGCCTTAATTTTCATTCTCCTTTGTTTGTGGTCTACTAAATTCGGCCATTTATTAGTTACATTTTTCCCCTCACAATCATTATTTTGTTCTATTGTTCATACGTTCCTCTAGACAATGACTTTTGGAAGAGGCTGTTCCGCAGGACACAGTATTTTTGCAGCAAAAATACTTCAGCCTAATTCAGTCCCAGTCATCACTGCCACCAGCTTACACACACACACACACACACACACACACACACACCTGCAGATGCCCACTGCGACAAACTCACATATACACCACCATTTAAAGTGTTGGAGTAAATTAACAGTCCCATTCAAAAGTTTGGGTACGGCAAGATTTTTAAATGTACAGTACAAAACTGTAATATTGTGACTATTGTGAATATTGTTACAGTTTCTATTTTATTATATTTTCAATTGTAATTTATTCCTATTATGGCAAAGATGAATCTTCAGCATCATTACTCCAGTCTTCAGTGTCACATGATCCTTCAGAAATCATTCTAATATGCTGATATGGTGCTCAAGAAAGATTTCTTATCATTATCAATGTTTAGAACAGTTGTGCTGCTTAATATTTTTGAGGAAACCATGATACATTTTGTTCAAGTTCAAAAGAACTACTTATTTGAAATAAAAATCTTATGTAACAATGTAAAAGTGTTAAACTGTCACTTTTAATCACTTTAATGTGTCCTTGCTCAATAAAAGTATTAATTTCATTCAAAAAGAAATGTACTGAATCAAAACTTTTGAACAGTAGTATATTGTTTTGTAACTTTTTATATAAAGACGCAAAGGCTTCAATATTAGGTATGTAGACATACCGGTATATACATTGTGAATAAATATTTCTTTACAAAACTATTTTAAAGGATGAGATGGACTAGAAAAGCAGCAAAAAGTTTGCAGCATAGAGTGCATGTGAAGCACCCCATGATGCACCCCTTATGATGTTTGTTGAGAGAATGAGCAGAGCTGGAATCTAGACAGAGGGGTTGTGAACTTGAAGCTCAAATATAAAATAGTTTAGATTTTTGTTTTATAACATTTTTGTTGGACCCATACTTCAAATTCTCTCATTTAATAATAACGATAAAGGATCCAGTCTCTCTAAACCCCATGCTTTCCAATAGCCTACTCTGCTCTGATTGGTCAGATGACCCAGTCTGCTGTGATTGGTCTAACTGCTTAAAACGCTTGTCGGAAATTAAACGGCCATTACCATATCTAAATTTCAGCTCTAGAGGCTTCCTCAGAGCTTGATAAAGTGATACGAATGGCGTCAGTTTTGGCATATTCATTTGAGAATGAATTCATTTGAGAATTGAGATTCATTTGAAACTTTTACATAAACAAACAGCTTAGACACTACATGAAAGGTAATACCTGAAAGCATAATGGGGCACTTTTAAAAATAGTCATAATTCAGATCAAACTCACCGATATTGGGGTGTTTGAGTAGACGACAGATTCGGGCCTCACGCTCCAGTTTCTGATGATCTGCAGAGGACAAAGAGGGGGAGAAAAGCAGGTTAGATATTTGAGGTGGCTGATGGCCTGTTCTCACAACTATAAAATGAAAAGAACACTTCAACTGAGGTGCGAGAGGCTCTGTCTTCTCCTCTAAGAAGAGAGAACGTTTTCACACAGGTGTCATAATTGTGACCAGCAGTGCTGGGGAGGTAAGGGAGGGAACAATTCACAGAATCAGTGAGACAATCTGCTCATTTAATTCAATAACTGAACTTTATTATTTGAACTAATAAAAAAATAAAATAACATAAAAAGATGTGCTCTATATGTAGAAAAAAATAGTAATAATATACTGATATATAACTGGATCAGCATAACCAATACATTTTTTTTTTTATATATTTATATTTATATGTATATGTATATGTATGTGACTTTGCTCCTGTCATGATAAGATACTGTAAATTGTGTTTGTTGGAGTGGGGGTGAGGTTCAAGCTAATCTAGGGCTTATTACTGAAACATGTAATATGCTTGTGTGAGCTTGAAGGATGAATGTTACGTAAAATTAAACAAACAAGCCCGAGGGCTCATTTCCTCACACTTGCAACACACACACACACACACACACACACACACACACACACACACACACACACACACACACACACACACACACACACACCAAGCGTGGGGAGTCTAAATAGCAGCTCAATGTCTTGACTGGGGTTTATTCATCTTCTCAATGTAAAAATCACCCACTATGCACTGCTGAAGGCCTATGGAATTGGATGTGATTCATATTTTAGAAAATAATAGGCTTAAAACAATGTTTTGACAGATTATATTTATACAGCAGGCTATGCAAGCTTTCATATTTTGCTTGTTAGCCATTGCAGATCAAATATTAAAACTTAAAATAATATCCTTTAACAATAATTTTAAAGAAGATCAATTTGCTTTTATTAAATTCCTAAAACGCCACACTAGCAAGCAGTTTTTTTTTTGTTTTTTTTATATATATAACATTTTGTTAAGTTAAAAGAAAAAAGAAAAACTTAAGAAAACTACACTTCAAATCTGCTTTTACCTGATCTTGTCTTTTTACCAGACAACAATAAGATGGCAATCATAATAATTTAATTATCAAGTAAATATCAGGGCCATCTCAAAGGTCTCAGACAAGTCATGCCCTTAAAAGAACTTGAAATGATTGCTCTGCAGTGACCATGTACAGTACGTCACACCATCACATCCAAACCTGCCACTTCTGAACTTTGTCCCAAGAATCACTGTCATAAGCACTCAGACGTGGAGTGACAACTGTACTGTGTACGTAGCCAGTAGATGAACATTACAAAATTCATGTGCATGTTTCTGCAACCGGCATAGACAGTGTATTCTTCATGGAGTAATACTGTCAGCTTTCATTCGCCCAGCTCTCCGCAATAAACACATCAACTTGAGTCAGCCTGCAAATATTAACACTGTCTAAGTTGACTTGCTTAAGCAAGACATTGTGAGAAACACAAGAGTCTAGCGGACATCATAGCAGGCTCTGGGCCAAAACCTAGTGGGTTGCTTACGTAGGAGGCATTTTAAGGTGTGATCTTGATGTGAAGACTGTTCCAAAAATGTAGGCAGCATAAAATACACCTTATTTTGGTCAATGCTAGGGAGAATTGCACGTATTATTCACAGAGAGGTCAATTGCCAGATGCGCAGCTTAGTTAAAAACGTCATTTAAAAAAATAAATAATTCCAAGATGGCGGACAAAGAAATGTTAAATAAATCACATTCATTCAATACAAAAAAAAGTATCAATAAAAATGTCAATCTTACAACAAAAACAGAGACATTTACCCAATATTTTTGTGTATTTTTACAAACGTGTTGATTTCTGCAACAAATATTTTCTGTTTAATGCATCAAAAATATTTAACGCAATTAACGCAGCCTACGTTTTCCCCCGTTCCTGAAGTAGCTACGCTAATAATGTCTCCCCACATCCTTTGGCTATGATCATGCTATCTGGGTTCTGCCAAAGACTTTAGCTATACAAAGGCTGTGCACTCATATTACTCATGAATGGGAGAAAGTTCAACACGCAGTATGGAAGAATAAGTCCTGCCTTCTAAATTAAGGAGCCAATCACAGATAGGTAAAGGCATTGTGTCACTCAGAGCTGTTTTTCAACCAGTCCGTGTTTTGCGCAGTGTTACCAACTTAGTCGCTAGATTTAGCAACTTTTTAGCACCTAGCAACAAGACTAGCGACTTTTTGGACAAACCTCAGTAACTTTCAAAAGTCGCCAGTACTGTCCTGCTAGCGCAAGGTCTTGCTTTCCTTGCTGCACTTGCGCATTGGCTGGTTCAGCCTGAAGAATAAGCTTTTTTAATGCTATTTGAGCATAAGAAACATTTATGGGACAGTTCATGTCAGATTTTGTTACAGATTTGAAATGTTACTTGAATAAATTCAGCAGGCAGTTTTTGAGATTTCAGGATTTCCCCATTAAAGTTGATAGGACGTGGTCTTGGATGCTCAAAATAGCTGCCCGGAGCCGTTGCAAATATGGCCAGAGAGTGAAGAGACTTTCCTTGAAAGGGACTTGGTTGGAAAGAGAGCGGCCGACCGAGGATGGTCCGCATGTAGGCCTATCCTATGATCAGCCGCGCTCACCTCCACGTGTTTCTCTTTGAGAGGCCGATGGATGCAAGACATGCAGGTGTAAGTGTGAAAATAAGTGTAAATACTTGTGATATTGTAACGGATCCATCCACACATAAAAATATGGATACCAAATGTTATAACTAGTCATTTTCTTACAGTGAAAATGAATGTGCAAAATAAACTTAGTGGGGGGGAAATGAACTGGCAGCTCTCATTCAAACAGAGAAAATTGATATCGACAGAAAACATGCATCAGACAGAAACATCATGTAAAAGATGTGAAATTTATTATAATGGTTTATGTGAAGACTGTTGAAGTTCACTTAAATTAAAAAAAAGTTTAAATATTTTTTAAGTTTATTAAATGTTTAAAATGATGGCTTTTAACTATACTGTAATGCTGAATGGCTTAATTGTTTCTCATTCTATTCCCAGAAATTGAAAAGAAAACATTAATTTAGTATAGACATAAGTAGCACTATTTGTGTATTGGTGATACTGGCCTTCATTCATAGAACTTAAGATGCCATTACATTTTTTTATATACCACCTTTATGCTGTTTCTACGTTAATTTTGAGATTCATTGTGAAAATGACAAATTATTTTTAACACAATTTTTTATGCTTATTAGCATATCACATTGTTAATTTAAGAGAATGCTAACATTCAAGTTTATTGAAATGTATTGCTGAACATGTTGCTGCCTATGCTGTCTATGCAGGCACTAGGCAAGGTTTTTGAAGCAGAGCTATAGAATGACTATGATTCTGTCCAATTGTTACTTTTTTATAAAATGGCACTTTTGAAAGAACATAATAAAAAAAACACCCCATCCAATCAACTTAACAAGCACATCAACTGGAAGATAAGTGCCATTTTTGATTCGGTTGTTGGTTTGATTGAATGTGTTATTACACACACATGCATCCATTATAATCTTCCACATATTGTGCTGTCTGTGGTCGATAACTCATGTTTTTTTGTTTTTTTTTCATCTTTTTCTCTGCCCCATTATGTCTTGTCGATAATCTTTCTCTGAACTAGATCATGTGTTAGACTTTCACACACAACCACGCACGTACATGCACACGCACAGGCACACAAACGCACATACATGCACACGCACAGGCACACAAACGCACATACATGCACACGCACAGCAGACATGCTCCAAGCTAACAGGATTACATCCTCTCCCATCTTGCCCTGTGACCCAGTAGAAGATTAACCCTTAGCATGCTGCTGGCACAAATACGTTTTTCCTCTACACACCTTTCCCTGCTGGCCAACACTGACCACACACACTCCAACCGCAGAAGCAGAAGAGTGCCAAGATGGCACCAAATCCCTGTTACTGGATCAGCACAATGAAAACATGAATCTATGAACTGGCAACTGAAGCAAATAGAAAACTAGAAACATTTATATGAGGAAGAGAGGGCAATACAGCTAAAAATATATAATATATATAAAATATATAAATGGAAAACATATATAATTATTTAAATTTTTTTTACACAGACACAAACACATATATATAAACATACTGATGCTCCTCATTCTAGTTCTCTATGGCTTGTTTATCTAAATAAAAAAAACAGCCATAAAGAGAGATAAAATTAGGCTGTCAGAATAAAGATTCTAACATCACCATACTCACACTAGCAGAATTTAAGACTACTATCTGTCAGAATGAGCTGGTTTGAAGCTTTAAACTCTAGATCCTCCATAATATTTAAACGTTTACGTTCATGGTAGTCTGTTTCATAACTAAAAATATACAAGATACTAGAGCTGCATAATTCTGGATAAATTGAGACATAATTTCCAATAAAGATAATTACATTCTCCATGATTCTGGACAAAATAACATGTAATTTACTAGAGTTTCTGATAAAATAATAATTGTTGATAACTATCAATTATTATTTTAAAAATCATTCACTTTCATTAATGGATGAATCAGCATTTTGAACAAATCTCTTAAATGAATGATTCAATGACAAATACATATTTTTAACAGTCACTTGTCAGCACCTAGTTGCATACATTGTCTACACCAGATGCGACAGTTGTTGCTTTGTGTTGTGTCATGCCACAACATCTTGAGGCTGTCCACACTGGAAGACAAAGTGAGCATTGCGCGAATGCTCATCACATCAAAAAAATCGAACGGGCATCACTTTACTGTTGAAAAACCCTTTACTTTTCAACCCCTCTCCTCAAACCAAATTCTGTCACATTTTGCCCAAGATTCTCTCATTGTGTAAATTAAAATGAGTTGCGAATTCCTGTAGCTCAAACATGTTCATAGTGCCAGCAACACCAAGGTCATAGGGTTCGATTCTCAAGATACGCATGAACTGATAAAATATACCTTTGGATAAAAGTGTCTGCAAAATGTGTAAATGTACTGATTTCACACTGATTAAAAGGTCTGACTCAGGTCTGTATTAAGGCAAAAGAATACATTGACAAATATTTTTAAAGATACTCTACTGTTAAGTTTCAGCTCCAAAAGAAACTAGAGAGGAAACTCCCTTCTATATTACAGAGAGACACAGTGGCGTGGTGCTATCAAAACTACTTCAGTTTCACTACGGAAGATAACACACTCTCATGCTGCTGTAATTGTATTACAGACACACACAGCCCTCTAATCTGATGCATAATTAAACGCAGGGTAGAGATAGGAAAGGCCCTCTGTCCTGACATTCTGTGTAAAGGGTGAATAAGAGCAGGACAGACAGGAAGACAATGGGGGAAATGGGAGCCACTGAAAGGTTACAGTCGAAGAAGCCAAGCACTGGAACAAAAACACCAAACGAACCCTGCATTGAAAGTGAAAAATATATTTTATTGCGAAGTCCATTGATATTTTGCACATAGATATATCTAAAACACCTTTAAATTAATGCGAGTAGCGGAAATGTGGGTTGAAAGTGGAATCAAAATAAGCAAATGATGCAAATTAATGGATAGAAATTAATTAAAACTGGAACTCAACTGGAATTGGAATTGAATATAAATTGAATGAACATTAAATAACTGATTTTGGGGGGGGGGGGGGGGGGGTAGAGGAAAGAGAAGTACATTGGGATGGAAATTTAACTTAATTATAGTTTAAACTGGAATTAAAACAGAAATAAACATTGAAACTATTGTTAATTTTGTCTTTTTTTTATTTAGTCTTAGTCTAAGTCCTGTGTCAAATGTACTTTTTAGTTATGATATTTAGTCAACCATGTCCTGTTTTTGTTTAGTCAAAGAAACTTCTCTCAAAAATTAAAACAAGAAAAATTCCTAATAGTAGTTCCAAAAATTCCTATTCCTATTATTTTTAAAACAACAGCAAAAAAAAAAAACGTTGTATTGCAGAGGTTGCGTAAGTGCATTCATTCAGCAACCCCAATCGCAAACAATATAGAGGAGATCCATGTTTGTATTTATTACAGTTCAGATTTAGTTGCAGCAAACAATGCAAGTGGCTCGTGACAGAACACAGACTGACTGAATTACACTTTCATTTCAGCAGAATATCTCAATTGAGATCGGCTTACATGTTTATGGGCGGGTACATGTCTGTTTCCAGAGCATCCGAGCTTCTTCTGCAATGTAGAGATAACGCGTACACATGGTTCCCAGATTGCAAAGATTAAGTAAAACACGGCAGAAAATGTATCCTTTTAGCAGAAAAGCTCTGATTGGGGGATTTAAACTCTTGACAACTGGCAACCACAAACATGAACGCTTGTTGTAATATTCTCTTTAACTTTATTTTTTCGTACAACATTAGTCTCGTCTTTTATCGTCATCCATACTGCATGTTGTTGATATAATCACAGTTATCTATTATGGTTGTCTCGTCATTGTCTCGTCTTAGTCATGGGGAAAAAAAGCACATCGATGAACATTTTATCATCATCATTTTCGTTAAATTAACACGAATTGAAACTAAATTATATGTGCATTAACTGGATCTGGAATTGAACATGAACTGCATAGACAAATATCAGATGCCAGGATGTCTTTCTTCCTTCATTCCTTCACTTCTCTGATTTAATCTATGAATATGAATAATCAGAGCAGAAATCTGTTTTTACCAATGGCACTTCACTTGTTGACATCATTACTGACTTAAAGGGGTCCTATTATGCTTTTCCACTTTTTCAACTTTAGTTAGTGTGTAATGTTGCTGTTTGAGCATAAAAAAGATCTGCAAGGCTACAAAACTCAAAGTCCTTTCCAAAGAGAGATATTGTATTTCACAGAATCCTCTTTTAAAGAACTACAACGAACGGCTCGTTTGGACTACAACACAATTTTTATAGATCTAATGAAGTCATAATGTTCCTCATTTAAATAATTTCCACCCACGGAATACGCAAAAAAGGGGACGAGGCCTGGTTGAGCTGCATTAGAAAAGAAGACAGTGCTGTCGGGTATTTTTACCCTTCTAAGAGATCTTTATGACCTTTGACCTTTTTTGACCTTCCAAAGAGACATTTGTTTGACCTTCCTAAGGCTGACGAACTTAGAGTGGTTAAAATGTATTTTAAACACTGTTCCTTAACATTGAAACCCAAACATTTATCTGTGCACTGCATATTTTATGGAGAACAGCTTGTCTACTGTTCACCACTCCTTAGAAAATTAGCCATGGTTTAGTGATCAATTACTGTTTGTATTATCTTAGTTAACCGACAAATATCACTTCATATTTATAATGTATAAGAAAATTACAAAAAACAAATCAGTTTAAAAACATCCTATAAAATCCGTGCTTGCAAAGTCTGTGCATGAAATCCGTTCTGCATGATCCTCGTTCGTTAACATTGTCAGGGTCTGAATCGGGCTTGAATTGGTTTGAAATTGACGCCATCATTAATAATATTCCCGAATGTAAAATATGTGAAAAATAATGCATTTTCAGTCAAGCATGAAAACATATTCTAGTACACCCCAAAAACAAAACCAAGACTTCGTAAAAAGGCACAATAGAACCCCTTTAAAGTTAACAAAAAAACATTTTACTTCCGCAATGTGAAACAGAATATTTAAAAATCAGAAACTTGATTGGTAAGGGTCCTCACTACACCACTGAGCGGCCAGCAATGCCAGTCCATCTAGTAATCACTTATGCACAATCACACGCCTAGACATGCACATCTGCTCCATTAAAATGGAGTGTGTTTCCTTGTGTAATACAGTGATTTGTGCATCCTGTGCTAAGGATACCAACAATCTCTGGGTCTTCTTATCCTGAGAGAAAAAAAAATTAGCCACTTTGGATCTTACATACATCAGCACTCATCCAAAAATCCCCTAATCTCAACCTCAGACAACATGCCGTTGGGTAAACGCCTGATTCTTAACGCACACAAAACTTCCAGGTTTCAGTAGCGCAAATAGTAAAGCATGCTACAACCAATGCAAAGGTCAAAGGTTTGATTACCAGACAATGCATGAAATGATAAAAGACAAAAAAACTAAACAAAAAACACAATAAAACCAGTAATAATGATCTCACCTAATTATCTCAATCATATGGGAAAACATAAAAAAAAAAAAAAGATATAAAATATTTGTAAAAAAATATGTAAAAAAATATGTAAATTTAAAAACAGTCACATCCCATTTCTCCTCTCCTAGCACTTCATGTCATAATAAATACAAAAAAAGATATAAAAAAAAAACAATGAATAAAAACAGTTACAATAAAATTCAGAAAAGACAATCAGAAAAATAGTCTAATACCAAATATCAACCATTTTAAATTCTTCATTAAGACCTTGTGGTGCCATAGTATTGTTGCAAAAAAAACTGCATGAAATGAAAAAAAAAGAACATTGAAAGCAATGTACACTGCTTTAAATCAACAAACTATTCTGCTTGGTTTTTGAGTAATGTCTGTGAAATAATATATAATTCTTTTAGAAAAGCTGAAATTGCATATTCATCGTTTTATACATATTTCCCACAGCCTGTATAGAGCATTATCATTTAAATCATTTTTTTATTAAATTGTTATTTTTTCCCACTTGTCTATTTTTGTGTTATCATCATATCATTTCAGACAAACCCACCCCTAAATTGCACATAAATGCATAAATGTAAATGTGCTTGGTCACCATCCATGTCAGACAGACGGTCTCTTCCTATCTAAGTGGGCGGATCTTGAACAGAATAAACTGCAGTGTGGACTAGATCTCATGCGGTCTAGTCAAAGGTCTGATTATATGTGACAAAGCAAGCCCTAATGTCATAATGCCGTTTCGAATCAATCTCAGAAAAAGAATAATCTAAAAAAAAAAACAGTATCAAAAAGCATTTTGCTTTCATTTGAGCTGGCAAGGATGTTTCCCGACCAGCAAACACATTGATAAAAGCCAAATTACAGCAGTTTCATGTTCCGTGACTTGTTGAGATAATGCCTTCATTAGGATGCCAGAGGGAAGGAGGAGGAGCCGAGAGGCAGTCGACTGAAGCGAGCGTAACACACACACACACGCACACGCACGCACACGCACGCACACACACACGCACACACACACGCACACACACACGCACACACACACGCACACACACACGCACACACACACACACACACACACACACACACACACGCACACACACACACACACACGCACGCACACACGCACACACGCAGGTAACCCATCCCCCAAAGAAAAGGCTCATTCCTTATATGGATACGGATGGTGCAATGTTTAATTGCTCCATCACCCGTGCCATTTAGAGACAGAGTGTGAGTGTGTGTGTTTGACTTAGTGTCGGTGTCAGTGTTTTGCTTTATTGTGCTGAAGCTCAGAGATCCGTGGGCTCAATTACTGGCCCACTGAGAGGCACTCCTGTGTTTGTCGCAATCAACAAAACTGCAGCGGCCAACAGAAAAGAGCAGGCGCAGAGAAGCGGAGACCCGCAGGGACACGGGTCTAGACCCAGAGCGCAAATCAGTATGAGCTTGGACAATTAATAGCCTGTCAATATCTGCTAGAAGCAGCTGGTCACTGCAGCTCTTCCATTTTCAAAATGATGAAATGACAATTTTTTCCCAATGACTAATGTTAAATATGATGAGAAGCCATTATGTTGAAGGATCAGCACCAAGAAAATAACATCAGGCAGACTTTAAAGGAAATGTGCATTACAATGTTGAACTTTGTATTTAGAGTAACATTTGGGCTTACAAAGAACTGGATTTAAAAAAATCTTATGTTTATAAGCTATATATACAGTGAGGAAAATAAGTATTTGAACACCCTGCTATTTTGCAAGTTCTCCCACTTAGAAATCATGGAGGGGTCTGAAATTGTCATCGTAGGTGCATGTCCACTGTGAGAGACATAATCTAAAAAAAAAATCCAGAAATCACAATGTATGATTTTTTAACTATTTATTTGTATGATACAGCTGCAAATAAGTATTTGAACACCTGAGAAAATCAATGTTAATATTTGGTACAGTAGCCTTTGTTTGCAATTACAGAGGTCAAACGTTTCCTGTAGTCATTCTTCTTCCTCCAAACACGTTTAGTGGAATTATGACCAAAAAGTTATATTTTGGTCTCATCTGACCACATGACTTTCTCCCATGACTCCTCTGGATCATCCAAATGCTCATTGGCAAACTTAAGACGGGCCTTGACATGTGCTGGTATAAGCAGGGGAACCTTCCGTGCCATGCATGATTTCAAACCATGACGTCTTAGTGTATTACCAACAGTAACTTTGGAAACGGTGGTCCCAGCTCTTTTCAGGTCATTGACCAGCTCCTCCCGTGTAGTTCTGGGCTGATTTCTCACCTTTCTTAGGATCATTGAGACCCCACGAGGTGAGATCTTGCATGGAGCCCCAGTCCGAGGGAGATTGACAGTCATGTTTAGCTTCTTCCATTTTCTAATGATTGCTCCAACAGTGGACCTTTTTTCACCAAGCTGCTTGGCAATTTCCCCGTAGCCCTTTCCAGCCTTGTGGAGGTGTACAATTTTGTCTCGTGTCTTTGGACAGCTCTTTGGTCTTGGCCATGTTAGTAGTTGGATTCTTACTGATTGTATGGGGTGGACAGGTGTCTTTATGCAGCTAACGACCTCAAACAGGTGCATCTAATTTAGGATAATAAATGGAGTGGAGGTGGACATTTTAAAGGCAGACTAACAGGTCTTTGAGGGTCAGAATTCTAGCTGATAGACAGGTGTTCAAATACTTATTTGCAGCTGTATCATACAAATAAATAGTTAAAAAAATCATATATTGTGATTTCTGGATTTTTTTTTTTTGATTATGTCTCTCACAGTGGACATGCACCTATGATGACAATTTCAGACCCCTCCATGATTTCCAAGTGGGAGAACTTGCAAAATAGCAGGGTGTTCAAATACTTATTTTCCTCACTGTATATAGATGCGTACATAGTTCCAAAGTTACTAGCCACTCAGCATTTTCACTGGCCACAATTTTAACATCGATACCATGGGGAAAACTACCATATAGATCCATCTTTAATATTATCTCAAAATTTGGTAGCAAGTATATTAGGCTCAATTTAGGAAGGCTTTATGAAAGAAAGACGGCTTTATGTGCACGCACAAAATCTGCGGGAACGAGTAAAATTATGTTCAATCCACGCAATTCCATGCTGAAATTCAAGCCTTGTAATACCAACAATATTCATCCGGAGCAAATGAAACGAGCGCGTCAACTCGCTGTCGGAGAGATGAGAGAGCGAGAAAGCCCAGCTGGTATTGAGTATTTATTCTGCAGAAAATTAGTATTGGAAGCATTTCAGATATTTCAGTATACGTATAGAAAAATCAGAATTTATGACAACACTTCATTGCACTTAGTTTATTATTTCAGATGCCTTTTTAAAAGACTAAAATTGAAAAATGTATATATTATATAGAAAATTCAACCAAATAAATGTATATATTATATTATATTATATAGAAAATTCAAAGTGGCTAGTAGTGACTAAAATCCACACCGCTATTTCACTCTGAAATTCACTTTACGAAAATAAAATAGCTTACAAATGCCTTTTCATGTTCACTCCAAGCTAATTTCATTCATTATCTTCCACTGATTATACTACTACTACTACAAGCTGTATCCTGATGTCAGCAATTGCATAATGCAATGCTAAAAGGTCTAAAGAAAGCTGCACCTGGATGTAACGGAGCAAAGAGCGATGTGTCAATAAAATAAAGTCATTTAATGCTCTGTGCTCTGGGAAATACTTTCTTCACCAGCAGAGGGTGAGGGTGAGGTCAGATGGTTTTACTTAAAAAAAAAAAAAAAACCTAATCCAGGCCAAATCCATGCTGGGCACAATGCCAGTCTTCACAACACTCACCATACCAACCACAACCGCATGGACACACATGCCAAGTCCCCAGACTGAGTGAGTGAGTGCCACACAACATGATATGATGTATGCGTTTATCTGATGATTTTATTAGAATGTATTAATATAGTGTGAGAAAAAAAGGATACAATAATCCCTTTCACTTTGAAGTGTCACAATACGCAAGACAAAATCTGTCACTCCTTTCGTAACATCGCAACTGAGCTATTACCCCACCATTTAATTCGACAAAAACGGTGACATGTACGAGTAGCAATTTAGCATTAAGCATTACGTCACTTGCGGCCAATTCATTTGAATTAAAGAAAATCATGTGATCAAACGTAAACCTTATTTCATTAGTCTCGTCGGATTGATTTCCATCGGCAGTGGAGGTGAAGACGACAACTCCCATCATTCCACACACCGTCAAGCTACGCCTTCGTTATTGTTTTGAATATGTGACCTCTAGCGGTGAAAATGACATATTGTGCGAGGACTCAATTCTCAAAACTGCAACTCTTTTTAATAAAACAAAACAAAACGTTGAGTGCACCCCTAAAGGAAAAGTTCACATAGCCTGAGTTAATATTCATGAAGCAAGCTATAATTTTAGCGACATGACGTCACAAAAAACGCACAAAAAGCACTGAGCAGCAGGCTATCAGAATGTATGTGACCCAGACAGAGCTGTCCCTAGGCACTGGCTGGCAAGGCCACTGCATCTGAATCTCAAATCTCCATCGCTACGTCCTCCTCTGTTGCTATTCTGCCCTTCTCGCTTTCAGAATGCCGCTCTTTGACTATTGTGAACTGATATTTTCAACACACGCATGCCCCCTCAGCGCCATTCCTCTGTTCTCTCCATGATAGTACTGCTATACCACTGTCTTGAGGGAAATATAAAAGTAAAAACTGTGGGAGAGCATATCAACAGAATGTTAATAAGCAGACTACATGAATAAATAAAGAAAACCTTCAGAAAGAAAGAATCATTTCTGATTATACAGACAAACATGGAAAATATTGAACCTGAGGTAAAAATAAAAGCTCAAGAGCAAGAAATTATCATTTATTAGTTACAATTAAAATGAATCTGCAATTAAACAGTTTAAACTAATTATCTGACCCTTGAAAGCTTAGCCAAATGAAGACAAGCAAGACATTTGAGGGGAAAACTAGATTTCAAGATTTCTGCAATCCCATGTGATTACTTCCTAGAAGTCTAACACACACAAAAAAATGGTTGGTTACGTAATTTTACGTACTTATAGTTCCGTACTTGTAGAGTTTTTGTCTACTGAACTTTTTTTTTTTTTGGAAAGACAAACTGAAATAAAATTAGTTTTAGTTTAAAGGGAACCTATTATGCAAAATTCACTTTTATAAGGTGTTTGAACACAGCAGTGTGTCCACAGTGTGTGTAAACAACCAGCCTATAATGGTAAAAATTCAGCAACTCCTTTTTTATAATCACCATAAATCATAAACAGTCTCTCCAAACGAGCGGTTCCAGATTTGACTTGAGACGATCTGCCCTATTAGAATAGACCCCACTCTGAGTGAACCGCAGCAGGCCACCATTTCTGTTTCACTGTAGCAGCTGGAGAGATACAATGTTTGTGGCAAAAAAAACCAACATTACAAATGTTGTGTTATTGGACGTACAATGTTAAAATGTCATATTTGCGCAAATCATTGTACGCCGGACTAGGGGGTGTAACAATATATCGCAATACAAAAAGGCAACAATATGTATCGTGGATAGTGACAATCTGTATTGTGTATAGTTCACCCAAAATAAAAATTACAATGTGAGAAAAAAAAAAAAAGTTTTAGTGTCAGTACTACATTAAACTTCTATATATAATATATAATAGTGCAATGGGGATATGGGAATATTTGTGGGTCCTGATAATGCCAAATGTCTTATGTTACCAGTAAAAAGTGGCCAGAGTGCAAGCATGTTCGTCTAAAAATAATTCTGTATTTTCAGCTCCAGAATCATGAATATTGTTATTCTGGTGTCTCTATTGTCCTGTGCATTGGGTTACCAAAGTCCAAGCCTATTAATTTCCACCCACAATGTAAAACTAAATTTAGAATTTTAATCAACAGTACATTTTTGTTAACCTCTTAGCATATGTCTTGGAGTATCGCAATAATATCGTACCGTGAATTCAGTATCGTGATATGTATCGAATCGTGACATGAGGGTATTGTTACACCCCTACGCCGGACTGCAACACAAACGGGGGTCAGTTCAACTCTGGACTTGCACAAAATTTGTTTCTGAAAGATTTGTAGATTTACATGACAGTTTAGGCTAGTAGATGAGTTGAATCAACTTAACTCCACAACAACTGCATACATTTATCCACTAACCATTCAGAAAAGTCCAGTTACATTCTAAAAGGAAAGTGGGCCAGGATCAGCAGCTCATTTGCATTTAAAAGGACACACAAAAACTGTTTTTCTTCACACCCAAATAGGGGCAAATGTGACAAGCAACAATAAATGATCTTTGGGTTATTTTGAGCTGAAACTTCACAGATACATTTTGAGGACACCAGAAACTTATAGTATATTTTGTGAAAAGGGGCATAAAAGGTCCACTTTAAATTAAAGTGCTAAAATGACTAAAACAAAAATACAGCTAAATAGAAATATTATTTTAAAACTCAGACTGATCTCATGAAATGGTGTATGTATGACACGCCAATTCGTATTTCCATTTTTGGCGTGCTATCAACACGCATAATCGCTTTTCAGCGTGTTTATCAACGCCGTTGACTTAACGTTACATTACTGTATATATAAATATAAGACCTACCCCAACCCCGTCCCTAAACCTACCCGTCACTGGGGTTAATACCATTTATGAGTCTTCCCCTACCATCCTAGGAAAAAAAAATATCGCTCCCCAGATGTAGATATACATTTTGCTTCGTTTCGCTCGGACATTTAACGGCGTACACATACACGCGGAATCACTCTGACATTTAACGGCGTAGACATACACGCGGAAGATGACGGTTCGTTTCGGCGTGGACATACACGCGGATAGCTCAAAATGCGTACAGATAACACGCCACTTGACTTGAAAGTGCCGTGTATGTTTACGCAAAGTCATGATAGTAAATTATGTAAACTAATACAAATAAAAAAAATAATTCCAATTTACTACAACTTAAACTAAGATTAAAATGAAAACTGAAAATCTAAAAATAAAAGCTAATTTAAAATATTAATAAAAACTAGCTTAAATATCATGAGTTTGCAGGTGTTTACAGATGTTCAGCTGGCTTCAATGCCTTCTCATTTCCCAAAATCATGGAGGATAACCTTCCTGCCCGTAGCGGCACCAAATGGAATCGCAAATAATTAATAATGAACATATTTTTAACATGTTAGCCCCAATATGGTTGTCCCTGCACATTAAGCTGGAATAAGAAGTATTTTAACATCAAAAACGTTACATTACCAATCTAAGTGATTCAGCAGTTAGTGGAAAAGGTTCAGGGAAGTGTTTCCCTAGAAACAGCATTTGGACATTTGGATGAGCTTCAAAGAATTACACCATCTACAACAGGAATCTGAATCTCCAGACAGTAGCATTGCATTCAAACTTTCCACAGGGGCTAGCGAAATCATCCGAGAAGGGGATTCTGGGTAATGCGGAACTGAGCTCAATGCTCACTGCACCTGTGGTGCAAAACAACGGTAACCAAGCCACAGGAGGTACGGACGTAAACAATACATTCCCAACATACACCTCAGTCCCCGCCGTGGCCTAAGGGGGCAAATTAGAGCAGTTTATTCCCTTTGGACAGAAACTCAAAGCTACAGCTCATCAGAAAGAGCCTCTCAACGAATATTTCAGAGTAGCAGGCAAAGGTGGCGTGCGTCATGTAATGGCTTTTAGCTGCGCATCTCCCTCCCCTCTTCGTGACGTCCCATAACCCCAGGTCATCTCGCACAAGCCATTTAAGCCTCTCTCTCCTCTGACGTTTATGACAGATCTTCTGTTTTCCAAATGCTGCTGTTATTAGTCTCTCACAAACGGGACGGGCCATGCAGCGTGTACTATAAAGAGTCCCAGACCAAACACTTACCACAACTCTAATTAACAAACCAGTGACTGAATGAAAAGATGTATCTGGTCGAGCTCTTATGTGATAATGAAGGCCATCAATAAAACCAAACCACTCAGTGGTTCTATTTTCAGAAGTGCAAGAGTAAATGTGCATCCACTTTATTCTAATATGCCGATCTGCTGCTCAAGATCTTTGGTGCTTATTATTATTAATATTGGAAACAGTTGTGCTCCTTAATATTTCTGTGCAAACCGTGAGAGTCGTTTTCAGGGTTCTTTTATGAATAGAAAGTTCAAAAGAACAGAATGTATTTGAAATAGAAATGTTTTATATTATAAATGTATTCATTGTCAGTTTTTAATCCTTGCTGAAAAAAGTATTATTTCTGTAAAAAAAAAATATATATAATAAAAACAATGATATGTACAGCACCATTCAGTAGTATATAGTACATTAAATGCAGCTCAAAATGATTATCAAATATATAAAACAAAATAACATACAAAAATAGAATTTAAATGGAATATATAAAAAATAAATACAATTACAAAACCGGTAAGAAAGATAAAAGATTTAGTAAAAAAAAGCAACAATTCAAGAGAAAAATAAATTAAAAATTAGGAAATAACTAATAATAATAATTCAATACAATCTCTTAAAAATATTTATATATTAAAAAAATATTTATTTACCTTAAAAACGTGAATGTTTGGAGCTTGTCTAAGCTTGGTAGTCGCTATACTCTCCTTCTCATGAAAAAGAGTTGACAATCATTCATACATTTCTTTAATGCATCAGTGTCATTGGGCATAACAGTGTGTCATCAGCATAAAAATGAACAAATATTCATCTCATGTTTACGAATATCATACATAGTGAAAATACAATGAGATGAGATCCACCACTCAATGAAACTGCAGGTGTCACAAAAACAGAAATTTAGCAATTTTGATCATTATATTCACGTTTTTGGTGGCTTAATGCAAGGACTATACCGCATGCGTCACCATATGGAGTTCTAAAGAGAATATTTTTTTTTTACTTTAGGCAAGATTAAGTTCGGACGGTGAAACTGAGGGACACATGACACAGCTGTAAGAATGGATGACTGCACACGGTGTCAAATAAAAGATAAAAACCTCACTTGTGTCCACAGACACCAAAGTGAGTGATAGAGAGAGGGAACCATAAGAGAGAGCAGAGCCCAGAGCCAGAAAGACCACGGGCGTTAAATGGGTCAAGGAGAGAGGGATCCAAAGAACATCATGCTAACGCACAACGACACGAGATCTGAAATGGACACAGAGAGAGAAAATATAAGCTTCAACAACAAGCTTGGCGAAGCTACAGCTGATGGAGTCAGTCTGGCCTAATAAAGAAAGTCATTTGAACTTTTAATTACAGTATATGCATGCCAATTAGATTCATAAAATCTCATTTGTCCTCAGGAACACCTTTAAGAAGGGACAGGAAAAATCTGGAAAGGCTAATCATATCAATTACCGTTATGTGTCCGACGTTGTAGAGCGCGAAACAAAGCACATTATTATTATGATACATCGACTTGTAGACAAAACTGTATAATTTGCTCTTGCTCTTTTTCTTCTAAATCAATTTTTGGTTCAAATATGGCAAAAAAAATATTTCCATTTGCCATTGTGTAGAGTTTGCTAAAGTTAACAGGTCGGATCAGGTAGTCCGAGCTGGTGTGATTGAGTGGAGGCGGGGCTAATTTGCATATTCATGGTTATACTATACTAAATAAAGAAAGGGTGTAGAGTTACATTAAAGCTATGATGGCATGAATAAATTATTTTCACAGGAAAAAACTTTTGAATATGTCATTTTGATAATCAAAGATGAGTTTTAATGGATAAAATTATTGACTTTGGGGTGACTAAGTTTTTTGGCAAGCTGTTTTAGGCTTAGGTTCTGTGTATATGAAATGCTGCATATATGAATAAAAAATGAAGGCTGTACACTTAAACCATAAAAGACTATTAAAATATGAAGACTGCATGCTCTGCGTGTCAGTATGAATGAGACCACAAACTGAAGCACACTTGTGTTATTTTCAGCTTCTGCGGTCTCACTATATGAGCACATAAGAGTTCACATCATGAGCATTTTACAGTTTCATTTCATAAAAACTCATCAGATACACAGTGAAACTCAAAGTTTTTCACTACAACATATAAAAATAAAAGTTTGCTTTAACTATATTACCATTGCAGTAATAATTATAATAAAGTTTATTAAACCTTTTTTTAAGCAATATCACACAATTTTCGTTCCATGTTTTAAGTTTTTGCAGCTCTTTAATTACTGCCATTTTTGATGATACATTTATAATAAATCAAACCATAAATCAGAATCCAGAAAAAAAGGGCGGGGGGGGGGGGGGGGGGGGGGCATCTTATATAGGGCAATATTGCTGTTAAACTGTTAATAAAATATTACATTGTTGACATCCTGGATTATTAAAATTGAATTAAACCATTAAGAAAAATAACACTAAATTTAGGAAAACACATCATAGGTTCCCACATAAACTACATCCTAATTTTTATACTTTCAGACTATGTACTGAATTTAAAGAGCTTACTTTTTGACTGTTAGTAAAGACTGTTTTCAAGTATAAATGTATGTTGTATAAATACATACATAATACTATCTCCATTGTTACATTGCTTGACCCACAAGTTGTTTGACTTATGACCTACTAACAAAAACAACCGCAAAATCTTACGTAGGCTTTGCTAAATGTACAATTTAACCACAAGGAAACACTTTTTTGGTACACTGCCCAGTTAACAATACTCCGCCATTATTTTTTAGCTTTTTTTAAATCTGACAGTTCCTCCGCTCCCAAAACCTCATGGGACAACAAAATGTCCACTTCTGAATCTCAGATGAGGGTAAAAATTAGGATTTAAGTTTCATTTTTAGGTGATCTGAAATTTATATAAAGGTCCCATATTGTACACCTTTCTGAAGTTTTATTTTAGGTTTTAAATGTCCTTAAGAATATATATTTGCAGTATAAGTACCAAAAACCATTTTTACAGTTCCTTTCTCAGGAGCTCTGCTTAGAACAGGTCGATTTTGGTCTGTCTAATTAATATTCATGAGCCTCTCTTCTGATTGGCCTGTTGTTTTCTGAGTGACGCAAGGCCAAGCCAACCACAGGTAACTAGGGTCATGTATGCTGTAGCCTGCTGTGGCTTGGTGATTCTCACAAGTAAGGTAAATAAAACACCTGTAATGATGGACATAGCTGAGGGAAATGTTATCCATCCTTATATGTTCGAGCCGGACTCAGACCGCGAATCGGCGACAATGGGAGACAAACAACCACCTCTTTACTTTCGGCGTTATTGTAAGAGTATTATAATTACCATTACATCAATGCTGCACGCAGATTTAACATTACCACTAATTTAAACTGTCTGTAAACAAACTTTTTGTCAAATTCCAAAATATGTACGCTAATAGCTAGTTATACACTGATTATGAAACACTTAACTGCTTTATGTAACGTTAGCAGACAGACACCGAATGCAGTAAGCTATGTAACTATTGCTTCCCTACTGATACAGTAAGTTGACATGCTACAATTTCTTATACAATGTTACTTTTTTCTGTAAAAGCTGTACTTGTGGTAAATCTGCAAGGATGCCCACAGAATGCGAGAACATGCTGCAATTGACGCCCAAGGTAAACTTGTAAAACTATGAACTGTAGGGACTGCAGCATCTTTGATGAGTAGCTCCTTTGAAAAACCGGCATTGATTTGAGCCTGATTGACGAAGCAGACACTTGTGAAATGTGCAGCACAGACGGTTAAGGTCGAACTAAACTGCTGTGCTGAATAAATAAACATTAGCCGCTGTTCTCTTATATTAATGTTGTTCGGAAGCCTGTGCAATGATGTATTTTCCTGACGGTGGGCAGTGCTCGGGATGGGACTGAAGGCGGTGACAGTAGTTCTGACGTCACATTTATACGGAAGTCACAACGGCTCGTGAAAAGGCACGGCTTACTTTATGCTGGCTGTGTGCATTTGTCTGTGGATTGACTGTTTTGAAACTTATATGGTAGTTACATAGCCCCTAGACCTCTATTATCATGAAAAAAGCCAGGAAATTTCTTCAGGAAAAAAGTTTTGACAAAAAATAAAATAATAATTCACAATTAAATATCTAAAAAATAAAGTTTGAAGGGGATAAGTTGGGAGTATCAGAATGCCTGAGGTATATTAATATAAAACTGCTTTGTAAGCATTTTAATGACTTGAGCCAACAACTGTAACATTTTCGCAGAGAAACATGCAAATTTGTGTATGATAATATAGTCTTTATAACCCGACTGCATCATCTTTCCTCCGACGGTTTGAAAGGCGCACCGAGCTGTTGAACAACGTCACCAAACATAACTTGTATCATGTTTCAAGATTCGCATAATCCAATTCAGCTCATTTCATCTGCATTTTAACTGCATCAGGGAGGCGTGTGGAGACGAGTCCCGTAGCATCTGATTACACCTAAACTGCCGGCTCCAGCAGCGCGCCTGTGAATGAGCCACAGCGTTTGTTTGTTCACGCTGTAATAAAAGAGACAGACTGCCCGTTCTGTAATGTAACATGTGACTGACTGAATTATTCACATGTGGCCCTCTGGAGGAAGAAAGAGAAGAAAGTATGAGATGCAGGACAGAGAGAAAGTGGGGCAAGCAGGAAGAGGAATGGGAGTGTCAGGGCCGATGAACGGAGAGAGGTGCCGTCAGGGCTGTAAGGAACTCTCAAGGGGAGACAAATCTTAAGAACTTCAGTAGAGTTACTCTGTTTATAAAATAAAGGTTATTTAATGCTGTGGTTCCATGAGGAACTTTCCCATTGCACAAAAGGTTCTTTGTTTTTTTTTAGATTATTACATTTATAAAATTAGATTATGTTCCGCATAGTGCACACTATGACAAAAATGGTTCTTTTATCTTTATCCCCGCCAGTGTTTTTTTTAAGTTGCCAGCCAGCACCACTATATGAGGACACAAGAGTTCACATCATGAGCATCTTACCATTTCATTTCATAAAACTATCATCAGATACACACTGAAACGCAAAGTTTTTCACTCCAACTTATAAAAATAAAAGTTTGAACTAAGAGAAATATATTACCATTGCACAGTAGAATTTACTTTTCAAAGAATAATAATATTTTTTATTAAAACTTTATTTTTAAGCAATATCACACAAATTTCCTTCTATGTTGTAAGTTTTTGCAGCACTTTATGCAAATTTTTTTTAAAATTTCAGTTAAGCGTTCATTTAATTACTGCTGATTTTGATGATAAATTTATAATAAACCATAAATCAGAATCCAGAAAAAAAAAAAAAAATTTTATAGGGCAGAGTCCATTAACATGCCCAAAGCTTCACAGTCCTGTAACACTTAGTCAGTTTGACATTTCATTGGGTAACGTTAGGCAGATTCGATTTATGAGGTTTAATGTTTTATGATCACGTTAGCTTACATGTGCGTAAACAATGCTTCTATCACTTGTATCTACTTCTTTGCTTGTTTTTGGATCCTGAGATTCTATTCTATTTTATAAGTTGTGTAATAGCGCCCCCTACCGTATAACAGTGAAACATGGATTGCCGTAAAATTCCGTCAATGGCGGGGAAAGAGTTAAGAATTACCCTGCGTCTCAATGTCCATACTATCCATCCACTGTAAACCCTAATGCTCAAAATAATTA